>NC_084472.1:57345426-57645426 GCF_027409185.1 Cynocephalus volans
ACCTGGCAGGAGGCAGAGCCTTTATTTAGAGCTGATTACACCTTGAGAGTACTTTGGAACACGAACATAGCCAACTGGAAGCCACCTCATAGGGAGGGTGTCATGGCAATAGATACCCTGATCATAACCTCCTCTCTTCCTTCCTCCAGTGGGAAGCCAGCGCACATAGGAAGCCCCTTACAACGCTGGTCAGCGTCTGGGGCAGAGAGTAGGGTGGGGAAGGATCAAGACAGCAAGGGATATCAAAATGTACTTTGTTCCAGTTTTGAAAGGGTGGAGGTGGTGGTCTTGTTAGGAAAGAAAAGGGTAGGTGGGGCACTTTAAACCAGAAATGTGAGCCATCAGTGTTTAGAACAGCATCTCCCCTCTGTTGATGCCTTTTCTGCCAAAAGCTTCTCTGTGCCAGCTGTCTTCAGTGAGAGTCGAACCCAGGACTGTAATGGGAATTTTTCAGCCTGTTGGTACAGTCTGCCCAGCAACACCTGCCTCTCAGGGTTAGCACTCCAGTTTTTGGAAGGGTATGGGTCCATGTTTCAGAAGGGCCCGGTGCTCAACAGAAGAACTTAGGGGACTTGCTCAGAGCTGTTTCTTAGAATGTGTGTGCACATGTATAGGAGGGTACTTCAAAAAGTTTATGGAAAGATTCATGTTACTTTTTAATACTGTTTTTCCACAAATGTTTTAAAGTACCTCGTATGTATTTTACAAAATAATAAATGTGCCCTACATTTCACTTGCATGAACATGGTAAAAAACAAAATTGAGAGATCACAGTATCCACACATGTCCAGTTGCAGTGTCATAAATTGAAAGTCATAAAATTTGTTGTGTTCACAATCTTAAATGCTTTTGGATTTTTATTACCGGATAATGGTACTGGTTTTATTTTTGTAGTAGTCTTGTCATTTTATATACCTATTGTGTATTTAATAGCATTGAGTTTCGTAAGATTTACTGACAGTAAAAATTGTGGTTCTCTGGCATGTAGTAAAGTAATGTATTCTGATCCTTGTTAGGTTTAGAATTTGTTTGTATTATCTTAATAACATTAAGTTGTTTAATTTATGCTGAAAGATGCTAGGAACCTTATTTTATTGTTTTTTTTTTTAATTTTTAAAAACATGGAAACAATTTCAAAGTTTAATTACATTACAAATAATTTTCTTGAACTATGTAACAGTAAATTGCTGACATGTTGCCCTATTATCTCCAAATACTTCAGTGTGTATTCCTACAAATAAGGAAATTCTCCTACGTAACTGTCATACAGTCATCAAAATCAGAAAATTGTTATTCTATCTTCAGATTCCATTTACATTTCACCAGTTGTCCCAGTAATTTTATAGAAGGATCCAGTTCAGAATCATACATGGGACTTAGTTGCCATGCCTCTTTAGTCTCCTTTAATCTGGAAAAAGTTCTTTAGGCTTTCTTGAATTCCTATCCTTGACAGTTTTGAAGATTATAGGCCAATTATTTTGTAGTATGTTCCACAATTTGGGATTGTATGAAGTTTTCTTATGACTAAGTTCAGGTTGTACATCCTTCACAGAAATATTACAGAAGTTATGGGGTTTTTTTCATTGCATCCTATTAGTTGGTATACAATGTCTATTTGTACCATTACTAATGATGTTTATTTTGATAACTTGATTAAGGTGATATCTGCCAAGCTTCTATGTAAAGTTACTCATTTCCTCTTTCAGTATTTTGAGGAGTTTTTAAAGAAAGTATGTAAATACCCTGTTCAAATGTTGCATGTATGCATGCATTCATTCATTCATATTGGTATGGACTCTGGTTCCTATTTTATTCTACCTGTCATAATCTGTGATAATTATTTAGCATACATTGTGGAATTTTAAAGTGTCCTTCTTTACCCTTTGCCATCATAATCAGAGCAAATAAATCAAGGCTTTAGAGTTTATGTTGCATAAAATGTAATTTATTTGGGCCAACTCTGTAGTTTGTAGTTTGATTATTTTTAGCAAGTGCAATTTTCAGTCATGTTTTAAAACTGGCTCTAATAGTTGTTAGGTAGCAATATACAGTGATGGTCCCAACTTTTTTCTGCCTTAGATTGATCATGTATAATGCGTATAAACTCTCACCTATAACACTTTTCGTTATATGCAGTTAAAATTATTCTCAAGGGGAAGGAGAAGTGAAGGTAGCTGAAGAATGGGGCATTTTCCTCAGGGGAGCATATAGAAAGGAGAAGTGTCTCTATTGTAAAAGACCCTTCTAATTTTGTTACTTCCTTGGTTCCAATTATTTGTTTTGTTGTTCAGAGTTTCGCCTATTTGCTTATGATCGTAATAGTAACTTATTGAGGTAGGACCTTATTTTCTAAAGAGCCTTGAAGGTATTGGATGTGCTTATCTGGCTTCTTAACTACCTGCATTCTTTGCATGACTTAGTTTGTGTTTGCAAAAACTCACTACTCAATCTTTAGGAGTAAAGATTTCTTGTCACTGCTTGTGGAAGATACATAGAGAGAAATTCAGCTGAAATTTATTTTATAAAGTCCTTTTACTGTCTACTTTCACTTAACCAGAAATTTCATTTATTGGTACTTGTGCAAATTCAGTTGAGAGTTGAATTAAAGCTAATTTCTAATATAATTTTTCAGAGCAATTAATTCTTAATTGTAGGTTTTCCGAGGTGACGTATTTTACATGGTAGATTTGGTTTGGAGCTAAAGAGACACATCAAGCAGAAATTGTTTTTAAGTAATACCCAGTTGTACTACCAGTGAACAAATACTTATTCATTTGACTTGTAAAAAAGAAATTATGAGATACTTGGGTAATTTAGTTGGTTGGGATCAGCTACTTGGCTAACCTTGTCAATATTTGTCTTTTAAAAATGTCATCCTAGGTCTCTATAGTCAGTTGACTTGTTTAATCTGTGTTGTCAAACTGCTGAATGTGAGCCTAGAGGATCATGTTTTAGTTCTTATTTTTCTCAAAAAGTTAGTAAAAGAAGGTACATTGGATTATATCAGTGTTGATCATATTTACTAAGCCCAAGAGCTTGGTAAATTTCAAGCTGTTTATATACGTTTTATACCCAGATTTTAAAAGTTGTGAACACTATACCTTTTAAAGTAAATTATTTAAAATTTATATTATCTCTAATTTTGCTTATTATAGGAGACAGGTGGGAGGAGTAGTACTTCTCTGTGGGCGTGCTCACATTTCTTTAGTTATTATCATTAAGTGTCTAATGAAAAGCTAACTTTATTGAATGCCTTCTGTGACACCTCATATTGTTCTAAATGCTTTACCTTTGTCTTATTTAATCTTCACACCAACAATCTGGTTTGATATAATCTTCATTTTATAGCTAAGAAAATTGAGTTACAGAAAGGTAAAATGTGTTTACTCATTTATTCAGTAACTCTTCACTGAGTTTATACTATGCACTAGGCATTGTTCTGTGTGTTCTAGCACTTACAAAAATATTTTTAAAAAGCATTAAAACAGTTCTGCCATGAGGGAGTTGTTAAGGAACTTGCCTAAAGTAGCACAGCCCCTATGAGGACAGAGCTAGGATTTGAACCTAAACAGTCTGACTCCACAGTCCATGCTCTTCATCACTAAACTGTGGGGACTTCTATTTGTTTTTATAGCCATAGTTTCCCTTCTTTCTTACCAAGTCTTAGGCATTTACCTTCTGTCTATTCAGCATTTTAACACATTTTCTCACCTATTTCTTGTTCGTCTTATATTCTATCTTTTTAATTTACTTTTTATGTCATATCCACCTTTGTATTACACTGAGAGTATTACTCCTAGTCTCTAGGAACATGATTGGCTTTGTGTTGTTTTGATTTATGTCTAGTACCATTTATATTTTTACTTCCTCTCTCTTTCTCCTCCCCATCCTCTTTTACCCTTTTTTAAAAAAGCTATTTTCCTTGTCACCTTTCTTTTCTGTCATTCGCCTGACTACCTTCCTTCACTGGCCAGAGTGTGTGTATGCTAGCACCCAGTAGCAAAGAAGAGCTGGGGGAATGAGCAGAGGAGGATGTTAGCTACCCCTTCTTCCAGTTGTTCATGGAAAGAGAGGCCCAGAGAAAAGAAGAAAAGTCAGCTTTTTTTTTTTTTTTTAAGAGAAAGGACTGACTGTGTGCCCAGAGAGAGGGAGGAATGGTGAGTCTGCTGGAACTGTGGAGCCTAGTCTGAGCAGCAAGAGAACAGTAGAGCAGTCCAGGAAGGAAATGAGAGAAGACGCCAAGTCTTCTTAGAGGGGGGACATTAGGGAAGGGGACAGATTCAGTTCCATGAAAGAAAAAGAGCAAAGTGGGGCCTGAGCATGTGAGGATTAATCCCCTTCTAAACACAATAATTTGAAGATTGAAACTGTTCTGAGCTTTACAGTTATAGTATCTGTGGCTTCAGAACATTATATGGCAAACTAAGAATAGAGAGAGATAGTAGGACATGGACTACAAAATGCAGCTGGATCAAACTTTATTTCTGATCTCCTAATTAGGGCTAATGTCTTAGGTAAAATAAGCACTTAATAAATACTGGTCGAATTGAACGTAATTTGGTCTCAATCTTAACCAGCTCTGAAAAGTACACATGTATATGTTTTTATCCCTCTTTCTGCTGTGTGCCAGGCACTGAGAATGTATAAATACGTGAGACAATGCCCTCTGTAGGAGCTTGGGCAGACAAATGACAATGTGTAAAGATGTCTAAGGGAGTATAAACTAGGTAGAAACCTACTAATTATGCCTTTTGGGTGTGGGAGTTCAGTCTTTGAATCCATATGAAAAATCAGATTGGAGTTCAGAAAAGCCATTTTAGGTAATATAGTAGGATGGATGGTAGGGCAAAATGATAGGGCAAATAGGGAAAGGATTAAATGTTAGGACTGGGGAGAAGGAGAAGCTCAGTAAGGGCTGAATATAAGGTGAGTGACAGAAGGTGAATTTGTATAGTAGGCTGGAGAATAGAGGGTGTATACTGCCTAATGCTTTAATCGTTTGTTTTTTATTTGTTTTATGCATTAAAAGTCTCTCTTAAACTCATTTAGAAATCTCAAAATGTTTAGTTCTGGAAGACTGTGCTCTCTGGATATATTAAGGGTTCATATTGGTCTTAAATACTTTGTGTACTAGAAATTTTCATTTAAAAATTTGCTCATTATTAGTTTTCTACATCAGATTACTTTTTTTAAAAAATTAAGTCTTTTATTAGAATATAACATACATTCAGAAAGGTGCACATGTCACCAAGTGGCTAGCACTGAGCTCAAGAAATAGAATACTATCAGAATCCCAAATCTTCCTTGTGCCCCCTTCTAGTTATTACCTGTACCTTCCTTCTCCAAAATAACCACTATCCTGATTTCTAACCCTGTAGATTTTTGCCTGTGAGCTTTCTAGAAATAGAACTGTATCACATATACTCTTTTTGTATTGAACTTCTTTTGCTTAAGGTTGTTTGTGAGATTCATCCATATTTTTGCAGGTATGAGTTCATTGCTGTGTGGCATTATGTTGTAAGACTACACCACAGTTTATACTATTCTTGTTTATGGACACTTGGGTTGTTTCTAGTAGACATTCTTGTTTTAATGTTTTTTTTTTTTTTTTTCCCTAATTACAAATAATGCCACCATAAACATTCTTGAGCATCGTTTAGCACACTTAACCTACATTTTTCTGTTGAGTAAATCTCTAGGAATGGAATGGATGGGGTCCCATGATATTCATGTTTTAACTTTAGTAGATCCTGCCAGCAGCTCTAAAGAGGTTGTACCAGTTTATATTTCCACCAGCAATGCATGAGACTTCTTATTGCTCCACATCCTTGCTAACACTTGGTGGTGTTGGTCTTAAATTTAACCATTCTGGTTGGTGTATAATGTGAGCTTACTGTGATTTTTAATTTGCATTTCTCCGTAACTAAAGCTAAGCACCTTTTCTCGGGCTTTGTACATATCTGTGGGGTGTGGAGGTGTGTGTGTTGGGGAGGCAGGGGATCTGGTTTTTTGGTCCACTTTTTACGAGGCCTTCCTTTTATCCCCTCTAATAATTTGTAGGGGTTCTTTTTATATATGCTGAATATGAGCCACTTGCTAGTTATTTTTGTTGCAGATATCTTTTTTTATACTGTGTCTTACATTTTTTCTTACTCTCTTAATATGGTGTCTTTTGATAGCAGACATTCTTAGTTTTAATGTATTCTAATATATTTATCTTTTCCTTATCATTATTCCTTTTTTGTGTTCTGTTTAAGAAATCTTTGTCATGAAGATATTTTTCTATGTTAATATCTATGTATGGTGTGAGGTAGAGGTCAAGATCCTCCCCTCCCTCCAAATGGATAGCCAGTGTTGCTTTTTCTAAAGTTTCAAATCACAGGATATAAAATATTTCAAGATGTTTTACCTAATTCAGTCTTCTGTAAATAATTTTAAATGACTTAATATGTTCCTTTTTAATAGAAATAATAGTGATTCTGCTTCTGTTATAGTATTCTAAATTGCAAACAAATTGGTTTTTCTGCCTTCCCATCAACTTTGCTTCATCTCTTCAGATGAAACAAAACAAAAACTCAAACTCAATTTTATATAGTGTCCTTACTCTGAGAAGTCATTTGTTTATGTTGAACACAGGAAATATCTTCTACCTATGATGTCTTCATTGGATGTGTTTATGAACACACATAGAAAAACAGAGAATTGTAGATAAAATCTAGGTGTCTGTCAGGAAAATCAGTACTTTCTATCACCTGATTCCTTTCTATTTCTACCTTCTAGTCTGATTTCTTATACTGATTTCAAAAATGATTTATTGATAGATTTGGAAGGAAAGGAAATCTTCTATGTTATTTATTCCTAGTATTTATCATCAGTACATTTTCTTTTCTCCTGCATCTATTTTTATTTTCTTCAAAGGCGTAAGGCATAAAAATTGTTATAGCAGTGCAATTGATGAACAAGTATTATATTTTCAGGATAGCTTGGTGTTTGGTTCATTGATTTTTTGTTTTGTTATTTTTATTGGTCCTAAGATTTTGAGAAAACCCTTTTTGTCTGAAAGATAGATATTACTTCCAAGGCAGACGTTTTGTAGGAAAATAAAAAAGGCGATAAGAATTTTGTGGTATATTGTGTGTGTATTACTTTCTGTAATTGGGCTATCTAAATGTTGTTTGCAGTGTTGAAATTATATCTTTGAGGATTAGCTTGACATCTGTTTTAAAATTTATAATTTCTTATTTATTTGAACAGGACTTTGTCTTCACATCTTAGTATGACATTATTATTCTTCAACTCTAAAGCTCTTAAACACAGTTTTGTTTTCTCTATAAATTTACTTGGGATTATATGAGCTAAAGTGTTGTCTATAGGAGATAAGATGAAGAGAGTCAGAACTATCTGAGGAATCTCCAAGAAATAACAACCTTAGGAGAATGCTGTTAATCAGGAATTAGTTTAAATCGGTATGTTATTTACCCCATATGTGCCAGTTTTTAGTTTAAAATCCAATTTATAAATAAGTTGTCCTCCCTGTCTTTTATAATGAAATCTTCTGGTTTACTGTAAGATGAAGATACTATTGGGTTTTCTTTTTTCAAGTTAATAGTCTTTAGGGATTGTTGTAGGATGTGGCCACAAGATAATTTTCTTTTTTGTTATATGAAAAGGAAACTCACACCTTCTTTATTACATAATTATTGGCAAAATATAAGAGATAGTGATGATGAAGGAGAGTCCTTATTAATCATACAGTCTTAGTTTGTATAGCAAGTTGTATTTTCTGTTAATTGTATTTACTTTAAAGCTCAAGGACGTAAAATGAAGGGGCTACTCTAAAATTTTAGGTAAATTTCAGTTGTATGTATTGAGCATTTGTTCGAAAGTTTATGATTTCCAGGGTAGAACTGTAAACAAGAAGATATCATTCTTGTACTCACATAGCTTATAAACTAAAATAGGAGAAAGACATTTACTGTGTATACTTGAATTATTCTGAGGTGGGCATTTAGAAATAGTTGATTTAGTGGTATGTTCCAGAATTCTACTTCTGCTGTGTGGGAGGGGGAGGGTGTGAGAGTCCAGTGTGGTGAAGACAAAGTCCAGTGTGTAAGTTGTGTAAGATGACACACTAGAATGGATGCAGCGTGCATTCACCTTCAGTGGTGAGCAACATTTTGCCCTCATGTCAGGATTGGAGAGATTTCCTCTCTAGCTTAACCTGCAAGCTGAATGACTCTAGTAAGACTGCAGATGCAGATAAGTAGAGGCTGATAAAACAAGAACTGAGTGAATAAAAAGCATTCATTCTTAGAAACTTGGGGTAGGAAAGCTAGTCCTGTGGTCAAAAACTTAGTAATGCTGCCCTAAAGGAGTTTGTCACAATTAACAATGGTAATTGTGGAAAACGAAAGTGGTTTTTTTTGGATTTAGCATAAGAAATGCATGGCTTTCATCATAATCAAGGTCTCAGAAAGTTTTACGCTTAATTGTCTTTGATCACTGTAGTATATAATTTTGTTTCCATAGCTAGTCATTAATTTTTCTTTGCTCCTAAAAATATAAAAAATTTTAATTTTAATTTTTTGTGTGTTTGAGGGACAAGTTATGTAATAGATTTGGTTGGTTGTAAAAATATACTGCTTTCTGAATAGTTTATTAGCTGTCTGTCTTCTTCAGCTTATATTGCTTTTATATCTTAGGTAATTGAGGCAGTTTCTTTTATATCCAGTTTATCATTAGGAAATACTATACATAAATTGAAATTTTCTTATCTCTAGAAGTAGTTTATCTCTAGTTATTTCAGTTATTTTGTTTAGATTTTCATTGAATACCTGTTGTAAATTTGTCATTGGTCTAGGTTCTCTGAGAATACAAAGGTGAATGACATGATTCTTGCTCCTAAAGCTCACAGAAGATAGAAAGGTTATTTTAATATTATTTGAGTCATGCTTTAAATATGAAGTATATGTAAAGTGTTATGGGAAGGCAGATGAGGTAGAAATTAATTTGGTAGATAAAGAAAGTCACAGATATGAGATATTTAGCTGGGCCTTGAAGGATAGGTAAGAATTGGCTTTCTGATTTAAATATAGACTTTAAGAGAAAATGTGTTTTATTAGAATAATATAGGATGAATTTCATTACTATAATTAAAAAAGTCTTTTCCCGTCAAATTTCCAAATTCCTGTCAATGGTCTTCTAAGATTCGAAAATATTCTGTTAAACAAAAGGTTTGAATAATTTCCAGTAAGATTTCCATAAAGGAGATTTGATCAGAATTGAGTTTGTAGTTACAGAAGTGATCCGTACTTTCAGTATAATTTTAAGACATCCATGCTTTTATGAAAATAAGTTAATTCATTTTTAGATTTTGGTTTGCTTTTTGTGTGTATGTGTGTTCCCTTACTACTCTGTTGACTTAGGACTTTTTTTTTTTTCCTGCTTGATAGCTGTCAGATTTTACTTTATCTGATGAAACAATGTGTAGATTCATTTTACTATGTGGTGTAATTTTTTCATACTCTTTGATAATTGGTGAATTAATTTTGTTAGTGTGAAGTACCAATAGCTAGGAATATAGAAGTCATTTGAAACTGCTTATTATTGCTAATGTGGGAAAGCTCCAAATTCCAGATGTGAAAACACAGACCCAGTATAGAAGTTTTATATATTCTTTAGCCTGAGAAATTAGTGATTTAGAGGAGGAGGGGGGGAACGTCTATCTAAAATAACCAGGGGTAATATTTTGGGGTCAGAATAATTGGGTACAACTAGTTCAAGCACCTTGAGACAAGGAGCCATTTGTGACTGGGAGGAAATGGGCAAGGACAAGTGTGGTAGGAGAGTACGTCAGAAAACTAATGGAGGGCCAGACCAGTAGAACCTACTAGGCTATTAGACTTTGGCTTTTATTCTGAGTTGGAAAGTCATTGAAGACTTTTGAGGAGAAGAGTGAACACAATCTGATCTGTCTTTTAAAAGTATTATTCTGGGTGCTGTGTTGAGATTAGACTGTAGTGTGGGGCAGGGGCAGAAGCTGGAAGACTAGATAGGAGGTGATGGAAGAAATCCTGGAGACAGATGATGGTAGTACATTTAGCAGTGTAGATGATGATAAGTGGCTGATAAATGGTTGGGTTCTGAATGTATTTTAAAAATAGGGCAGAGGTGGAGCTTGGATTGGGTCTGGAGTGCTTGAGAGAGAGGAGTCGAGGAAGATGCCTTGGGTTTTGACACCAATCAACAGAATTGTCTTTTTGGAAGATGAGTTAATCTTAGAAAAGTAGGAGGAGCCATTCAGGTGGAGATATGGAGTAGACAGGTGGACATAAGGAAACTGAGGCTTAAGGGAAGAAGACCAGGAAGGAGACTGGGCTGGAGATAACAAATTTGGAAAATTGAAAGTCTGATGTAATGAATCTATACTTTGGATTCCACATACATGTAATCATGTAATTATTACACTAATTATATGCAAATAGGTACTTGTTAATAGTTCTATGCTAAGTACTTGTCTAAAATAATCACTTTTATTTGGAATCAGTATCTCATATACTTTTCTATCATAGTTTCACTGTAATTGCCTGGTAGACTGTAAGCTTTTTGAGGGCTGAAACCTGTCTTGTATGCTTACTGATGAGGAATAAGATCATTTAAAAGTGAATACCAGACAGTCATCAAAAAAATAAAAATAAAAAATAAAAGTGAGCCATATAGAGATGCTCATGTAGATTATATAGAAATGAATTGAATATGAATTGAAATTTAATAGTGACTAGAATACTAAATGTTTCCAAGTTTGAAGTTTTAAAAATATGTCTTATATGAAAGCTAGAAACCACCATCTTTCCGTTTTTAAAGAAAACTGTTGCCACAAACAAAAAATAACTGAATTTTCTTTTCTTTCCTTACTCTTTTACTCCGAGGGGATTACTTTTGGGGAGGCAAGGCATAAATGGTATCACAGTGGAAATTAAGTCATAAGCATGTAATTTTTTTAAGGGCTTCAAATAATTAATTTGAGAAAAACCTCAGAATTAGATGTATTGTGAATATCTCATCCTATCCAAAGTTGAGTATATCTGAAGACATATATACACACTGAAGCATCAGAAAGGTAGTAAAAAAGAAAATGTCACGTTTTTCCTTTTACCATTAATATTAACTCCTCACCATTTATCCTTAATTGTAATGCCATAGTTGGGTTAGTAGGAAGGAGCATTGCTTTGATCTTTAAAAACTTGCTTGATTTTAGCAGATTCTACAGAGGAATGATTAATACCTAAGAGACACAGCTGGTATAGTCCCTCTGCCCTCTTACAGAAGAAAATAGCACCGCTAGAAGGTGTACTTACACTAAAAGAACTATCACCATTATGTACAAAAATAAGGAACATGAAGGAGCCCCCTAAGTATAGAGGAGGAATTAAAAAAAATCTGAGGAATGGTTAATATGTATATCATAGAAAACTAGAACTTTGTATCAAGAAAAACCCTTAATAATCAGGTAATCCAGTGGGTCGGTCGTGTCCCCTGTCCCTCCTCCCTCTGCCCTTTCTTTAAATGAATTGTTATGCAAATGACTCTTATTTAATAAATAAAAACTGAACTGCTTTATTAGGAGTTGGGTTGAGGGAAGTAGGGGAATTAATACATTGAGAACACTGTTTGGAAACCGGTGATCCAATCTGATTTTCCCATTTTCCATTCCCATTCAAGAGAATAAAGGCCTAGGGAAGAAAAGAGCTAGTTAGTGGCAAAGTCAGGTCTAGAATTCAGGTTTTCTAACTTCCAACCCAATCCTGCCTTCTTAATTCTCATTTTAAACTTTAATATTAATATTTAAAGTGATAGTGAATATATTTATCATTAGCCTGTATTTAAAACTATGGGAAATATATTCTATATATTAAGTTAAAGACATTTCTTCCTTCCTAAATCCGTGAGGGAAACTAAAAACCAACACCTGAGACATGAACAAAATCACGCAATTTTGGTTTTGGTTGAGTACACTTGTATACTTGACTGTGGACTCAGGCTATATACTATTTTGTAGGTGAAAGGCTGGGCAGTAGCACAAGTATAAGTTATCTATTTTTCTCTCTTCTAAGGACGTTGGTCATTGGATTAGGGCCCACCCTAATCTAGTATGACTTCATCTTAACTTGATTACATCTGCAAAGACCCTATTTCCAAATAAGGTCCGTTCACAGGTACCAGAGGTTAGGACTTGAACATAATTTTTGTGTGTGTGAGCGTGTGCGTCTGGCTTGTATGGGGATCCAAACCCCCTTGACCTTGGTGTTATAATACTGCGCTCTAACCGACTGAACTAACTGGCCAGCCCTAGAACAAGTCTTTTTGGGGGGACACAATTCAGTCCACAGCAGGGAGTTGTGGATTGCTGCCACAGTGACTACAAGAGTGGAATCAAGGGAACTGATTGGGACGTGTTGTTCTATAGGCAAAAGATGACAGCTGTTGGATTCAGGATGTATTTGGGAGGTAGAGTTGATAAAATTCACTGAAGATTATGAGGAGTGGAGAAGATTGAAGGTGACTTTTCTGTTTTTATGTATATGCAGTTGCTAATCCAACGGAGTGAGAGTGATAGATTTATAATGATATCCTTGAATACATTTATGTGTTTAAAAAATTTATTGTCATTTCTCAGCACATCTTACAAGTAATTGAATGTTGGAATACTAGTTTTTTTAATCTTTTTTTTTTACTCTAGATGTATGCTTAATAATTATATTCTGTTCAGTGTTGTACAGCTAATATGCAGATCTTTTGTACATGTGTTGACATTGTAGTTCACCAGCCAGTTGGTTTATTTAATTGAAATTTAATTTATTTAATTTGGAGTTGTGTGTAGGTTGCAAAAGTATGTAAAATTGTTGAATATGTAAGATTATGACAGTCTGCAGGGTTAATCTTAGGTTTTTAGTTCCTTTTTGAGTGCTAAGAGCTTCTCTTGAAGATAGTTAAATAAACAAGGAGGCTTGTTTTACTTAGAGCTGAAATGTTAACATTGGCACCGTAAATACACTGAATATTGGGCTTTAGCCAAGACATTGCCCTGCTACTGACAAAAATACTGGATGTTTCATGCATCTTTAGGAGTTTGAATTTCCAGATAAACTGCTTAGAGTCAGGTGATTTTGTCTTCTGGGACATTTGCCGTTAACATTTAAAAGTCAAAATGCCTTATTGTGCCTAGCAATCAATTTGGAGCTCTGCTCACAAAAATTACTTGATCTCAGGTGATATTAGTGATTAAGTTTTCTTGTAAACCGAATACTCTCTCTCGGCATTGTATGGAAAAAACACTATGGCAATACTGAATAAAGGTAGTACTATAAACATTTAATTATTGAATTAAAAATAAAGACATTGTTAAATCAAAGAAAATTAAACTTGTTTAGATCAGAGATCAGTAGTGTAATGGGTTGCTGTCCCCAAATCCTTGTCCATCCAGAACCTCAGAATGTGACCTTGAGGTCTTACAGATGTAATTAGTTAAGATGAAGACATACTGGATTAGAGTGGGCCTTAAATCCAATGACTGGCATCCTAGGGAAGATGATACACACTGATACACACAGAGAAGGTGATGTGAAGACAGAGGCAAAGATGAGAATTATGCTGCTACAAGCCAAGGAATGTCAAGGATTGTTTACAACCACCAGAAAATAGAGAGAAGCATGGGATGGTTTCTCCCTGGGGCCTCCAGAAGGAACCAACCCCATCCACACCTTGATTTGGGCTTTCTAGAGTCCAGAACTGTGAGAAAATATATTCCTATTATTTTAAGTCACCCAATTTGTGGTAGCCCTAGGCAATGAATATCAGTAGTTTAGGGTTCCAAGACTAATTTTCAGTGAAAGATGGTTATTTGCAACCTCAGAGCCACTTTATCTGCTTTTCAAGCTGCTGTTCAGAATCACTCTTTTACTTGAGAACTGGCTGCCCAATATGGTTATCTGTAAAAAGCGTGCCAGAATCACACCCAGGAGCCCCTCCCTTGTGACAGGCAGCACGCTTATATCCCTTTTTGCTTATATGTCAGAAAGGTGGGAAGTTTAGCACACAACTTATGAATATTGGTGTTTTCAGTTCTAGAAGTTTGCTCCTGGGGTACATACAATAGCAGTTTATTTCAGATACAGTGAGGGTGAGATTTTGACTTCAGTATAACTGTGTTAGGGAAATTTTGGATACTGCAACAACCAATCTTACAGATCTTATGGTTTAACATAATGCAACTTTCTTTTGTTCTCATGATCAAGTTCATTGCTGATGTTTCTGGTCAGGCAGCTCCATTCCGATTGACTCAGGAACCTAGGCTCCTTCCCTCTTGTGGCTCACCCATCCTCAAAAGTCTCCTCAGAATCCTCTGGACCATCTTCTTCCAGCTGGTCAATGGGTGAAAAGTGTGTGGAAGATACTGTGGGCCATTTTATAGGCAGATCTACAAGTGGCATGTATATTGCTGTGCACATTTTGTTGGTCAGAACCAGTTGTGTAGCTCCAGCTAAATTCCAAGAGAAGCTAAGAAAAATAGTTATTGTGTGTGTGTTCAGGAAGATGAATGGGATTGTTGCATATCTAGCCAGTCTCTACCAAAATAACATGTGTAATTTTGGTGCATTCATATTAAAAAAATTTTTAAATGTATTTTGCTTTCATGAAGCTTTTGTTTTATTATTTTGGATTTTGGATTTAAGTTTGCAGGTGCTTGTTCTAAGTCATTCCTTTCAAACTCTCGCATTGTTTTGAGTAGTGACATTTCATAATTTGTTGTCCTACTAAAATTTAAACTTCTCTTTGATAATTTAGGATTAAAAAGTATGACCTCAAATTGTATTTCATTACAACATATTGCTTTTATTGATCAGTGTGAATATAAAGAGCTGGCATTTAAATTTCTTTAAATCTAAGGCTCCTGGAAATTCATGTTTCTTAAAAGTTTTTGTTCCTTTGGTCACTTTATTTGTAGTCTAAAGAATGAGCTGGTAAATACCACTCTCCTATTGTCAGCAACTTTTAGAGACAAATTTTGCTTTCTAATTTCCGGGGATACTAAAAATGATAAATGGACTATTATTCCTGTTGTAAACACAAACTTCTCACTTAACCTTCTTTCTGATGTGATCTCTGTTACCTGTCCTTTTGTCATATCTACTTTGTGTGAGTGTTTATATATGAGTGGCCTTCAAAAAGGTCATGGAAACCATATTATGAAAAAACTGCATGGATTTCAATTTTTTTTTTTGCACCAAAAGAAACTCATACTAACTTGTTATGTCTGAACAAGATCTACTTTGAAACACTAAAAAGGATAAGGCGTCAATTTGAAAAGAGCTCCTGTCAGAGCAACATGAATTCTGCTAAAATTGAAGCAAGAACAAACATCAAATTTATGGTGAACTTTGTGGAAAAATGGTGAAATCATTGATGCTTTATGAAAGGTTTGTGGGGACAATGCCCAAAGAAATCAGCAGTTTACAAATGATAACTTGTTTTAAGAAGGGTCAAGACGGTGCTGGAGACGAAGCCCGTTAGTGGCAGACCATCCACATCAGTTTGTGAGGAAAAAATTAATCTTTGTCCTGTCTTAATTGAAGAGCACCTATGATTAACAGCAGAAACAGTAGCCGACAGAACCGCAGACATCTCAATTAGTTCAGCTTATACATGTCTGACTGAAAAATTAAAGTTGAACAAACTACTTACTTGATGGGTGTCAAAACTGTTATATACCAGCTCAGCTGCAGACAAGAGCAGAGCTTTCAATGGAAATTTTAAGCAAGTGGGATCAAGATCCTGAAGCATTTCTTCAAAGAATTGTAACAGGAGATGAAACATGGCTTTACCAGTACAGTTTTGAAGACAAAGCATAGTCAAAGCCATGGCTACCAAGAGGTCAAAGTGGTCCAGTCAAAGCAAAAGCAGACTGGTCAAGAGCAAAGGTCATGACAACAGTTTTTTGAGATGCTCAAGGTATTTTGCTTGTTAACTTTCTGGAGGGTCAAAGAACAATAACATCGGCTTGTTGTGAAAGTATTTTGAGAAAGTTTGCCAAAACTTTAGCAGAAAAATGCCCAGGACAGCTTCACCAGGGCGTTCTTTTACCCCACAGCAAAGCTCCTGCTCATTCCTCCCATCAAACAAGGGTAATTTCACGAGACTTTCGATGGGAAATCATGAGGCATCCACCTTATGGTCCTGATTTGACTCCTTCTTACTTCTTTCCGTTTCCTAATCTTACAAAATCTTTAAAGGGTTACCCATTTTCTTCAGTTAATAATGTAAAAAAGACTTCATTGACATGGTTAAATTCCTAGGACTCTTAGTTCTTTACAGGTGGCTGGTATCATTGCTTACAAAAGTGTCTTGAATGTGATGGAGCTTATAGTGAGAAATAAAGTTTATATTTTTTATTTTTATCTTTTTAACTCCATTTTTTCATGAACTTTTTGAAGTTTCTCCATATGTGTCTCTTATCATGCTCCTAATACACTGCATGATGAAAATAGTGACAGGCCAGTTATTTAAACTGTATATATACTATAATTAATTCAGCTGGATATCTTATTTGCCTACTGAAAATATTCCTGCTCTCCTCCTCAAAAAAAATTTCCTTATGTTTCTAGAAAAAAAGACAAATATTTGGCTGATAATTCTAGGCAAATGATTTTCTCAGTTATAAAAATAAAGGATTGTTAAAGCTGGAAAGTTTGTTTTGAGCCACCCATTTTGTCCTATGCTACCTTTTTTCCAGACACCTAATTATAAATTGTATAGTTTTAGTAATTTGCTGTATATATTGAGAAGCAGCTGTTTTTGTTGGCCTAAACATAGGAATATATTTATTTCTTTAACAGATACTTATTGAGCACTTAGTATTATCAGATATTGTGCTAGACTTTGGACCTGTGCATAGAAAAGGTCTGTACCTAGCAGACCATCCATGTATTTGGCCTACTCTGGAATCTACAAGCCAAGGGATGGGATTGATTGGAGGAACTTCAAAGCCCAGGAAGACTGGGTTTCTGGGCTTATAGAACCCTCTGAAGCACAAAAGACTTACTTCTGAATAAAAGATTTGGTCATCAAGGAATTAAATCAGTATCCTAGATCTGAAGGACTTATTAAATATGCTTTTATGATAACAAACACAGTAAAATTTGATAGTCCATTGCATCTATTTTCTTTTCATTGTAGTTGTTTGGAAATGCTTTTTTATCCATTGTTTTGCTGTTCTTATGGTTACAATTAGTTATCATTTATGGCAGAGTAACCTCTCCCTCTTCCTTTTCCCATTTGGTGAAAAACTTCTTTTGGGGAGTTTGGGAGCCTAGAGGAAAACAATATAGAGTGCTAGAGAAATTAGAATGCTATTTGTTTAAGTACAAATACAAAGGTCTATACCAGAAAAATTGTAGGTTTTTTCCCCCCCTCTTTTTTATATTTTCTTTTAATCATTCTTTAAAGAGAAGTGACTTATGTCTTAAACACAACTACTGGTATCAACAATGTGGATCCTACTTCTGTTATGGTAGTTGTGTGGGTCTGGAAAGATTGCTCACTCCTGCGGGAAAAATATTCAGTAGTGAAAGTATCTTTATTTTTTCTCATTTTTATTTTAATTGATTTAGAACTACTGGCTAGAAAGAAATGGTAACATTAAAGAGGGGGAAAAATCAGAAACAATCATCAACAATGAGGAAATCAGTAAATCTATGAAAATTTATGGACTCTAAGATATAATGACTAAGAACTTGGAAGAGTATGTATGATACAAGTTGAAAAGGGTAAAGCAGGATATAAAATTGTGTGTATGTTATGATTACAAGTATGTAAAAGATACATAGATTTTAAAAATAGGCAAAAATTTGCCAAAATGTTTAAAATATTATGAAGGTAGTGGGTTCATGGTTATGTTTTTTTTTTACTTTTAAACTTTTGGTGATGGGGGCTGTGTTTATAAATAATAACTGGAAAAAAATATAAGTGGAAACTCTGGATTTTTGTGTGTGGTTCTGAGAAGGTTTAAAATAAGGCTCCTGAAGTTTTCCTATAGGTATGTCATAGGAATTGAGTGTGGAAGGTTTTATCTTTTTTTTTGAGATTCCTAACAAGTTGAGGGATAGTTATCTATTTGGAATGGGTGAGTTTTAGACATTTCTTGTGCTAAATTTTTACAAGATAGCTTTTTTTTTTTTTTTTTTTAAAGATGACCGGTAAAGGGATTTTAACCCTTGACTTGGTGTTGTCAGCACCACGCTCACCCAGTGAGCGAACCGGCCATCCCTATATGGGATCCGAACCCGTGGCCTTGGTGTTATCAGCACCACACTCTCCCGAGTGAGCCACGGGCCGGCCCTACAAGATAGCTTTTTAAGGTCAGTTTTAGAACTTCTGAATCTAGAGTCACAACCTTTAATGTAATCTGTAGGGAAAATGGTAGCTAACTGAATATTATCTAATGCAGGAGAGAGGAGTAGAAAATAAAGTTTTTAGAAAGTGTTTTGCTCTTCAAATCTTTCTTTTTATAAAAGTGAAATTTAAACAATGTCAGCGTGTATTATAAAGTGGAGAGTAGACTCTGTCACCCCACCTCCAAGAGATAACCACTGTGGAAAAGAATTTTGAATCACATTGCAACTCATGACTATGTGGACATTGTTCTTTGTAATCTTATGATGTCATCTTGGCTGAAGTCTGTTCTTTG
The DNA here is from genome assembly GCF_027409185.1 of Cynocephalus volans. Lineage (NCBI taxonomy): Eukaryota > Metazoa > Chordata > Mammalia > Dermoptera > Cynocephalidae > Cynocephalus > Cynocephalus volans. The sequence goes on from NC_084472.1 coordinate 57,364,169, forward strand.
CAGAAAAGGAAATTGGAATGTAGTCAGTTTTTTCAGTGTGTGTTAGGAGAGAGGAACAGTGGTATGGATTATTCAAAAACCATTCATGCTTGGCTTTAGAATTTTTACGTTACTATTTATTTAGGAGTGTGTGTGTGTGTGTGTGCCTCGATGGAACATCACAACACTGTTCATAAAAGTGTGTCATGGTGAAAACTTGACTCAGCTGGAGCTGTGGAGCTGTCTAGCTTCATCATCCTGATTTCCACACCCACAGCAATAGGCATCACCTGTGACACAGTCACACTTTTTATCTAAAGGGAAGGTAGTTGAGTATGTTTTTGATTCTTTTGTGAACAGTTAAGAGTACATAGGGGTATAGTGGATCTCAGCCATTCTTAGATTTAAGATTTAGTCATTCCTGTGGTCTCTAAAGCCTCATGATAGATAGTAATTGGTAATTTTTCTGAGGTCCAAATTTGAAGTAAGCCTACCCTGAGAGCTGCTGCCTAACTAGCTGCATAGTTTCAGCTAAGTTCAGCTGCTTCTCCTCACTCACCGCATTTTACACTTTAACTCTTGTGCCTTGTGATATACTCTGTGTAGAAGTACCACAAAAATAAAGCCAGCTGGGAAGGCAGGTGATGGAAATGCTGAAGTCTGCCAAAGTGATGATTTTTAGCCTGAAAATAGAAGTTGTAGGTAACTTAAGAATATTGAACATGGCAGAAGCTTAACAAACCTATGGCCTTGAACAAGTCTACCATCCATTATAAATGGAAATGACAACAATAAAAAGTTAGTGAAACTGTTTCAGTGATTGTTCCAGTCAATGAAAATGTCGCTCATCAAATAAGAAAACTTTAAGAGAATGCTGTAAAAGCTCTTAAGGCATTGTGTGAAATTATGGGTAGGAAATGTGATACTACCATTCCAGGGAAGTAACAGATGGTGAAGACATTGAAGCGAAGGTTGATTTGTAAATTTTGAAGTGTGTTTTCTTTGCCAGATATGAAGTTAGTAGCAGGAGGCTGCACCAACTAACCATATATTGCTCCTGGAACTGAGCTGAAGAAGCTCACAAAGGGGGAAGGGCTGTGTTCTCTATGAATGCAAAATTGTAACATTTAAAGATACCTTTTCTAAACACACATCCCAAGAAGAAGAGACATGAGCATCAGTTACTTAGGACACCTAAAGAGTAATTTTGATCTGTTGATGGAGTGGAGGGAACTTTAAAGATGTCTGAGAACTGAATATAGCTCCTTGTGAGGAAAGGAGATTGGGAAAGGAGGGAGGGGAGTGGAAAAGGCAGAGCACCTGCTCTCTAGTCCATCTGCCTAGTCCATTCTGCTTTGTGCTTGCCCCCAACTGATTCACCTGCTTCTTTGGTCAAGGTTAATCAACCAAATGCTGATGATCCACTAGGTCAAGATGACGTTGTTAACCTAACACTGTAATTTGGTGGATTCAAATTATTGTTCTCATACCTGAAGTATCAGCAAAATCTTGAGCCCCCACCCAGAGCTATTGAATCAGAAACTCGCAGTGGTGGAGCCCTGAAATTTGTGTTTTAGCAAGCCTTCCAGGGTGATTTTGGTGTGTGCTGAAGTTTGAGGCCTTCTGCCATAACTGGTCTTCATTCAGCATTTCCTTTTAGCATTTTAATTTATTGTCTTTTGCTATATATTACACAAATGTGCGTTACAGTATCATCTTTATTACTTTGATTTTGCATATTTTAAAAGTTCATGATAATTTTACCAGAGTTTATGTGAGAATTTTCTTTGGTGGATTCCACACCCACACCCACACCCACACCCACATCCTTTTAAAAGAAATTACTTTAGCTCTGTGTTTACAGAATCTTCTAAGGGCATGAAGGGGTAGCTCACATTTTCCAGGTACTATTTAATGAATATTATAAAGGAAATTATAAGCTCTAGTGGTATTTAAGAATTTAGAGATTAGAAAAAGGTTCAGGGCATGACATTTGTCAGGGATAAGGGTCCACAGTAATTTGGGAGATATAAATAAACCTAATCAAGTAGAATAGCTGTCAGTAAGAAGCAAGATTTACTGGGTAGATGGCTTTATGTAGTTTGATCTGATGCATAAATTAGCCCTCCTCGAATCTATTTAGCAGCTGGTTGTCATTTCCATTAGCTAGAAAGCAACTAGTCTTAAATCTGTTTCATAGGTCCTGCCAGCACTGCTTGCTAAGATACTTTAGCTTTTCAGCTCTGAGTCAAAATTCCCAGATGTAGTTTAGTGCTCCAATCTCTAGACCTCTTATGGTCATTTCATTCCTTCCCCTAGCTCTTGAAATGGCCCTAGGCAAGTAATTTAATTCATTCTTTTGTCACTGGTAGTAGTCAAGAAGGATTTAAGGATTTATATGCAATAAGAAACACGCTTTAGAGTTTTATCAGTCTGAATTCTAAAGGTAAAGAGGGTGAGGTGAGAGTTGAGTGTTTTCATTCATTCCCTACCATTTTCAGCTCCAGGGACATGATAAATTCTTCCATTAACTTTATGTAGTGATCAAACTTTCCTAGTTTTTGGTGCTGTATTATCTTGAGTATTTCTACTCTAACATTTTAGAAATTGTGATTGCTTGATAGGCCGTTTCATTCTTGTTTTTGACTTTCTGGTTATAGTAGAGCCTCATTAGTTTATACAGAGTTGTAGAACTAATTTTTTTTAGATTCTTTTAGGGAAATTTAGGTTATTAAAGTTTTACTATGTTTACAGTTTCTCTGAGTCAGGGATTCAGGAGTGACTTAGCTGGGTGGTTCTGGTTCAGGGTCTGTCATGAAGTTTGCAGTCAGGATGTCCTAGGAACTGGAGTTCTCTGGACTTGACAGTGGCTGGAGGATTTGTTTCCAGTAGGGCTCGCTCCCGTGGCTGTTGGTGAAGGCCTCATTTCCTTGCTGGCTGTTGGCAGGAAGTTCCAGTTGCTCACCTTGCTGGCCTTTTCAAAGGGTTGTGTAGGTATCCTCATGACATGGCATCTGGCTTCCCCAGAGGGAGTGACCCTAGAAAAGAGAGCAAGGAGGAAGCCATATGCTTTTTTACAACCTAGTTTCAGAAGTTACAAGCTGCCACTGTCACTTGTGTCACATTCTGTGTATTAGAAGCATGTCACTAAGTACACTCCACACAAAAGGGGAGTAGAATTAGGCTCCAACTTTTGAAGGGAAAAATTTATAATAATTTGTGGATGTATTTTTAAACTTATGCTATTTTTAAACTGTAAATTTATGCTTTATGTTTCCTGATATTTGAATGAATATTTATATAGAAGTTATATATATATTTATAATGCTGGAATTATGCCATACTTATAGTCTAAAACGGACATTTTCCTGTTGGTATTCTAGGATAGCCATCTTTTCAGGTCAGTAATTGCATATCTATACTGCCTTTTCAAATGACTCCTTTGGATTTCATTATGAATGCATCCTACTTTTAATCAATTTCCTTTCATGGGATGTTTAGTAAGGTTTTTAATGTTTTATCACTATAAATAAACTACATTGGGTATACTTAAGCATATATCTTTGTTAACATGTTAAATTTTTTTCTTAGATTACATTTTTTGAAGTTGAAAAGAGATTACAAAAACTAAGGCTTTTGTTACGTATTACCAAATTGCCTTTTTTTTTTTTTTTTTCTTTTAGTCATTCTTTTTTTTTTTTTTTTTTTTTTTAATTTTATTTTGTCGATATACATTGTAGCTGATTAATGCTCCCCATCACCAAAACCTCCCTCCCTTCTCCCTCCCCCCCTCCCCCCAACCATGTCCTTTCTGTTTGTTTGTTGTATCAACTTCAAATAATTGTGGTTGTTATATCTTCTTCCCCCCCCCCCCGGTTTGTGTGTGTATGTGTGTATGTGTGTGTGTGAATTTATATATTAATTTTTAGCTCCCACCAATAAGTGAGAACATGTGGTATTTCTCTTTCTGTGCCTGACTTGTTTCACTTAATATAATTCTCTCGAGGTCCATCCATGTTGTTGCAAATGGCAGTATTTCATTCGTTTTTATAGCTGAGTAGTATTCCATTGTGTAGATGTACCACATTTTCCGTATCCACTCATCTGATGATGGGCATTTGGGCTGGTTCCAACTCTTGGCTATTGTAAAGAGTGCTGCGATAAACATTGGGGAACAGGTATACCTTCGACTTGATGATTTCCATTCCTCTGGGTATATTCCCAACAGTGGGATGGCTGGGTCGTATGGTAGATCTATCTGCAATTGTTTAAGGAACCTCCATACCATTTTCCATAGAGGCTGCACCATTTTGCAGTCCCACCAACAATGTATGAGAGTTCCTTTTTCTCCGCAGCCTCGCCAGCATTTATCGTTCATAGTCTTTTGGATTTTAGCCATCCTAACTGGGGTTAGATGGTATCTCAATGTGGTTTTGATTTGCATTTCCCGGATGCTGAGTGATGTTGAGCATTTTTTCATATGTCTGCTGGCCATTTGGATATCTTCCTTAGAGAAATGCCTACTTAGCTCTTTTGCCCATTTTTTAATTGGGTTGCTTGTTTTCTTCTTGTAAAGTTGTTTGAGTTCCTTATATATTCTGGATATTAATCCTTTGTCAGATGTATATTTTGCAAATATTTTCTCCCACTCTGTTGGTTGTCTTTTAACTCTTTTAATTGTTTCTTTTGCTGTGCAGAAGCTTTTTAGTTTGATATAATCCCATTTGTTTATTTTTCCTTTGGTTGCCCGTGCTTTTGGGGTCGTATTCATGAAGTCTGTGCCCAGTCCTATTTCCTGAAGTGTTTCCCCTATGTTTTCTTTAAGAAGTTTTATTGTCTCAGGGTGTATATTTAAATCCTTAATCCATTTTGAGTTGATTTTAGTATACGGCGAGAGGTATGGATCTAGTTTCATTCTCCTGCATATCGATATCCAGTTATCCCAGCACCACTTGCTGAAGAGGCAGTCCCTTCCCCAGTGAATAGGCTTGGTGCCTTTGTCAAAGATCAGATGGCAGTAAGTGTGTGGGTTGATTTCTGGATTCTCTATTCTATTCCATTGGTCAGTGTGTCTGTTTTTATGCCAGTACCATACTGTTTTGGTTATTATAGCTTTGTAGTATAGCTTAAAGTCAGGTAGTGTTATGCCTCCAGCTTTATTTTTTTTGCTGAGCATTGCTTTGGCTATTCGTGGTCCTTTATTGTTCCATATAAATGTCTGAATAGTTTTTTCCATTTCTGAGAAAAATGTCTTTGGAATTTTGATGGGGATTGCCTTGAATTTGTATATCACTTTGGGTAGTATGGACATTTTCACTATGTTGATTCTTCCAATCCAAGAGCATGGAATATCTTTCCATCTTCTTGTATCCTCTCTAATTTCTCTCAGCAGTGGTTTGTAGTTCTCATTATAGAGATTTTTCACCTCCTTGGTTAACTCAATTCCTAAGTATTTTATTTTTTTGGTGGCTATTGTAAATGGGCAGGCTTTCTTGATTTCTCCTTCTGCATGTTCACTATTGGAGAAAAGAAATGCTACTGATTTTTGTGTGTTGATTTTGTATCCTGCTACTGTGCTGAAATCATTTATCAATTCCAAGAGTTTTTTTGTAGAGGTTTTAGGCTGTTCGATATATAGGATCATGTCATCTGCAAACAGGGACAGTTTGACTTCATCTTTTCCAATCTGGATGCCCTTTATTTCCTTCTCTTCTCTGATTGCTCTGGCTAGTACTTCCAACACTATGTTGAATAGGAGTGGTGAGAGTGGGCATCCTTGTCTAGTTCCTGTTCTTAAAGGAAAAGCTTTCAGCTTTTCCCCATTCAGGATGATATTGGCAGTGGGTTTGGCATATATGGCTTTAATTATGTTGAGATACTTTCCCTCTATACCTAACTTATAGAGGGTCTTTGTCATGAATGAGTGCTGAACTTTATCAAATGCTTTTTCAGCATCTATAGAGATGATCATATGGTCCTTGTGTTTGAGTTTATTAATATGGTGTATCACATTTATTGATTTGCGTATGTTGAACCAACCTTGCATCCCTGGGATGAATCCCACTTGATCGTGATGAATAATTTTTCGTATGTGTTGCTGTATTCTGTTTGCTAGTATTTTAGTGAGGATTTTTGCATCTATATTCATCAAGGATATCGGCCTGTAGTTTTCTTTTTTGGTTATATCTTTACCTGGTTTTGGTATCAGGATGATGTTTGCTTCATAGAATGAGTTTGGGAGATTTGCGTCCGTTTCAATCTTTTGGAATAGTTTGTAAAGAATCGGTGTCAATTCCTCTTTGAATGTTTGGTAAAATTCTGCTGTGAATCCATCTGGTCCTGGGCTTTTCTTTGTTGGGAGCCTTCTGATAACAGCTTCAATCTCCTTTATTGTTATTGGTCTGTTCAAATTTTCTACGTCTTCACGGTTCAGTTTTGGGAGCTTGTGTGTGTCCAGAAATTTATCCATTTCCTCCAGATTTTCAAATTTGTTGGCGTATAGTTGTTTATAGTAGTCTCGAATGATTCCTTGTATTTCAGATGAATCAGTTGTAATATCGCCTTTTTCATTTCTAATTTTTGTTATTTGAGTCTTCTCTCTTCTTTTTTTTGTTAGCCATGCTAATGGTTTGTCAATTTTATTTATCTTTTCAAAAAACCAACTTTTTGATTCGTTGATCTTTTGAATTGTTTTTTGGTTTTCAATTTCATTTAGTTCTGCTCTGATCTTAATGATTTCTCTCCGTCTGCTAACTTTAGGATTGGATTGTTCTTGTTTTTCTAGTTCTTTAAGGTGAAGTGTTAGGTTGTTCACTTGCCATCTTTCCATTCTTCTGAAGTGAGCATTTAATGCAATAAATTTTCCCCTCAATACTGCTTTTGCAGTATCCCACAGGTTTTGGTATGATGTATCATTGTTTTCATTAGTTTCAATAAACTTTTTGATTTCCTGCTTGATTTCTTCTTGGACCCATATGTCATTAAGTAGAATGCTGTTTAATTTCCATGTGTTTGTATAGTTTCCTGAGTTTCGCTTGTTATTAATTTCTAGTTTTAATCCATTGTGGTCTGAGAAGATACATGGGATAATTCCAATTTTTTTGAATTTATTGAGACTTGATTTGTGACCTAATATGTGATCTATCTTGGAGAATGATCCATGTGCTGATGAGAAGAATGAATATTCTGAGGTTGTTGGGTGGAATGTTCTGTAGATATCTGCCAATTCCAATTGGTCTAGAGTCTTGTTTAGATCTTGTGTTTCTCTACTGATTCTTTGCCTAGATGATCTGTCTAATATTGACAGTGGGGTGTTCAGGTCCCCTGCTATTATGGTATTAGTGTCTATTTCCTTCTTTAGGTCTAATAGAGTTTGTTTTATAAATCTGGCTGCTCCAACATTGGGTGCGTACATATTTATGATTGTTATGTCTTCTTGATGGATCAGTCCTTTTATCATTAAGTAGTGTCCCTCATTGTCTCTTTTTATGGTTTTTAGTTTAAAGTCTATTTTGTCAGATATAAGAATAGCCACTCCAGCTCGTTTTTCTTTTCTGTTTGCATGGTAAATCTTTTTCCATCCTTTCACTCTTAGTCTGTGTGAATCTTTATGGGTGAGGTGGGTCTCTTGTAGGCAGCATATAGTTGGGTCCTGCTTTTTGATCCAGTCAGCCAGTCTGTGTCTTTTAATTGGGGAATTTAAGCCTTTAACATTAAGAGTTGTTATTGAAAGGTGTTGATTTATTCTTAGCATTTTATTGGTTGTTTGGTTGTCTTAGGTGTCTTTTGTTCCTTGCTTTCTGATTTACTGTTTGGTTTCTTTGTTTGTTGGTTCCTTAGGTTGTAGATAGTGTTTTTGTTAGCTTGTTTTCTCTTCATGAATGCCATTTTTATTGTACTAGCGGGTTTAGATTTTTCTTAGGTTTTTATGGCAGTGGTAGTTATTTTTCAGGAACCAAACCCAGTACTCCCTTGAGGATTTCTTGTAAGGGTGGTCTTGTGGTAGTGAACTCCCGCAGTTTTTGTTTGTCTGAGAAATATACTATTTGCCCCTCATTTCGGAAGGATAGCCTTGCAGGGTAGAGTATTCTTGGTTGGCAATCTTTGTCTTTTAGTATTTTGAAAATATCATCCCATTCCTTTCTAGCTTTTAGGGTTTGTGATGAAAAGTCTGATGTTAACCTGATTGGGGCTCCCTTATAGGTGATTTGACGCTTCTCTCTTGCAGCTTTTAAGATTCTCTCTTTGTCTCTGAGTTTTGCCAATTTGACTATGACATGTCTTGGAGAAGGCCTTTTTGGGTTGAATACGTTTGGAGATCGTTGAGCTTCCTGGATCTGAAGATCTGTGATTTTTCCTATACCTGGGAAGTTTTCTGCCACTATTTTGTTGAATATGTTTTCAATGGAATCTCCATTTTCCTCCCCTTCTGGAATACCCATGACTCGGATATTTGAGCGCTTGAGGTTGTCTGATATCTCTCTCAGATTTTCTTCCATGTTCTTGATTCTTTTTTCTTTCTTTTTCTCTGCTTGTGTTATTTCAAACAGCCCATCTTCAAGTTCAGAGGTTCTCTCTTCAACTTCGACAGGCCTGCTGGTTAAACTCTCCGTTGTGTTTTTTATTTCGCTGAATAACTTCTTCAGTTCAGCAAGTTCTGCTACATTTTTTTTCAGGACATTGATTTCCTTGTATATTTCCTCTTTCAGATCCTGTATACTTTTCCTCATTTCATCATGATGTCTAGCTGAGTTTTCTTGTATCTCATTCAGTTTCTTTAGAATTATCACTCGAAATTCCTTGTCAGTTATTTCAAGGGCTTCTTGTTCTATAGGATCTAGAGTATGAGATTTATTAACTTTTGGTGGTGTACTTTCTTGATTTTTTGTATTTCTGGTGTCTTTTTTTTGGTGTTTATTCATTGTGGCAGGGGGTTTCACAGTCCACCGGTTTAAGACTAATGACTAACTAGGATGTTGCTGTGGTTGCCAATTTGGTATGGCTCCCGCCGTGACTGCTCAGTTGGCCTCTAGTGTCTTGTGTGTGTGGTTGCCTCGGGTCTTGGGCTTCTCCGGGGATCCACCTTTCTGGTCAGCTTGTACTCTGCTGGGCTGGTGGATCACGTACCACAGGGTGTGTGATCTCTGTTGAGCTTTCACTTTCTGTACAGGACTTCTCCCCGTTCCGTGTGCTCTGGCCCAGGCTGTTAGATCGTGCAGTGGCGACCCCACCGGGTGTGTGGTTTCTGTCGAGTCTCCGCCTCCCTGGCCGCACGTCTCCCCCCTCTGTGCACACTGTGCTGGGTTGGGGCGTGTCTTCTGCACCCCTCGTCTATCAGCTGGGCCTTCAAGACCCTGCTCAGCACCGCCTCGCCCAGGAAGTCTACCAGGTTTCTGCTAGGCACAGACGACCGGTCTCTCTGGGTGCCTTTGTAACACTGTGTAGATCTTTCTCGGGTCTTGTTCACGTTTGTATCCCCCCGGTATAAACCGAGTCTAGTGCCCGCCTGCAGCCTGCTCTCCGGCAGGTTCAAGCGGACCTGGGAACTCTCCTACCACACTATTCCCAACCAGAAATTCGTTAGGCTTTTTTCCAAACTGGTGGTCGCAGAGATGGTATCTGCCTCCCAGTAACAGGAAGTTTACCGGGGCCAGAGTCCAGGGTGTGGTGTTGTGACAGTCGGCCCGCCCGTACTTCCTAGCCCTCCCAAAACTGGTCGGGACGCCCCACACCCCCAGCCCTGCCAGAGAACCGTGGAGGGAGTGGGAGAGGAAGCCGGCCCGCAGGGTCCGGAAAGCCCTGCGCCAGGCCAAGCAAATGGGCTCAGTGATGGCCGAGCAGGGCGGAGCTGCCCGCACCTGGGAAAATGGAGGCAGCACCGGGGCAGTGAGTGGCCTGGTGGTGCAGTCGGGGAGCCGCGTGGGCAACCACCCCCCGGACAGAGCTGTGCCAGGGATCACTCACAGTGCTGTGCCAGGTCGGGCGCTCGCTCTGTCTCTGGTTTGTTGCCTTCCGTGTTCTCGGCGCTGCCGCCTCGGGCTGTTCAGTCGCGGCGCCGCTCGGGCGCTCCCAGGAGTCTTCTTTAATGCCGGCCTGAAACCTCGAATCCTGAATAGGGCAGCTGGCCGCCTTCAGTGCGGCCCCAGCCTCCGGGATCCTGGCTGCATCCACAGCAGCCCTGGCGCCGTGTTCCCTGTTTCAAGACTCACTTTTGCAGCTAAGAATCAGTTCTTTTCCTGCTCCACACTTCAAAGCTGTTGCCTGTAAATGAGGCAGCCTCTCCTGCCGGGGGCAAAGTGGCGTTGAGCCCCCACGACCGGCCAGCAGCAGCAGTCCTCCCTTAAGAGATGGCCAGAGGAAGGTCCACAAGTTTCCCGGCTGCCTGAGGCCCAGTGGCCACCTTTTCCACCTCAGCTACTCCGCGCCAGCCGCCGCAGCCGCCGCCATCTTGAAACCCCCCAAATTGCCTTTTAAAAAGGTTGTAATAATGTATCTCATCAGCAGCGTATGAGAAGTTTGTTTCCTTCCCTAAAACTTTATGCAGCAGGGAATATTAGATATTAGTCATTTTAAATCTTTGCCAATTAGAGGGGTTGTAAATGGTAATTTAATTTTTTATTTTATTTTATTACCAGTGGCAGTTTGGGGGATATGTTTTTTGTCTACTTGTACTTAATATGTGAACTTTCCTGTTTATTTATCTTTGTTCATTTTTCTGTTAGGATTCTGTCTTAGTTTGTTTTGTGCTGTTGTAACAGAATACCAGAGACTGGGTAATGTATAAAGAAAAGAAATTTATTTGGCTTATGGTTCTGGAGGCTGGGCAGTCCAAGACCAAGAGACTGCATCTGGTGAGTGCCTTCTTGCTGCATCATCTCATGGCGGAAGGCAGATGGGCAAGAGAGCAGGAGAGAAAACAAGAGATTGAACTCACAGTCTCAAGCCCTTTTGTAATCAGCTTTAATCCATTCATGAAGGTGGAGCGTTTATGACCTAAAGACCTCCCATTAGGCTATACTTCCAAACACTGTTGATTTGGAGATTATATTTTCAGCACATGCTTTTTGGAGGACACATTCGAACCATAGCAGGGGATGACTTGAAGATCATTATTTTTTTAGATTTATGGCCACAAAACATACAAGTCTTTGATGGTGGTTGCTGAAATGCAGCTCTCAGGTCTTGGCTATCAAGGATCCAAATCTGTAGGGCTGTTGTAGTGGATAAAAACCCAAATGATTCTGAGAAACATGGTTCTGAACCACATTTTGAGAAATGCTTTAAACGATTTGGTGCAGAGGACATTTTTTTGATGTTCTTAGTATCTGCTATCATAGGCCTGGCTTATAGTGGACACTTCAGACTCCCCTGCCCCCCACCCCCCAACACTACCTGAAATAAGAATTGTTAATTTGGTGTGGGACAAAGTCTTGAGTAAGTTAAGACCCAGAGGCCCTAGTGTGATCCCTTAGCATCGTGCTATAATTTTCTGCAAGTTGGCCTTAACCACCTCGTGGGCTAGTGTCTGTTTTTTAAATAGACTAGTGTAGATCACCTTGTCTACCATGTGCCAAATGAGTAAGTAAAAAAGAGAAAGTATATAAGTATGTTTTAAAATCACACTCTGTTGTGGTCATATCTGTCTCAGATTGAAACGTTTGCTTTTGCTGTTTATATTTTCTCCTGGATCATATAAAAATGCCTTAAACCTGTAGGGAATTAGAGTTACATTTCTAAAGTAAAAGGTATAATAACTGACCCAGCTCCAAACTGGTAGACATTGGTTACTTTGGTGATAGTATTTATTAGAGCATAGGACAATTGGAATTCCTCTGAATTGAGAATTTTGAGAATCGGCAGGGAGAGCTAAAATAATTCCTTGTGTCATAGAATAAAGAAGTCTGACACAAAGGAGGGTACACCTGGGTGATTGCCCAAGGTATGTATTACCTTGTTCATCTCCATATTCCCCAGAGCGCAGTTGGTACACAGCCAAGTCATGAGAGTGTGTCTGATGTGGAACACCCAAGGAGGGAACAGACAACAAAGATATTGAAGTTCACTCGGAGCAAGATGAGAGGGATTTGATTCAGATTATTTAGGGCATTCCGAGGACAGACTGATCTTACCATTTGGCTCCATGCCTATTTAGAACTCTTGGGAATTTTTCTGACTAGGGAATAAAAATCCAGTCTCTGTTGATGTATTCATATTTTTCTCTTAAGGATCCCTTTTGGCCTTAGTTCAGTTATCTGGTGATTTGCTTTGGAGCTTTCTGTAGGATGTATATGGAGTTGGAGAATTGAAACGTTGTCCCTTATGTACCTCTGTTCTCCTGTTTTCCAGTCTCTAGTTATTCACATATCTGAGTAAATGTGACAGGTTAACAGCTGTCCTTGAAGCCACTTTCTGATGTTGCTGGATAGAATGTCTGCTTTGCATTTGTGTGTGTGTGTGTGTGTGTGTGTGTGTGTGTCTGTGTGTGTGTGTGTTTATATCAGATCTCTTGTCAGGGAATGTTAGTTTATTACAGTTAAGGAGATTGCATTTTGGAAACCTGTTGCTTGTTGTTCATTGAGTCTAGTCCACTTATTCATTTTTCCTCTGAGTCTTTTCTTCTCTCCTACTTCTCTACAGTAGAGAGTCTGTCATGTACAATGGAGCTCTTAGACTGGAAATGTAGACATCTTCCTCTCTGTGTGTAAATGAACTTGTGCAGAATGGGACATATGAATGACTGTGTCTGATCCATCATTGGCAACCCGTGGCAAGTCACGTCTGTTTTGAGTAGTCTCCTGGGCTTCTTACTCATTTGTGGGAAAATTAACGTGTGGTAGACAAACAACGCAGTACCTTTCTACTGTGAGCTGTCAGTGTACTTGTTTGCTGAGCACCTGGTTCAAATAGCCAAATCACTGTTGTACTTCATTCTGGCCTAGCCCCTGCAAAATTATGGTAGTGCGAAGTATTTATAAAACATGTTAATATACTGGGAGAAATAGAAATTGAAATTCAAACCTGCTGGTTTTGTTACTTCCTAACATCTCTGCCCAAAAGTAAGTATTGGGAGGATTTAGACACTGTTTGGATATTCTTGAGATCTATTTTTGATGCTGTTGCTCTTCCTGTTCCCCGTCTAATGGGTATTAGAGACCTGTCAAAACTAGTTGACATTTATGTTAATTTTTAATATTTATAAGAATATAATTTCTCTTGAACTTATTTCTTCTGCTAGCCCTTGGCAACTAGTCGAACTTCCAAATAAATATATCACTCAGGCTGGGATTCTACTATGGGACATATAGCCCTTATTTATTTTTGAGCATGGGCTTCATTACTCTTTGATATTATATAGAACTGGGAAAATAGTTTTCTTGTTTTTTGTACAACTCTGTCACTATGTCATGTTAATTACAGTAGTTTTCCCATTAAGTTGATAGGACTTGCCTGAACGTTAATTCTGTCAAATTCATTTCCATGTGAGAAATGAAGACTCTTCAGGTCTTTCTCACATTTCTCTGAGTCTCTGTGCTTGTCTCTCTGCCTCCTCTCCATGAATGACAAGCATTGCTGTACCCGTCCTTCATGAATTGCTGTTAGGTTTATCTTTGAGAACTTATCCTGTGGTCATGGAGTAGTATTTTCCTGTTAGAAAAATCTTTCATTTTTTATGTTTCCTTCATAGTAAATATACATTGAATATCTGTAGAAGGAAAACTATCAGTTAATTCCATTAAGACCAATTAGTTCATTAAATGTTAGATATTGAATGTTATTTTCCTATCTCATTCTGTTGTATTTCCTTCTTAGTGTGTTTAAATTAACTCTAGTCATCCATAAAAATCATGAAGTCATCCCCTTTTACATGTAAAATTAAATTGTGAAAGATATAGAAGAAAGTAAGACCTGGGTTAAAACAGAGCAGTAAAAATAGTCATTTCATAGGATTTTAAGGAATAGGTCTTCTTCACTTAATATTGAAATGTATGTGTGGAGTAGATGTGGTAGTTCTTACTATAATTCTGTTCCTACAGCTGTCATACTCTCTCAATTATAAATTAAGTTGTTTCTCTATAATTATTCTCTTGTCCAGTTACTTTATCTGGTATGTGGATGAATAGGAAAAAAAAAGCTCATTTCTTTAAGAATAACATGTTTGCTTGTGTTTGTTTTAGGAAAACCTCACAGCACCATTAGCTCTGAACGGATTCAACTCTCAGGAATGTATAATGTCCGTAAAGGCAAAATGCAGTTGCCAGTGAACCGATGGACGAGACGCCAAGTCATCTTGTGTGGGACCTGCCTGATAGTGTCATCTGTGAAAGACAGCTTGACTGGAAAGATGCATGTTCTGCCACTAATTGGTGGAAAAGTAAGTTTAGAAAAAACAAAATACTAACAGGTTTCCCATCATCAGTAAGGACTTGACTTTGAGCTGTTTCTGCAATAAGGGATAGATGATTTTTGACTCATCCAAGGTTTTATTCAGTTCCTGTTGTGCTCCACCAATGGGCATTGTTGGTTGGTGGAGTTGTGGAAAATAACAGTGCCATTGGCTCACATGAGTCCCTTGTGATCTTTGCTTCATTAGTACATGCATTTTTACTTACTGGACTGAAAATATGCCTACTTGAATTTCACTGTTATGTTTTAGAGTGTAGATGATAAATTTATTATTTATTAGTAGACAGCTTGATAAACATCTTGATGTCTTGAGCATGTGTCTTGTTGTAGAGCATACTGATCCTTAAGTTCATGACCTTAGGAACATTCACACATGCTTACTGATGGTTTAGAACTCTCTAGCACTGAAGTCTTTGATTGCACTTTCCCTTACATCTCTGTTTATTTACCTCTCCATTTGTTTGTGTTTGGTGACCAGGGTTAGCATTTTTAGCGTATTGCTATGGCTAGTCATACATTTTGATCCTGAAAAGTATTACTCACTTCAGAGAAAACTTGTAATAACAGCTGACAGGTATTTCTGACATTACTGGCTGCTTTTCTTTGGGCATGTTAACTATTTTATTTCTAACATTTTAAAACAAAAAGAACCAGATTGTTTGGGAATATGTTACGTTCTTTTCTTTGCCAGATTTAATTATAAAATCCAAGTGTTGGTTGGGGTAGCATCTCTATAATTATATATCTTGATTTTTTAAATGATATAATCTGTTAATAAATGGAAAGGAAGATTTGGATGAGAAGATGGGTGATGGAAATTGGGAGCATATTAAACAAATATTTTCTTTGCCATTCCCCCCCCCCCCCCCCCGAATGGGCATGGGAAAGGAGGCAGGAGATGGAGAATATAAAGAACAATAAGAAATCAGTTTTTGTTAAACCTTTTTAAATCGACATGTCTGATCTGTTCCAGGGGTTATAAATGAAGACGATAAGACTGGATGTGTGTAGTGATAAATGGTTTTATTTTTCACCCACTGCATAGCACACTCCTTCTTTATAGTCTTTCCTTGTGAGTAAATAGCCTGTCTCAGTTTTTTCCCCTCTACTTTTATACAGTCTAGTTCTAAGAAGGCTAATCATACTTGATTGTTTTCAAAAATAGCTTTTAGTCAGGCTTCGAGTACATTTAGATCTATTTCATTCATCCATTTTGAAACCATTGCTCCTTAGCTTTTGTCTGAGCATTAAAGAGTTAGTGATTGATACTTATTACATAATATTTTGTCCTTTGGATGGCTTATTCAAAAATTAGTCATCAGTAGTACCACCACAGGTCATCAATAAAAAGCATATTTGATGTTTGATGCTTTGTTAGGTCAACAATCTATTTCTTCTGTATGATGCTGGGTGTTTGCATAGGCAAATCTAATATAACTATTTATTCAATATCCTTTGTGGGATAGGCACTGTGCTTCATGCCCCAGAAATACCAAGATGGGTAAGTCACCATTCATGCCTTTGAATAGTTTGTAATTTAGTATCAGGAGATGAAGGATGGACACAACAGCATATGCTCTAAGAGAGGTACAGAAAAGTACTATGGGAAATTAGTAGAAGGAAAGATTACGTTTTGTATGGGGAACAGAATTTTGGAATGAAAGAGGTTGCAGTGATGATAGAACTTGAAGGATGAAAAATCTTTTGATATGTGAAGTAGATAGAAAGATTATTATGCTGAGAGAGGCAGAGGCAGGTAATCACACGGAATGTTTAGATAAGGTCAGAAGATCCAGTTATAATTAGCATTTTCATTCAGAACTGGAGACTTGTCCTGTTTTCCAGGTTATTGGATGGACTTTTACCATTGAGTGAATTGAAAGTTAATAGCTTCCTCTTTTCACAAGCAAACCTTGCAAAACCGGTTTTGTGTTATGCCTTTAGAAATAATTGAGTACATCGAAAAATTGAGTCTTTAAAAACCTGTTGACCAAGTTATGGAAAAATAATTCACTTTTTGTGATATGAGCTTTCATTAATGTTTGTCTATTCCTTTTTTTATTCTGTTCTTTTTTTAAGGAAAAACCGAGAGTAAATGGAAGGTTTTTTTTTTTTTTAAATGTATATGTATATATAAAAGAGCTAGAAATAAGGTGTGAGATAGATCTGTCATAACCTAGCTATAATTGCTACAGTATCAAATTGATATGTTTCTAGTGCATTTTCAAATAATAAATGGTTTTGTTAAATAAATCTCTTAAAATTTAATTATTGGAAAATATCTGTTTAATGGATATATTTTTACTTATTGTACAGTTTTATTTATATCCTTTAGAATTTGACATACATTTTTTTAGATAATAATGTATTTTAATTAATACTTTACTCAATATTTGTTAAATTATGAAGCATACCACTTTGGATAACTGTTAACCTACTGCTCTGTTTAGGAACTCTAGCAGTGTGTCCAATACCAGTGTTTCTTTTACCTGTATTCTCTTCACATCTGCTTGCTCCATTGCCTCCCCTAACTCCTGAGGTATCTACTGTCCTAGAATGTGTATTCATTTCATCCTTTTTTGAAATAAGTTTTATCATGCTTGTTGATATTTTGCTTGTTTTTATCTGTATAAAAATGGTATTGTACTGCATGTGGTCTTCTATGGTTGAAGTTTCTCACTTGATATTATGTTTCATAATAATATTCCATGTTGCTTATGTGGTTTTCATTTCTATGTAATGTTCTATTCTACTCTGTAAACATTCCATAATTTCTTAAGCAGTTTTCCTGCTGATGGACATTTGTATTGCTTCCAGTTTTTTGTTGTTATAAACAATGCTGCTGACATAGTCTTATGTTGATATACCTCCTGAGATGCAAGTATTCTTTCTAGGGCAGTAGTTTGAAACTAGAGTTACTGTGACTGAGGGACATTTGTCAATATTTAGTAGTGTTTTGAGGGTCAAATGATTGAACAGTCAGTATATCAGTTAATAGAGGCTTAAGTTATGCCATGGTAACAAATCCCCCCCAAATCTCAGTGACTTACCAAACAGTTATTTCTCACTCACATTGTGTGTCCAGTATGAATTGGTGGGCTTCAGGGTATGGGCATTTCTTTTTTCACACAGTTGTGCAGAGACCTAGCCTGATGGAGGCTCTGCTCTTTTGTAATTTAACATTCGGGACCTGCAGCCTTCCTTTGTTGCTTTGGCAGGGAAAGAGGTCATTCACTGGCTCTTGTATTTTCAGACGCAGCAGTGACACATGCCACTTCTGCCCACAGCTAATAGGCCAGAAGTAGTCACATGACTCCACCTTAATTGCAAGGGGTTTGGGAAATGTGGAGAAGTAGATGGAGTGCTTGGTGTGTACCAACATCTTTGCTGCAAGAGGACACTCTTGGTATTTAAAGGGCAGGGGCTTAGAGAATGAAATATCATGTACAGTGTTAGACAGTCCTTCACAGTACACAATGAGTAACTATTCAATCTGGAATTCCTATAATGACCTCCTTGAGAAATACCTCTCTTGGATACGTACTTAGGTAGGAGTGCAGTTATTGGGCTCTGGAGCATATACAAAGTGATATCAAATTGTTTTCCAAGGTCGTACCATTTTATACTTGTGTGAGTATACAAGTGTTTTTGTTTCTGTACGTCTTCAACAACACTTTATCGAAGTATGATTAGCAACAATAAACTGCACATTTTGATAACAATTCAATAACCATATGCTCCCCTGAATACAGTTTTATAGCCATGTACATCCATTAAATCATCATCATAGTCAGGATAGAGAACATATCCATCACTCCCAAAAGTTTCCTTGTGTTCCTTTGTATTCCTTTCCTCCCACCCCTTCTTGCTCCTTTTCATCCCTGAGAAACCATTTACCTGATTTTTGTTAATATAGATTATTTTAAATAGAAATACTGTTGATTTTCGAGTATTGATCTTATATCATGCCATCTTGCTAAATTTTCTGGTTTATTCCAATATGATGCCTATAGATTCTTTTGAGTTTACTATGTAGCTAATCATATCAGATTCAGATAATGTCAATTTTCTTTCTTCCTTTTCTTTGTCTTATTGTAATGGCCAGGACTCTAGTACAATGTTAAATAGAAACAATAGATACTTGTCTTATCTTGAGAGTAATATCTCATGATTACCACTGAAGTTTGCCTTAGATATTTGCTAAATATCCTTGGTCAGCTTAAATGAATTATTTGAGTTCTTAGCTTACTGAAAGTTTTTATCATGAATATTGAATGGGTGGTGAATGTTAACTGCTTTTTCTGCAACTGTGGGGATGATCATATGGTTTTCTTCTCTAATCTGTTAATGTGATTAATGGTTCTATAGTTCTAATTATGTTAAACCATCTTTCCTTACCTGAGGCAAATCCAACTTGTTCTTGATGTATTTTTTCTATATTATTGGATTTTGATGCAACATTTTGTTAAAGATAAGTCTTCATGACTGAGGTTGCCTTTAATTTTCATTTCTTTTAATGTTCTGATCTGATTTTAGATATACTGGCCTCACAGAATAGGTTGGTATGTTTTAATTCATTTTTGTTTGTTTGGCAGATGAGTTTGGAATGATCTGTTTCATGAAACTTCAGTAAAAGTTACCTGTAAAACCATATGGGCCTAATATTTTCTTGAGAAATTAAAAAAATATATAAATTCTATGTCTTAAATGGTTATAAGACAATTTGGGCTTTCTGGTTTTTTTCTTGATTTAATGTTGGTAAAATATATTTTTCCTAAGAATGTGCAACAAAATTGTAATA
The DNA here is from genome assembly GCF_027409185.1 of Cynocephalus volans. Lineage (NCBI taxonomy): Eukaryota > Metazoa > Chordata > Mammalia > Dermoptera > Cynocephalidae > Cynocephalus > Cynocephalus volans. The sequence goes on from NC_084472.1 coordinate 57,383,352, forward strand.
TTCTTTTTAATCTCTGGTGAATGTATAGCCATGTCCACCTTTTCGTTGCTAACATTATTCATAAGCATCTTCTCTTTTCTTGATAGGATTTGCCAGAGGATTTATCAATTCTATTAATAGTCTTTTCAAAGAACTAGTGTTTTTCTTAGCGGATATTCTCTGTTTTATGTTTGGTTTTTATTTCACTAATTTCTGCCTTTTTATCATTGCCTTCATCCTACTTTGAGTTTATTTGGTTTTTTTGTTTTTGATTTTTTTCCCCCAAGTTCTTAAGATATATGCTGATCAAATTAATTTTTTGCCTTCTTTTCCAATATAAGTATTTAAAAACACAAATTTGCCTCTAGATTTCTACTTTTATGGCATTCCACAGATTTTTATATATAGTATTTTTATAATTGTTTAGTACTATGAATTTTAAAATTTTAATTATTTCTCTCTTCAGCTATGAGTTTAGAAGTATGTAGTTTAAAAGCATGTAATTTAGAAATGTGTTATTAATTTCCTAAACATACATGGATTTGAAATTGATTTTTTATTATTGACTTTTAACTTAATTGCATTTTGGTCCAAGAACATAGTCTGTGTTACTGACTATGTTACTGACCTTTTTGAAAACTTTTTATACTTTCTTTGTGACTTGGCTTGTGGTTATTTGTGTAAATGAAATAAATATAGGACTTTGTATAATATCACATTACTTTGGATTTTTCCTCCTTTTGAAGAATTTATTGGGAGTGGAAATTTGATTTGACTATATGACTGCATTATTAGGACTTAAAAATTCCCATGGTAGGGTTTTATTTCAAGCTAATCTGTTTCACATTAAATTTTTAGAAACTTATTTAACATGCTTGAAGACCTTGTTTTTGCAAAACTTATAGGGGCTGGCTGGTTAGGTCAGTTGGTTAGAGCGTGGTGTTATAGCACCAAGGTCGGGGGTTTGGATCCCTTACCAGTCAGCTGCTCTCCCAAAAAAAACCTTGTTATTCAGAGTAATACAAAAGTCCCTTAAGTAAAAGCTTAAGTAAAAATCCTAAGAGGAAGTAAGAACCCCAGCACCCTATTGCAAAGGCATAGAATAAGAGAGTCTAGACCATTTTTAAACAGGAAGAAGAGAATTTCACTGTGGTGGGGAAATCTCATGAAGATAAAACTCCCCTTTTTTGGTTTCCTTGTAGTTCAGATTGGTTAGTCAGATGCAGGGATGTTGTTTTAGCTAATAAGAGGAACATATATAGGGAAAAATGCAAATCTGTGCAGGCTCACTGATCCAAGGTATAGTTAGTGAACTATGTCAGTGGTTCTGTGTCTTACTTGTTTTTGCCTCTCTCTTTGCTTGCTTTTATAGGTAGAAGAAGTGAAAAAGCACCAGCACTGTTTAGCATTTAGCTCCTCTGGACCCCAAAGCCAGACTTACTACATTTGCTTTGATACTTTCACAGAGTACTTACGGTGGCTGCGACAAGTCTCCAAGGTAAGCAAGCACTTACTCAGGAATCTAGCCATCTGAAAGTTGCTTTCTGCTTTACCGTGCTCCAAAATACAGTTATACACACACTTTTTTCCCCCCCAGTTGCTGCCAGTTGTCAGCAATTTTTAGTTTTTTAAAAGTTAATTTTGGCTGAAAAGTAGCTTTTAAAAAATTGTTTTTTATTTACCAGGTTTTGTTTATACTTAAAGAAAAATTCAGTGGGTAGACTGGCATTACTATCTTAATGTTATAGATAAAAAACATAAGATTGAGAATATTTAAGGGACTGGCCCAGAGTAAGACAACTACAAAACCACAAAATGCCCAGAGAATTGTTATGAATTTCCCCTTCCTCTGACTATTTTTTCATATGAAGTCTAATCTTGTGCCATCTCCATTTCACCTTTATTCTGCCTTTTGAGTGGTTTAATTTTTTCCATCTTATTTTGACCATTTTATATTCTCCTGATTAAACAAGATCACTGGGTCCCGTGAAATAATATACCTTTGTGTGTGTGTGTGATGGAAACCAGAATAACATGATAAAGTAAGATAAATAAATGCTAATATTTCAAGTACTGTGTGTGAGGTTTTTACATCTCATTTATAGAATTACATGTGAAATGAAGGGGTGGATTGCAATACTTCGTGCCTTGGTTTTGGATGTGTTTCTGAAATGATGAAACCTCTTTAGGGTGTAAGAGCATTACAACCAAATTTGCTTTCATATTTTTGAATTTATAATCCAGTTTGTTATCCAAGTTCAGTGTGATTTAGACTTCTGTGTGATGTAATTATTTGTCAAGTCCATGAGTCAAGGAATAACTTTGTGAGACACTTAACAGAAAATTAGAAAATAATATCTAGAGAGCCTTTTTGACATACTGGCTCATTTGAATTATCAGGTAAAAACTGATCTCTAATTATGTGGTATCATGTAGGAGCATTAGTTTCTTTTCTTCCTAGAGAAGAAGCAATGGGCAGAGTTTCCGCTGATAGGATTTAGGAGATTTCTCCCAACCAAGTGGAGATTCTAAATGTATAGGGTGGAACCCCTGGGGGAAGAAGATGGGAAAGATAACACTTTTCCTTCAGAATTGCATGTAGAATTAATGTGATATTAGAGGAGATAAGTACATCTGTCTTGCTGATTTAAAATTACTGGTATGGTTGCAAATGTGAGGAGACAAGTATTAGGTATTACTGTGCTTTTATATTTAAGTGGTTGTACTTTTATATGTATTTATATTTAAGTGGTTGCATAGATTCAAAGCAAATAGGTCAGTTGCCTATTACTCTGCTTTACTCAGAATAAAATGCCAAACTATGGTAAAAGTGAAGCAAATTTCTTCCTATATGGAGATACTGATGTTTTTAAAATAAATTTTTTATTTACTTATTAACTTTTTAATCATTTTGAAAGAATTTTATATTTACAGACAAGTTGCAAGGATAGCATGGAGAGTTCTTATATACCCCTCATTCACTTTCCCAAACATATTATCATGGTACATTTGACAAAACTGAAAAACCAACATTAGTACATTATTCTGAACTAACCTCCAGACTTTATTTGGATTTCACTAGTTTTTTGGTAAGTTAAAGTTCTAAATCCAGCAGGCATTTACTAAGGACCTTCTGTATGTCAGGTCTGTGTTTCAGCAAAGAACAAGTCCAATTCTCTCTTGGTAGGGCTCATTCTGATGGAGACAGATGATAAATAAGTGAACAGACAAGAAAGAACATAGCAAGTAATTTTAGTGGTATGATATGAGGTGACATGAGAATGGTGAGACAGCATGGTGGGGGAGGGATAATGCTTTCTGAGGAGGGGACATTTAAACCTCAACTTCAGTGAAAGAAGTATCTGAGTATTCAAAGATCTGGTGGGAGGAGCTTTCCAGGCAGAGGTTGAAGACAGTACTAAGGCCCTAAGACTACGATGAGGGAGTGTTACAGGATGGGAAGTTGGAGCAGGAAGGGGTCTTATGTTACAGAGCAAGGTAAAGAGTTTGGATTTTATTATTAATATAATGACAAGCAATTAAAGAGTTTACTTGTTGAAAGTTACATGATCTGACAGTGGCTGTTGGGCGGTGAATGGATTGTAGAGGGTAAGAACAGAAGCAGGTAGGCCTGACCATCAAGATGCTTTCGTGGTTGATGTTGGCAGGAAGTGAGGGTGGTTTTGCAGTGGAAGTGGAGAGACATGGATAGATGTGTTTGGGGTTGTGCTTTGGAGATTGAGTGACAGGATTGCTGATAAATTACATATAGGGCATGAGGAAAAGGGAGAAATAAAGAATGACTTCTAGGTTTTAACTTTGAAGCTACAATCTTCCCAGTAATTCAATCAGAAACCATAGTACTAATTAGCAAGCCTCTTTAAAACTGGTGAAATACAGTTCTTGAGTTCAAAGAGCTTCTGTTCCAAGAGAGGGCAGAGAGGAAGCTCAAGTGGTAGGTTATGAATTCTCTCTTAAATAGGATTTGAAAAATGTTGACTTCTAACGTATTGCTCGTGATCATAAATGTCAAATATTAGCTTGGTTATTACTCTTTGCTATATTCCTGGTTTTCTAATAATGCTATCTCCATGGTCTAATAGTATAGTATATCTACAGCAAGGCTCTCACTTTGATTATCCAAACCACAAACAGATTCAGACATCAGACCTCTTTAATGGGAGAATTTAGAAGATGGAGGGAGAATTGTGATATGATAGCACGTGACTCAGCTACTGATTGTTGTATTGCCATTAGAAAGCATTTGATACATGAGTACTGAGTATTGTAGCTATATGGAGAAGATAATTCACACACACATGCATACACAATATATCCATATATGGCATACATTTTATACTTAAAACAAGTGTATTTCCAGGAGGGAGGAAGAGCTTTAATTTAATTACCTTAGATTACATTAGTATTAGCTAGAATTAATTAGAATAAGAACCTTAACCTCTTTTCCCTTCAGAAAGGCTTTGAATGTTTGGAGAAGCTACATAATGTGGGAGTAAAGAGTTTGAGTACATTTACTGGCTATGTGGCTGTCCAAATTTCTAAATTCTAAGCTTTTTAAAATCTGATAAAGGGAATAACAGTTCTTACCATTTAGGGCTTGTAATGAGATACTTGTGTAATGAACTTATACTGGCACATACTAAGTAAACAAGTAGATGTGTGTCTGTGTGTGTGTGAATGACTGACTAAATTTTGACTAAACAAATAAAATAATTTTATGTCCATCATTCTTGCCATCATTGATTACTCAGACAGTGTTTTAAAGCATTATCTATTTACATGTTTATTTGCAGCAGCTAATGACATACATGTGCACAGTTTACCTGAGCAAGTTACCTTTTGCTGCTAACAACCACAGCAGCCTTTTGAGGAAAGTGATTAAGGATGGCAGACATATGGGAGAATGAAGAGTTCCTCCTGAATAGTTAGGGGTGGGGAACATAGAGCAAAATATTTTAACAAATGCAGATTTTAATCTTTTTATTTTTTATCTTTTTTGTATTTTATTTTTTTTATTTATTTTTATTGGTTATGACTATGCATGGGGCACAGAACAAATTGTGAACAAGTGTTGACTGGTGCCTAAGATGTGATGGCCAGATCCATACTGGCAGCATGCCCATTATCACAAATTGTGATTATACCCCCTGTTCTCCACAGTAAATGCAGATTTTAAATATAGTGTCTTTCCTTTTTCCAATTTTAAAAACCAGATATATATTTCAAAAACTTTTAGAAGTTGTTACGGTTAGTGAATTAAAGGGCATGTGAGTTGTAAGGGGCTGACTAAAGAGGTTAGATATTATAGAAGAAATAAGTGAAGGAACTCCTTATTTAGGTATGAATGTTATATAAGATATGGTCACACCCTTTAAACTTTCTATGTTGAGATAATCTTGTGACAGTTTTTTCCTTTAGTCTAGGAACCTGGGAGAGGAGAGTAGGTTGGGGCTGCTGAAACAGGGTGACAATCTGGTGCTATGGGGAGCTTGTAATGGACAAGGTTGACTGTTCTAAGCCCATTCTGCTTCCAGCTTCCCCTTTCATTTGTTGTCTGTTCTTCCTCAAGTGTCGGTATTAGGAAGTTATACAGTTTAGTCACACACAGGGTTACTATGGAAACACTTAGTTTCTTTTTCTTTTCTTCATATTCAGAAACAAAACATTCACAGAATGGATTGTCTTTACATCCTGATGTTTAAATGAGGATTCATTTTGATAAGAATCTAAAAGAAAAACAAACCAACAATGTAAAGAAATACCTGAATTTCTGATTTTTAAGGACCATCCCCACCCCAGTCAGGGTAGCAGGATAAAAAGAACCAAAGTTCAATTATTTTTAAATTAAAATGAATTAGATAAGTAGTTTAAAAGGAAAGACTTTTTATTTTCAGTTTATGCTTCTGGATTTTAGCTACTAGAGAAATGTTAATCCTTGTTCTAATTTGTTTTGTTTGGTTTTGGGAAACTTTGTAAAAGTTTATTAATTAAATGTGTCGTACCAAGATAGGCTCTTATATACTTATTATTTTTAAGCTTAGTCTTAGCACTTAATATATATTATATATTATTATATTACATATATTGCTTGTCAAAAGTAATATCAAGGCAGTCCCTTCAGAGTTTTTATTTTGGGTGTGTGTTAGTGGTAGATATTGTGGAGGAACTCCTTTGGGAGGATTACAATATTGGTTGTAAAGTCATCCCTAAGATATTAATGCACGACATGCTTTAAAAATTCAGTAAACATCCTATTACACAGTGTAAAAAAGGGTTCTGTTTGTTCAACATGGGCACGTGTATTAGCATGTTCTCAAAGTGTTTGGAGGGGCAGTAAAGTAAAAAGGCTGAGGGTGGTAGCTGAGGGAAGAACAGGAATTACAGAAGAGCTCCTATCAAATATAGGAGTAGCATAGAAATGCTGACCTAGCCGTTCATCTTTGGCCCACTTTAGAGTGTATTCGTTTTAGACATGTTGAGTTATGCTGTGTATTCTTTTCAATGTTAGTTTTTAATGTGAATCTATAACCAGTTTGACTTTTACTTTAGAAATCTTAATTTAGTCACTTCTTAGTCACTTCTGCGATACTGTATTATCCCACTTTAAAGTCTGTTTCTTTATTTCATGGAAGATTAAAAGTAGCTTCATATCACTGATTTAGTATTGTGTGTATGTGTGTTTTTAACTTTTCATTATGGAAAATGTCAAATATTTAGAAGTAAGGATAATAGTGTAGTAACACCCTCATATCTGTGACCCAGCTTCTGCAGTTATCAACTCACGGCCAGTCATATTTTATCTGTACATTCTCCCCAGTCCCTCTGGATTATTATAAAGTAAAGCCCAGACGTCTGTTATTTCACCCACAACTATTTGTGAGTGTGTATGTGTGTAACTCTAGAAGAAGATGAGAACTCTTATTACAAATATAACCACAATACCATTATTTATATGTTTTTTAAAAATGGACAATTCAGGTAATTATGATTATTTTTACAAATCTCTGTTCAGATTACAAATATTAAGAGAATTGATTCAGGTGTCTTATTCCTGAAATAATGATGTAGCATGTGATACCAAAAAGACTATACAGCAGTTGTGGAAAAGGGCATATTGTGAGTTGCTCTTTAACTTTTCATCAGATAGATTGAATGCTATCAAGTATTGATTAGATAAATGAAGATGAAAACAATTTATTACTTAGCACACTTCAAAGTTCAGTGTTTTGAATTTAGATAGTAAAATGACTAAATGGAAAGTGATAGAGCCCTGTAGTTAGGAATGCTTTATATAAAAATAGGAATTTTTTCTTTCAAATTGTCCTAGTTCTCTTCTGTAGAAGAAAGGAAAAGGCACAGCATGACCTCTTCCAAGGACCTCAAACCAGGCCAGTTTAGTTGGTTATAACATAGTGATGATGAGCCCAGTGTTACAAATTTAGACCTTAAAGGGCCATTTAGCTTTTCTATATGTGTCTCTCTATGTGGTAACATCAGTGGCTAACTTGCTGGCAGTTGCAGGTGACTGTGACTGTCACAGTCATCATCCCTCCTGCTGTGTAGCTCTCAGTATTAACTATAGTATTTTAATTGTACGCCATTGACTTGGGTAAAAAAAAGTCAACTGCAGTGAACTTCTGGTTGCCATGATATATTTGGTTCACCCTAAACACGTGTAACATAGGCTAGTCTGGGCCATGTTTCATGCTGAATTAAAGATCACATGAAATGATGAGTAAACATCACCCTTTAAATAAGAATAAGGTATGTGGTGAAGCACAATTGAACTTTTGGTTTCATGTGTTTAAATCCAGATTTTACTCAATGAATATTTAACTACTTGAGTCAATTCATTCAATTGTAATAGGATTGAGGATCCTATTAGGGTTGCTTTAGCATATCACTTTGTCCTTGAGGGATTGTGCTGTAGTTTGTTACATTAGGGTTATAGTGATAAGAAGCTTTTCTCTCTATACCATCTACTGAGGAGTCCAGGGCTTTTCTGGAAACCCTCACTTCACATTTTATACCCATTCTATTTTTTTCTTTCTTTCTTTCTTTCTTTCTTTTTTTTTTTTTTTTGTGACTGGCCAATATGGGGTTCTGAATATCTATTTTTTAGGTAAGAATCAAGTGCCCTTTGACCAAAGACAGTCTAGCAAGCCTATAGTAGAATATGAAGTAGAACTAAGGGTCTCAGTGACATGGATTTTAGCTTATAAAATGTGACCCCTATCCTGACCCGATTGCTGTTGTTCCAATTCTGTAGTGATGATGTGAGAAAAGATTTCAAGGAGGTAACAGGCAAGCTGAGTCTTGAAGGATAAATAGGAGTTCACTACAAGGACAAAAAGAAAAGTTCATTTCAAGGGGAGTGAAATATGTCCTCTGAAATATAATCATATCACAGATGTCTGAGCAGTGTAGGAAAAAAAAAAAAAAAAAGAGACAAGATAAAGTAGAATAGTGCTGGCCAGGATAGATTGTTTCCTGTTAATGCCATTTCACTTGTGGAAATCTGACTATAAATTACCAAATATTATAATTAATTTTCTAGTATAGTAATGGATTAGTTATATAAAAATTCTTATTATGGAATCTTTCCTTATTAGAGTTATAAAGTAGTAGTCTATGAAATTAGGGAATTCAGAAATTCTGCTTCGAATTTAGGCTGGAGGTGAAATACTGTATTTTGGATTGTATTAAATTTCATTTTTGTTATACACCAAACTGTGATTAAGTTATCAAAACTGATAGAATGATCTCTTTACATTTATAATTATGCTTCATCTACCCCTATCTTATTTCCTCACTGCTTATCCCTTCTATTCTTTTTCTCCTGTGGTTACTATTGTTTCTGAAAACCTAGTTAATATATTCCTGTAAAAGAAGTTTTCACTTCAGTTCTACATTATTTCAGTTTAAAACTATTTTATTTTCTCCAGAGTTTTAGAATATAATTTTATACAAATAACAAAGATACCCAGTGTGCTTACCATCTCATAACAAAAGAAGCATGCTTTTCTGAAACATTGCTTATTTGTATATTTAGGCTACTGCCATTTTAAACTCATCCCGTGTACCTCCATTTTCCTTCCTCCTCTCTTTTCATTCCTTCCTCCTTTATTTCTCCAGCTGTGTTGGAATTAGCAGGGTTGTTATTCTCCTTGGGGAGAGAGAGGGAAGAAAGAGAGGACACTTATTCTGTCCTTTCTTTGTGCCAGACACTGTTCTAGGTTCTGCCTGGATTGTCAGGACCTCAGCAAATGAAAGTGTGTTCCTCATGTTCCTGGTGCAACTCTGGAAACATTTTCCCAGGAATCATTAAAAAAGGTTGGTTGGGATCTGAACTATTATTATTAGTGCTTTCAAATAAATAGATGTGGATTTTGTCTATATGATGTTATCTAAAATACATCTAAGTTTCAAGGAAGGAACTTGCAGCTACATTTTAAAGTTACATGTTATTTTAAGATCGAGAAGGCCCTTGTAAGGTAGTTGCCGAAAAGAAAATATTAATTGTTGTAGTTCTCTGAAATAATTGTCCTAAAAATTATTTGGTATTTTCTTTGAAAATATTCTTTGGTTTAACCTTGAATTCTAGTCATCATCAAATGGCTCTTAGTTCAGAGACTTAGAATTTAAGATTTGAAAAAGACCTTGTGGACCCCCAGACTCCCTCCTCCTCCAATGTCTATATGTCATATGTCTTTCAGACATATGTAGTGTCTGGTAAGATGCTTCTTACGACACGTAAGTGAGCTGAAGTCTTTATTCCTATAGCTTTGATTCATTGATCCTAGTTTTACTCTCTGATATAACAATAGTTCCACTCCCTCTCCTATTTGATAACCTCTTATTGCAGTTACCATGGTCTCTTGCTTGCACTGCCCATCCCCTCCTTTCCAGTTTGTTTTCAGGTGAAGCATCTCAGGTAATCCCAACAATTCCCTTCTGTCACTTGGTTCTCAGATCCCTATCTACTAGCTTCCCTTCTGGGTGCTCCCTTTTTTGTTGACATACTTGCAAATATCATCTGATCAGCCCAGAATGTGTGACCATTATTTTTCTTTCTTTAGACATTATATCCAAAGTGAATTAGTTACTCATTTGTGAGGTCAGCATGAAAATAAAAAGATTTTTGTTTTGTTCCCCCCCCCCCCCAGCTTATTGATAGGTATATTTTGTTAATAACAAACTTCGGCATATTGACTTGATGATGTAATAACAACAATAATGCACATAGCAATAATTAACATTTTGGTAACTTTTACTATGTGGCAGACACTATTCTAGATATTTTGTTGTAGCCCTGTGAGGTAGTTGCTCATACCAATTCTACAAGGTAGGGCTTTACAACAAAAGATCATATCTCTTGACACGATACTGTCATCTTTATTTTGCTGATGAGGGAACAGAGGTACAAAGAAAGTATTGAACCACTGATTTATGCAGTAAGTTCTGCCTTGCTCTTTTTATTTAATCATACTTTCAATGTTTTACGGTGGTCTAAAAGGACTAAAAACAAAGATTTAAGTAACAGCTACAAGACTATAAGTAAAGTTTACTGAAAATATGAAAATAAAGTACTTCATATACAGAGTTTCATCAGAATCCATGCAGCTCAGGAGTATAATAAAAGGTGGTTTATCAAGGAGTTTATTGACTGGAGTGTGCTGCTAAAGGACACTTGAGCTTAGCCACTATACATTGATCATTGATCTTCTTAAATAATGACCAAGAGGTATTTAAGGAATCCGAGATGCCTTCTGAGTCATTCAAGGCAGATAAAGTTGGTTTCGATGTTGAGGGAACTATTGCTTTTTGATTCTTGGAAAACTGCTCAAATAATGATATATCAGGAACTTAGCACATATAATTAACCAGATTTCTGTATCTGGTCATTTTATATTTTGAAGTAAAAATCCTTTAAATCTGAGGATTTAGACCAATTAAAAAATATATATCTTTAAAAGTTTAGTTCCCATTAATATACTTATTTGTACTTATCTTGGGAATCCTCAGTATTTTCTCAGAGTATTGAATTTTCTCCAATTGCTCTGAAGTGTTAAATTCTTCTACCCACTGTTCTAATCTATAATTTTATAAAGCAGGGAATAGTGGAATAATTGGGAAAAATTTTGTGGACTCTCTATATTAAACATACCAGATCTTGTATGAGGACAGAAGGGTACTTCAAAAAGTTCATGGAAAGATTCCTACTATTTTTTAACTGTTTGCCCATGAACTTTTTGAAGTACTCCTGTATGTTAGACTTGGAACTTAACATCAGTTTTTTTGGGGGGGATATTAAGTACAAGACAAGTAGCTTATTTTTGACAGTAGAACCATGTGAACATGTGTTTCTTTGCCTTCCACGAATTTGTCACCCCTTTTCCCCTGAGTGACGGAGCCACCAAAGATTACTCAAAGCCCATCTCTTCTGAGCATAATCTCCTGGAATGCTCAAAATAGAGGCATTCCTTTCATTTGGGAAATTAACTACGAATTGGGGTTCTCTTCCTGCATTTATTCGCTAGACCAGGAAGTTACAGGAAGAGAACATAGGTGGGGTTTTTTCTAAGTATGGTTTAACAAGTTTAATAATAGTCATTCCATAATGCAATTTTCAAGAAGTTAAGTTGATCCACCAACAAAAGCTTGATCTTAGCAAACATTCCTTCTTCCTACACGGCTTCCCAGTATCTTTACATATCAATCAGTAACCTGTCTTTGAGCCAGCAACCTTGCTGTGTTACAATTTTTTTAATCTTACAACAGAGACTATATAGCTTGGGGAAGATTTCCTTCCCTTTGCAAGGTCAATGTTTGAAACTGCAAGGCTTGGGAAAACCAGGCCCTGTGAAGTACATTTGTTTTATGCATACTTCACAAATATGTATTCATATTTTTTCTTATAAGAGAAAGTTAGAATAGAAGTTTTTTGTGGTTCGCTTCTCCTTTTTCAAGGAGACACCACCTTTGAGAGAATGCTGCCTGACTTTCAGAAACATTCTCAGGTAGTAACATTCTAAAGAGATTGTTTACACATATGTTGCCAAGAGGAAAATGAGGAAGGAACTCTGAGTTCAGATTTGATCTCCACCCAAGCTGAGCTCTATTTTATTTTGTTGTTACTGAGAAACACAATGGGGATTATGTTTGTAGAGTGGAGATAACTGTTAGAAAGACACTGTTTTGTGATTTTGGAAGGCTGTTGGTGCCATCTCTTCTGGCCCTTTACAATTGTCTCTGACTTAGAAAGAATGAGGCGCCAGGTCCATATTTCCACTGCTGGCTACACAGTGAGCTCACTGGATGAATACATCAGAAGAGCCTGTGAACACATGGCTCATTTTGTCAAGCGAGAGGACTCTGTGTCGGTAGCTGGACCTGTTGACGTAGAGCTCTGAGGTTTGTGTTCTTTGCTGTATGTGCGCACTCATTACACTGTTGCACAATACATTATTGAGTTCTAGTTGTTAAGATGTCTGTGTCTTCAAGAGGCTAAGCTTTTGAAGACAAAGACTGCATCTATACAGTACCATGTACAGTGCCTGGTTCACAGGAGGCAGATATGAATGTATATTAAATGATTCACTCAGGTTAGCATGGTAGCCATGAGGATGCCCACTCCTCATCCTCATCCCCTCTCCTCCCCTGGCAAGAGAGGCAGGGATGCCGAGGAGGATCTCTTAGTCTGTATTGCCCCACATTGGTTTTCCTGTATTGTTGTAGCCTGGGGCTTGAACAATGAGCCAGGTCTTGTTTGTTTCTTCTCCAGCCTGCAGCTGTCTTCATACTCTTGTATTTTTGGATCCCTTAACTATATTTTAACTGGTACCTTACAGCCTCTCATCTTAAAATCATAGGTTTTTTTTCCATGAATGCTCTTGCCCTCACAGAATCTCATTTCTTATTTTTTACCCTTAATGATAGCCTCTCCAGATTTTCCTGTTGCTTGTTCATTGATTTGCCATTTCATTACCTCTAATAATTTAGAATGGCATGTAAGTTTGCATGTTTTATTTCTTGTATTTTTTTCGTATCATTTAACCTTTAAGGTAAAGAAATAGTAAGATACTGAAGTGCTAGATAGAATTTACTGGGTCCAATATTGGTAGCTTGATATGCTCCTGTTAGGACATTATTAATGTATGTAGTATAAGTAATTTTATAGGAGAGTTTTCTGCATCTGTTGTTAAACACATTTTATAAAATGATAATTAGTACAGGATCAAGAGATGTTGTCATTATGAAAAGGTCTGAGGTCAAGCTAAGGCTTTTCTGTAGAATTTTTTTTTAAAGAAATGATTTCATGTTGTGGAGTCGTGGAAATTAAAATTTTTATTAAAGTTGAAAAATTTTGTTTGATACAAAGTGCTCTAAAATTGTAATAATAAGAATGAAACAAGTAAAGTTATCAGAATGCTCAGCTGATAAAGATTAATAAACTGTATTCTCACTTTATATTCTCCCACCTCATTGCCTTCCCAAAGCATTTTTTGAGGGGTGAGAATTAAAAGTAGGTCAGTTGAGGTTAAGAATTGTTTACTGAAGTCTAGCGAACTCCCCAGAGACAATCCCTGTAGCCAGGGGCATAATTTCTCAAGCCACTGAGGGCTAGGCCAGAGCAATTAATGACTCATAATGCCTGTTCACAGCAATCTTTTACTTTATACAAGCAAAATTATTTGTGCTATTTCAGTTACTTTGACCAAGCCTTTCAGTTATTTTGCTAAATTTTCAGCATGCTGTGCATATAATAAGGATAAATATAATGTTACTAAAGTATAGAGGACAGAAAAATGACATGAATTTTACTGTGAACTTTCCCTTGCCTATGAAAGATGATTATCCACTAAATGAGCCATCAAAATAATATGAGTAATGCAGACTGCTGTCCTGTTGCAAAGGAGGTTGATAATTTTGAAAGCATGGTGTGGGGATAGGTTAGGGATAGGACAGTTATATTGGCTTAGAAATGCAACTGAGGTAGACTCAGAGTGGAGACAATTTTTGACATAAGTGTCTTAAGGATAGGCAAAAAAAAAAAAATAAAGACCTAGGAGAGTGTCAAGCTGGAGTAGCATTTTAGAAAATGTGGGAAAGCCCATTAAGTAATCTGAAAATTTTATTGTTTATATTATCATTTTTATTTTCACCTTGCAGTGTTTTTTGGGGGAAATATTTTGAGAGCTAAATGATCTTTTTTCTTTAAATATATTTGTATGTTATCTGGAAAAGAAGACAACCTGAGCAGGTGGTTGGGATTCATGTGTGTTTTAATGTATCTCCCAGAGAATGTAGGTTCATGGGGGGAACGTTCCATTTGATTTACTAACTTGAAATTATCTGCCTTAAAAACTTTTTTTGTTGTTACTAATACAGACTAGAACTGATTTCCTAAGCCACAGTTATTTGAGCTGATCTAAACCTTGAGTCCTTCATATGTAATTCATTGATGGTCTGTCTTTGATTGCGCTTTATCCATGTAACTTCTCAAGATGGCAATGAGCATTGGATAAAACTGTAGTCATTTTATAGTCTTTGTAGTGCTTCTAGCTGTTGATGTTTGTCTAGGAACAGTTGGTCTACAGAGCCTATCCTGATTTTTTTAAATGAGAAAAGTATTCTTATTGCAGCAACTTGTTAAGTTGATTATTTATTCCACTTTAGAGATGAGGAGACTGAAGGACAAATAGATGGAAGTGATTTATCCAAATCCTTATAGCTAGTAAGTAGAATTGTTCCTACATATCTGCATATAGTTAAGCCTGTGTCCTTTCTCCTGTGTGTCAAGTTGCTTGAGCCTTAAATTTGTGGCTTTCATGGTCTTGATATTTGTGAGTATAGTAGCTTTTGCTAAAAGGATTTCATTTATTATGAGATCCTTCAGAAGTCCTTTTCTGTAACAAAGATTGAAGCAATAACATGTGCCTGTTTTGCTTTGTTTCCAAATTTTTGTAACCTCTTACACTTTTCCTGTAACCTTTAAAAATTAGATTCGGTGCTTACCAGGTAGCGTCGCTGTTGCCCACCTGTGTGAGATTGGAGTAGGTGGAGCCCATGATGTCAAGGACTAATGCCCCCATAGGGCTTCACTCCTCCTATGAAATCTGTGTGTGGTGAGCAGATGGTCTCCTCTGCTTCTCTCGAGGAGGACTCACTGTCATCACCACTTCATCATCATTTCTAAGGCTCAAGCTTATACTAGGGACTATGGCCAATTTTTTTTGCTCTAGTTATTATTTATCATGGGGTTAGAGGAGCCTCTCTTCTGGTAAGATCCGAACTGCATTCCAGGCCCTGACCTGGTGGCATAGAATTAATAGTGTAGGCTGTCATTCAGACTCTGATCCTGCTTCTTCTTTAACCATGTGACCTTGAGCTCACTCTATGACTCAATTTAACCTCTGTCTTTGAAATGGGGATTAGTCCTTACTACACTGAGTTGTTGTGGAGACTAAACTAAATATTACATATTAAGCATTTGGAAGAGTGTCTGTCACAAGGGAGGCTGTGCATTTATTTATAACTATTATTATTGTTACTTATTTGATGAAGGTTCTTAGTTTTAATAGTTGCTGTGTAGGGTGGGCCACAGCTTCTTTGGATAGCCCAGCTCATAGTTTTTTCATTTGGGAAAAGCAAAACCTTCTAACTAGAGTGTTCTCTTTTTGTGGTGGATTCCTGATGTTCCCAGGTGGGACTGGGCAGAAGTCTCTGGGCTTTAATCTCCTGCTGCCAGGGCACAGGGCTGAGCAGCGGTACAGCTGTTGGTAGCTTTTGTGGTCACCTTGGTAGCTCATTGCCCATGGCCATCATGACATGTTGAATATACGTTCTCACTATAATGTTTCTAGTTCTGCTGCAGCTCCCACAAGACTGTTCTTGCTTGTTGTAGCCTGGTTAATGTGGTTTCCTCCCTCTTGTTTCCATCAGGAACAGCTTGCAGTCAAAATGAGGAAAGGAAGCAAATACAACTTGACATTTAATCATTTTCTCTTAGTTGTCCAAAGGGAGTATTTAGTGTGATGCTTCAGTTGAAATAGAATTTGTCTCTATGTGAAAGAATACACTAAGTAGGTCAGAGGCAGGCTGAGAAAGGAAAAGTCCAGTGGCCGTTCTTCCAGCAAATATGTTTTGAGGGTCCTACCAAGTGCTAAGCATAGGGTTATATCAGTGAAATAAAAAATAGAAAAATCCCTGCCCTTATTGAGCTTACAGTCTAGACACAGAAACAGATAAAACATAAATTGCATAGTATGTCGGTGATCGTGTCACATTTCTCAGAACCTTTACCCGCATACCGTTTTGCTCACATTAAAAGCCGGAGTCCTTACAGTGGCCTAGAAAGCCCCACGGGATCTACTGTCCACTCTCCCCTCTTACCTTTCTGGCCTTGTTACCAGTCATTGTTCCCAGATTCTCACTGGTCTCCCTTGGACATGCCAGGCACACTCCTTTCTTATGGCTCTTATTCTGGCTACTTCCTCTACCTGGAATGTTCTTCCCCATGATAAGTCCTTTCAGCTAACTTCCTCGTGTCCTTTGTGTCTTAGTGTTGCCTTTTCAGTGAGGCCCACCCTGACCAACCTTCTCAAATTACAACCCACCACCTTCCCAACAATCCTGACCCCCTTTCTTCTGCTCTAATTTTTCCTGTAGTACTAATGATTTTTAACATATAATTTATTTACTTGTAAGGTAAGTTTTATGGGGACAGGGATCTTCATTTTGTTTACTGAAGTGTATTAAGTGCTTACCTAGACCAGTAGTTGGTACATAGTAGATATTCAATTCAGTAAACATATTGAATGAAATAATAAGTACTGTGGAAAAGATAAAGGATCGTGTTAGTTTCTTGTGGCTGTTGTAACAAATGAACAAAACCTTGGTGGTTTAAAAGAACAGAAATTTATTCTCTCACAGTTCTGGAGAGCAGAAGTCCAAAATCAAGGTGCCAGCAAGACGTCAACCCCCCACCCCCCAAAGACTCCAGGGGAGAATCCATTCTTTGCCATTTCCAGCTTCTGGTGGCTCCAAGTGTTCTTTGGCTTGTAACCACATCATCCAGTCTCTGCCTTCATGGTCCCATCACCTTTTTCTCTTCTACCTCAAAACCTCCTCTACCTCTCTCATAAGGATACATGCAGTTGTACTGAGGGCCTGCCTGGATAATCCAGGATAAGTGTCTGTTCTCCTTAAGATCCTGAACTTAATCACATTTTTTGTCATATAAGATAATATTTACTCTTTTGCTACATAAGATATTCACAGATTCTGGGGATTAGGACATGGATGTGTATTTTCGGGACTACCATTCAGCCCACTACAAAAGGTTAAGGGAATCCTTTGGTTACAAGAGGAAGAACTGTCCCTGGTGTACCACCTAGTAGAACACTGACAATGGAAGGAAAGTGAGAAGACTGCTCTCATCTTTTTTCCAATTTTTACTGAAATTTTTTATTGAGACCTCATTATTTTTTTCAAATGAAAAAACACATGTGCATAGACTAACAGAAGAATACAAAGGATAATACTATAATCTCCATGTACCAGTCTCCCTAGTAGTTAACATAGTGATATAGTTGCTTCGTATTTTCTCTTGCCCCTCTTATAAGGAATAAACTCCTACATTGGAGGAGATTACTGATATCACTAAACCTGATGAAATCATCTGTGCTCTTTGGATCTGTCTCCTATGCTAGGTTACTGTAAGCACTCTCCAGGCAGGGAGAGTTTCCCACTTTTTTGTACTCATAGTTGGTTCGATTTTGTACCAAGTGAATACTCCATTGGTTTATATTTGGTCTAACAGTTCTACCTGCATAATATGTCTGGTCCCAAATGGGATGATCTTATTTCTGTCCATAGAAAGTAGTTATAGGATAAGTGGATGGTATTAAAATTAAATTATTTTTTTATCCCCCTCTAGGTTGCATCTCAGCGCATTAGCTCAGTGGACCTCTCGTGTTGTAGCCTGGAACATCTGCCTGCCAACCTCTTCTACAGCCAAGACCTCACTCATCTCAATTTGAAACAAAACTTCCTAAGGCAAAACCCCAGCCTTCCAGCTGCCAGAGGGCTCAATGAACTGCAAAGGTGAGCCTGCTGGCATGGGTAGAGGGTTAGCTTCTGGTTGCTGTCTCTTGAATGTTCGGACTACAAAGCCTATGGCGTGTAAACTTTTTCTTTCAGAGAGCAGGATAGTAAGACTTTATCAGTGAGGCCGTTTTTTTATTAATTCTCGTTCTGAAATTTTTTTCAAGGTTCCCACCTTTGAAATTAATGATTTATGATATTTATTAACAGGATAGATTTGTGTAAAAACATTTCTCTTTAAATGACCTTTATTCCTTAGCCTATCTACAAATGTATCTGTGAAAAGTTAATAACATTTGGCATGTTACTTCTGAACTTCAGGGGTTTGTTCAGATTAAATTATTTCTTTAGAAATTTATAAAAGGTCATTTTTTTCCCATGGAAAGACATTTTCTCAGAAATTTAGGAACCAAGGTTAAAGTCTATTAATACCACATCATCTGGGTATTAGTGTGTAGGTTTCAGGAGTCACATGTTAAATAAATAGGATTTGCTCCTTTATAACTAGGGAGAAAGGACTTGACTTGCATGCTTCTAAAACAGATTTAAGAGTTTACTGTATTCATTTTCTTTCCTTTTTGAGCAAAGATCAAACTTTATTCTGTGGTAAATTAAGCCTCTGGTACTTACATGTTTGTAAATATATGACTGTAAAATAAATATGAAAATTGTGAGACTATGTAAAGAATATAACTTAAGTAAATAATGGACAGTTTGTTTTTAAGTAAATGATTTGATCAGAGATTAAACTATGATAATTAGCCATTGTATTTATGGTTTTTAACATCCAGAAAGAATGATCCAATAATTGCTTGTAAAGTTTGTGTGTAATTGGAAAATGGAAGAGTATTTTAATAGTCTTTTCAGATGATTGTGAATATTCTTTGATGCTATACCAAACTCAACAAGTGGTCATTTCTTAAGTGTTAGTTCTAATGTGGAATCTAAAACCCTATTGGTGAACTTTTTGAATTCTTTAATAATGAAGATCCACTAATCTGTGTTGTACTTTGAATCTCATTTTATTGCATTAAGTATTGGTCGTTTGGAAAATACTGGTTCATTGTGTGATACAGATATTCCAAATGTCAACACATTTTGATATGCAGTTTCAAGAAATCACGTTTGTTGATATCACGACTGATCTCATTAAGTGTTGGGAAGTTGTTAAGCTCACTGTGGAAACAGGTTTCCTAATATTTTCATTTTCAGTTGAAAACCTGAAGGCTGTCATTGACAACAAATACTGTCCGTTGTTTTTCCTGAAACAACCTTCTCACTTTGATTTTGAGAAAATATCTGCCAATTACTCAGTTATGAATAACAATAGTTTATCAGTTGTTCTTTCAAGTAAAAATGGTATTCCATGAAAATAGTGACTAATTTGGCTCACAACTAAATCATAGTGTGTTTTCCTTGAGATAACCGTCATACTTTAGTATGCACCAGAAGAGCTTTGCATGTACTTCCTCTTTATCACCCAGAAAATTAAAAAGATATGTACTCAAGAGTCGAGATGTTATAAAAATAACTTTTCTGCATTATCAAGGACATTCTTAAGTAAGACCAGCATTACAATTATTTTTAAAGAATGTTTTTACTGTGATTGCCTGGCAGAGAAAAATAGTGACAACTGGGACAGTTTGGTGCTGAAGTGTATTAACTACATAGGCAATAGAAACTCCAGTAAGGATATGGTGCTCAAGCAATTCCTTTTTGTTCCCTGTAGCTGATTGGTACTGGGAAGGAAAATCACAGTGGGATTCTTGAACTTAGATTTTCATATTCCCTATGGAATGATATTAATATTTGCACTGGCATTACTAAAATAAAGTTTAATATGATTTGTTTGCCAAAGGGTTACATCATTATATTCTATTTTGAGATTTGAAATTATTTAAAAATATTTTTGTGTATTTCACAGAAGTGTAGACTTCTGTACTTCTATTACAGGACATCAAGAACTTTCTATCATACTGGAGAATCCTCGAACAGAACAGGGCATTAAAATTCATCCAAACTAATGCTGTCTTTTAGAGATGAGGTCTACAGGGACGTTAAATGTCAAATTGAGGGTAATGATTACCTTTTAGGGAGGGAAGTAAGAGGTGGGATTAGGGAATGGTTTGGAGAGGATTGCTAGCTGTATCTATAATCTTTATTTATTTACAAAGAAAAAGAAATTAGAGGCAAATGTGGCAAAAATGTTAATATTTGAAAAAGCTGAATAGTGGGTACTTGGATGATCATGATTGTTTTTTGTGTTTTTCTATGTGAGTATTTCATAGTAATCCAAAAGTTTAAAACCTAAACAAAAAGAAAATTAAAATACTTCTTATTGCATTGGGGAATATGATGTAACCAAAGAGCCAGTATTTGTGGAATAAAGAAATATCCAGATGGAAGAATATTTTGGACGTTAACCTCTTTAGTAGGATTCAGGTCCTTCCTTGCCTGTTAGTTCTTTCAGAATCCTAATTCATTCCGCATATCTATTGATTCTGTATCTATACCTTTTGTTTTTATTTTGGCAGCTGGGGCACTATGGGGATCTTAATTAACCCTTGACCTTGGTGTTACAACACCGTACTCTAACCAGCTGAGCTAACTCGCTAGCCCTGTATTTGTATCTTTTGAACCCATCCCCTTTTCTCCTCTACTACGCATGTGTTCTCCCACCAGCTGTCATACTTAAAGCACTTCTCAACTCTCACCTGGACTATTGGAATACCTTGGCGCATTGATCGTTTTGCTGTCGTTTTCCCACTACAGTCCAGCCTGTATATTTTTCTTGCCTACTGTTTTGTATATTTCTTGGTTTTGTTTTATTTTGTATTTTTAAAGGTTTATTAAACTTTTTTTTCCCATCGAAGTAATATCCGATCTAGATTTTTAAAAATCTTAATAAGCAAAAAGGCTTAAACAATAGTGCCTGAAGCTCTAGCCCATCCCTATACCCACGCCCTGCTCCCCAGACAACCACTTTTGAGTATTTTGGTTCTTTCTGCTATTTCTTTCCATCTTCCTAAATGCATATGACACTGTTTTTTCATTTTTTGTTATTGGATATTATATGTTGACTTATTACTATGGAAGGTAAGGATTTAGCTCTTTTACATTGTCTCACACTCTGTCTGGCCTATGCCGCATGCACAACTTTTCCTATCCTCTTAGTATACAGGTATTATATTAATTATTGGCCAAGTCGGTCTTCATAGTTTACCTTATTATGAGCCTGGAACTGATATTCATAGATAAGATACTTAAATGCAAAGATTACATTTCCTTTCTTGTGCTGGCTTGATAATAGCCTCTCTTTTTCACTTATTCTTTTCTTTTTCTTGAGTATTTGTAAGCTTTCTTACAGAACTGTAACATTTTTCTCAACACCTTTTTCTTGGAAACTTCTCTCCTGGAGCCAGTGTGGGTACTTGCTCTTTCAGACTGCTACACAGCAAAGACAGTATGTGGATCTTTTCCCTAGGGTGTATCAGTTTTACTTGAGAGGAATCCTTTGGTCTTCCGCCTGGGCAATGCATGCCAAGTTTCAGAGAGCTGAGTGGGTAAGAGAACTGGAATCTCAAGGTTTAGTGTATGGATTTTTATTTAATCCCGCTGTTTTCATAAGTGTTTCTGCTATGCAGCCCAATGTCTTTGAACCAGGGACTCTCTGGTTCAGTTTCTTCCATGGAAGAAAATGTCTCCTTCTAGAATTGGAGAGAGGATCTGGGATCTAACTCCTCCTTATATAACCTATTGAAAGTCTTTCTATAGAAGTGTAACAAAAACATAGAAAAGGCACACATGTAAGTGTACAACTTGATGGGTTTCCACAAAGTGAACACATCCATGTAACCAGTACCTGGATTGAGAAATAGAATATTACCAGCACCACAGAAGTTCTCCTTGTGCTCCTCTTATCCCAGAGATGATCACTATCCTGACTTCTAACACCATGAATTAGTTTTGCTTGTTTTTGTACTTGATGTAAATGGATCACACAGTATGTGCTCATGTTCATCTTCTTTCATTTACTTTTCTTTTTAAAAAGCAAAACAAAGCATACCAGATAATATATTATCAGCTTATACTTTACAGTGGTAAAAATTTATAGCTTTGATTTGTTTAAGGTGGAAGATTTTTAAGTTTTATACTGCAATAAAACATTTCTGTTTTGTACATTCTGTTGCTTTAAGCATGGAGGTAGGGTGGTGGGCCTAGGAGACTTGGTAGGTGGCATCTGAGTAACTGGTGAAACTGCCGTTGTGTTGTCCTTTGGAAAATCCAGGCCTTAACCCATTTTCTTTCCTTTTTATCTAATGGCTGGCCAGTGCAGGGATCTGAACCCTTGACCTTGGTGTTACAAGGCAGCGCTCTAACCAACTGAACTAACTGGCCAGCTCTGTTTTCTTTATTACCACAGACTAGTATGAGGTGTTTGTCTCCCACTCCTGTTATCTAAGAAAGATTTTATTGCCACTTTCAAAGTAATAAATTTATAAGTACACACACACTACATACATACATACATATATATATATTTAATGCCAGGAATTAAAATTATATATTAGAAAGTCATATTTATACTTCAGAAATCGTTACTGTACCTTTTTTATGTTCTTGAGGTTAGTGTGGTGGTTTTGAGATATACCATATATTTAATTGCTTATTTTTGTGTGTTAAAGGAACTTGTGCTAATGAATCTCTAGTGTATGTTTCACAGGGAACATTTTAGAGAGGTACCAAAGGATAGCTTATTTTCATGTTTTTACCTAAGTCTCAAGGAATTAATTTTTAGATTACAGTGTTAGGGCAAATATCCAGGGAGAAGCTAAATACAATGCAGTTATAACAGGAATTTTGAGACTTTATATGTTAAGCACATTATCCCCTTATTTTTTATTTCATTTTTTCCCACTGCAAATTTTCACCTTAAACAAATGAGCTGTTTTCACAGAACATTTAAATTGGTATTTGTACCAGTATTCTAAATCTGGAAAGATGGCATGCTGATGTATACACACACACAGGTCAGCAGTTTCAGAGGGAAAACATTGTTCTTGGAATTAACCACTGTTTGTTTTTCCTTTATTGGCATTAGAAGTCTTCAAGTTAGTGTTCAAAATTTAGAGGAAAAGCAAACATCAGAGTAATTTTTGGTGTTTTAATGGTTTCTTTCCTGATTATATATGTCATAATAACTACAATGCATTATTTATCTGTCTATTTTATTAATAGATAGTACTTCACTTGTGTTAACTGTGTCTCTATTTAGATGACTCAGATGGTTTTAGTACGAAGACTATTACTATTTGCAATGGAGAATAGTTTTGAATAAAATATAATAAGTTTCTTTGTAGTGTCAGTGAAGAGAACAACTTTTTGCCGCTTTAAATTCAAGGAATATAACTTTCCTTCCCATGTCTTAATTTTATTGTCTTTAATATGTATGAACTTATTTGCACTAAGGTAAATTATAGTGATGTTTATTTTACTGTATTGGTAAGTTTAGCTTTTAAATTAATCATTTTTGTCATTTATTTCATTTATCATTTATTAAAGTTTAATGGATAGGATCATTGAAGGATCTAGTGTTTGTAAGTGTAGGGGAGGCAAAACTTTACCTCTGTCCTCTAAAAGTCTCCAGCTGGGCCTGAGAATTAAATTGATATAGGCAGATTAACAGGAGGAAATCAAACAGATTTTTACATGTACATGGGAGCACGTAGGAGAAGGACGACCCAAAGAAGTGGCAAAACCTAAGTGCTGATATGCTGAGTTGAACAAAGGAGGCAATTGTGGAAAAGTAACTAACGTATATTGAGATACCAAGGAGGTTAAAAATTATTGTAACAAGGTCTTTTTGTACAAAATTCTCTCAGCCATAATTTCAGTGTCAGTCTCTGGTGATAATGTTTCTTTCCTCCTGGTGTAGGGAGAGCATATTTCAAATGGGAGTTTTATCTTTTACTTTCAGTAAGAAAGGGGAAGGTCAGAACACTCTTCTTGCACCTGATGTTTTCCAAGTGCCATTAGCTCAAATAATCTTTATGCCTACATGGCATATTTTGGGGTGGCATATTCTGTCATCCTTCATAGGGGGTGATAGATCAGAGAGTTCTTTTAGGTGATATTCTGTTGAATTTAGAAAGAGGGGTATAGAGAATGAAGTCAGAAGCAACATTTGATAGTCATAGTTTGTGCATGTTTCTGGGAGCTTTGTCCATGGTACAGGGAAATGTCACTTGGGTTGAACTTAACTGTCTTTATCTTAGACTATTTTAATTTACTAATCATTTCTACCTACCGCTTTTAGAAATGAACATACATTTCAGTAAGTTCTTGACAAATTGATGAAAATTAAAATGCATTAAATTTTGCATGTTGGAAATTAGACAAATTATAAAATAACTAATTTTTTTTTTTCTTTTTTTGTGACCGGTAAGGGGATCGCAACCCTTGGTGTGGTGTCGCCCGCACCGCACTCAGCCAGTGAGCGCACCGGCCATCCCTATATAGGATCCGAACCCTCCCAGAGCCGCACTCTCCCGAGTGAGCCACGGGTTCGGCCTTAAAGTAACTAATTCTTAAGTCGAGATTGGTTTTGATGTTTTAGTTGTTTTTAAGGTTGGTGGTTATCACTTCCATCCATTAATAAGAGAAGTGAATCTGCTTTCTAGATCTTCCTATTTGTAGAGAGAAACAAAGCTAGTGCAGTTAGATGGTCCCAGCTGGTTCTAAGAGTGGAATTGCTTTCATAAGGATAGTTCTAACTATAATTTTAGTAGAAGTTGGTATTTTAAGTTACATGATAAATCATGTATGTCTGTAGAATTATTAATGTGACTTGTACCACATGTGATACTGAAATAGGCAAAAAAAAAAAAAAAAAAAACCCAAAAAGTCCCATCAACTTTTAAAAAAATTTTTGTTATTTTGTTACTATTGTCCCCTCACAGTTTCACAAAATCTTATGCAATTGTTTTTTAAAAAGTCTGTTTTTTAAAGATATTATAATGCACAGGAATAGCAATATTACCTTAACTTTTAAACACTTGACATTATATTTAATTTTTGCCTGAGTGACTTACAGTATAGGTATCATAAGGAAAGAGTTGACTTCAGTGTGTTGTCTTTGTTACTTAACTGTTTTCGGTATTTATCTTGATTGGCCTGCTTGGGTTTGAATCCTTAGAGTGCAGGATTCAGCTCTCCTTCAGAGGCCCTTACTGTTGCAAGGTGGACCATTAAATACATACTCCATAAATGAGTGAATATTGATGGGATTGTCTTTCTTCATTCAATTATGTGTTAAGTATATCCCACTGCTTTGCAAAAGATATTTGTAGAAACTTCTAGAAAGAAGTGAGGCTGTTAATTTATCATTATGTTTCTGTATGGTAGAAGATATTGATAAGAAGACTGCACAGTGAGATGATTCAGAAAACATTGCATAGAAAAAGATTTGTAAGAAAGGATTTGAAGTTGAAAAAGGAGACATTAGGTTTAAAATGGGTAGGATGATATTGGACATTCTTTAAAAAAATCTGTAGGTCTGTTCACCATTCTCTAAACATAACTCCCATTCTTTTGCCTTTCACCTTGCAAGAATGTGCTGCTCCTTTTACCCTTCACCACCTGTGAAACCTAGGCTCGACCTACTGAATCCTATCCACCCTTCAAAGTATATTTGTTATGACTTTTGTTTCTTGAAGCTTTTGGTTATTTCCCAATTCTGTGTGACCTTTTCTTCTTCTGAATTGTCATGTTTCTTTATACATATTGTACTTATTAATTAATATATCTTTTATAATAAACATCTGTAAATTTCTAAAATTGCCATCTATAAAGTTCTTGAGGATAAAGACAGGGGCTTCTTTATTTTTGTATTCCCTTTCTCCCTGCCCCCATACTTGGCCCAGGCTTTGCTTGATGGCAAGCCCCCTTAATAAATATTTGTTGAATTGAATTGTCAGTTTTCCTACCACCAAGAATAATCAAAAGATTGTGACCACTAAACTTTCAGAAGAGAGTTTCCAAGAAATGCTCTGAGCAATGGAACCATTTCATGTATTTAGCAGTCAAAGTGCTATTTTAAGGGGACAACAGTCATTTAGAATGATTGTTGATCAATCCCAGTACATTATATGGTACCTAGAGAATAATTTCAAGGAGCTTAGGAGTGTGCGATTGTGTCTTAGAGGCTGTGGTATAAGTGAGTATGATGTCACCTAAAATAAGGTAAAACTTACTTTTGGGTTAAGGAGGGAGTGAATTAAAGACTTGGAGGAAAACCATGATTTGAACTTTGATTAGATGTGAAATCTGTTTTAACTGAAAAAGAATAGGAGAGTTGGAGGAGCGGGCTTTCTGAAATGGGAGAACAGTGGGAGAGCGGGAATGAAGTTAAGTTGGGTGTGCAATGATGTGGGTGTAATAGAATGAAAGTTATGAAGGAATGAGCAATGACAAAGTCATAATTATGCGTGGCATTTATCAAGTACCTTTCTTCTTAGAAAACTCAAATTTCTACATTTTTAATCCCTGTGGAAAGGAAAATAAATGACCTTATAGTATTTCCTATTATGTTGTTTCAGGGATCTTGACATTCCAGAGGTACAAAGTTATTAATGTAATTACTTATCCTTACCAAAAGTTTGCATTTCTAGGTTTTTATTGAGAGAGAAATTTTAGGTTTTGCTTTTATCAGTAATTCCTGAAAACTTTTACA
Organism: Cynocephalus volans; assembly: GCF_027409185.1. Classification (NCBI taxonomy): domain Eukaryota; kingdom Metazoa; phylum Chordata; class Mammalia; order Dermoptera; family Cynocephalidae; genus Cynocephalus; species Cynocephalus volans. The sequence goes on from NC_084472.1 coordinate 57,410,191, forward strand.
AGTGGAAATAGTGGTAAATCATTAGCATAGTGGAATAAGGAGTGGCATGCTAAAATACTTTTGCAGCTCATTTGTCAGACTCAGACTGCAGTTCTTAGAACAATTTCAGCTTCTTTGAAGATGCTCTGCTATAAAACAAATGTTAAAAGCAAACAAACTGCTAACTGCTGAAGAAAGAGTATGTTCAATGTAGTAGGAAAAAACACTTAGCACAAGGACTGCTCAGGGATAGAGATAACCTTGGGAAGGAATTTCCAATACTTGAGTTTGGTGAGGCTTGCCAAATGTTTAAGGAATTTCATAGAATGTGTGGAATGTACTTTTTCAGTTTACTGTTCCCAACACTGGAAGTTCCTGTCTTATACAGCTTTGCTTTTCAGATTGAATTTTGATCCTCTTGGGAAGCTTTCCATTTCACACGATTCCCATTTTCCTTCCTTGAGCATTTGATCAAAGGAAAGTCTTTACATGATGCTTGGGATTCTCAGATTGTGTAACCTTTGATTCTCTCGTTGACTTATGCTGCCAACCTCATTTCTGGCAATAATAGCCTATTTTCTTCTTCTCTCATGCAGCACATTTTGAAGAGGGAGCTCAAACAGAAACAAAAGATTTATTTATCAGCTAGGCTGTATAAAATTACAGTCTGCCCTATTGACTTCTTGGGATCATTTAAGATTGTTCTTTAATTTTTTTCCCACTTAAATAAAATGGAGGGGGGAGGGTGGTCTTCAAAAGCCTTGGCTTGATACCAGTTCAACTTTTGTATTCTGTCCAATCCATTCTTCTATGGTTTTAGTTGAACTCTTTGTTGTATTCTCTAAGCTTTAACTTAACTGTAAGAGTTTAATGCTCAGCACAGCATTTGTGGATGTTTGCTATTCTGAGTAGTAATCAACTCTTCATTATGGGTAGCTCCTAGGGTATTGTGATATGCATGAAGTAAGAGGGCCAACAGATGCTTATTTTGTGGTTGATGGTGAAGTGGCATCATAACTTGAGTCTTGGGAACATGGTTAGCATTATTACTGATGACTTCTGCAATAATTTTTAGGTTGCTAGTGTGAAAATGCAATAATGCTCCTCTTTTTCCCTTTCTCTTCTACCTCATGTCAAACAAGCACCTCTAACTTTGGAGCTCATTCTGACGACACACACACGTAGCTTTTGAGAACTAAAAAGACCCATGAGAGTTTCTGTTTTTCCCAGGTGATGATAATTTTCTAGTCACTTACCATGCTTTATGGTAATGGAGCTTTGAGTGGAAGGAGTCACATACCTGTTGCCATTTTTCAGAGGTGGACTAGGATGATGATGCAAGAGCTGGCAGGATATTTGACCATGGCCTATGTAGAAGCAGGGCACATCCATTCCTCTCTGGTTTGGACTTATAATTAAACTTAGGGAAAGTCTGACTTTCCAAATAGTTGTTCTTTCCCCTAATTTTAAACTTTCTGTAGGAATACATCCTTATCCCCCACACTGTGTTTGTGTGTGTTTCTGTGCGTCTGTGTGGGGGAGTGGGCCAAAGGAAGGGGAGCTATTATGTGGTAAACAAATTTGTTCATCCTAGCATGGATTATTTCACTTAGTTCAAAGTTTTTCATAGGTCAGTACCTGTGTCTTCACCATTAAGCTGTAAGCATCTTTTACATTCACAGGGATCCTTTCTCTTTAATAATTTCGCTTGCATAATGTTTTCCAAGTATGCCCTGTAGTTTTTGTCCTCCAAATCAGTGTTTCTCAAAGTATGATTCATGAAATGCCTGCATCAGAATCACCTGGAGTGTTTAACTGGAAACACAAATACCTGTTTTTTCACCCCAGACCCATTGAATCAAAACCTCTAGTGATGAGGCCCAGGAGTCTGCATTTTTAACAATGCATGCTAATGTTTGAGAAACAGTTCTCTCTTCCAGTCCCCACTTGCCTGTTGAACTCTTCTTCGTGTCCTTTAGGTAAAAGTGAGTTTTCTCTTCTGCAGGCACTCGTGATTTTTTTTTTTTCCAGTAGGTTTTTGTTTTCTGCTATATATTATAGTAGCTTTGTTCTCACACTATTTCAGGTTCCTAGAGGTTGAAAACCATGTCTTGTTCAAGTTTGTATGCTTCAAACACCCTTTGTGCATAGTAAGAACTTTGTAAATGTTTATTGAATAAATAGTTCGATCCTAGCATCAGACTTTTATTACACCTCATTAAGCTGTTAGGTGTTGGATTTTTTTTTTTCTATTTAGCAGATATGCTTGGTTTATTCATGATGTGGAGCTTAAGCTACTTATATCAGAGCACATTTTCATGACATAATTATTCTCTCTGGCTTTGCTTATGCACACTTTCTCATTTCTTTGGTAATCTGATATCCTTGATATAGATGCTATCTGGTTTTCATTTTCATATATCCTTGTATGACTTAACTGGGATTATATCCAAGTATACTGTGTAGATTTTCTCTCCTTTGTTTTGAGAAGAGGAGTGGAAATAGTGATCCATTTTCTGCATTTTACAGAAATCTTCCTTTTGTACTTTTATTTGTCCTACTAGTGTGGTGGTTAATATTAAACATCTCTTGAATAGGATAAGTGATTAAATTAGCTAACGATGGGCAAATCTGTTGGTGAGAAAATGAAAAAATGTAGTCAATGGTAAATTGAGTTAAACCTCGTAAGAGATTTGGTTACATTTAACATGATAACATACTTTGTCTTTTAATTTATATAGCTAATTTATAAAAGAATCAGAAAAACACAAATTTATGTTGCTTGTGATTCATTGTTTTCATGAATTTAGTTTGTGCAGGGTTGCTGTAGTTCTAGTGACTACTCTTTCCAAATTGTCTTATGATTAGAGTGGTTTTCTATATAATGTACTTACTGGATTCATGGGAGCCACCCTTGCACACCCCTCTCCCCCCATCCTGTGGGCGGGAGTTTTGTCCTGTTTGCTGTTGTATCCACAGGGTTAACCTAGCCTAGAATCTGGCTTAAATTTCTCTTTAGGGAATGTTTTAATTTGCCTTTACAGCAACATGTCCATTGTAATTATTGCCAACACTGCGTGTTCTCTGTTTCTTTGTTACTTTAGAAAAATTATGTGTATGAATTTTAGCTTTGATGTACCAATTCTGATTTTTAATATCTGCAGCAATCTAAAGAAAATTTTGATCAAATCCTTTTGTGGTTAGATTTTTTTTTTTTTTTTTTTTTTGGTGACTGGCTGGTATATGTAAATTTTAATTTTATCTAAGTAAAATACTCATGTGTTTATTTTTATTTTCCAGTCATATGAGAAGACAGTATGCTTAACTTGCTTGTAACAAGAGTCATAAATGGTGATTAGGGTTTAGATAGAATGTTTTCTGTTTATTTTGGCTCAAGTTTTGAGAAGGCAGTCACGTGCCACAGTAGTATTCATGCACTGCTGAGCCTCGCAGAAGACGATGGCTGGTGCTCACTGGGAACGAGGCTGATGGACTGCTTGGCCCTTGGAACAGAAGGGCCTACGTGAGTTCATGTGGATTCATTTCAGAAGTCGTAAGGGATGGCAGGAAAAGCATTGCACCAAAAAACTAAGGAGAAATGAGAGTTCAGTTACAGGGCAGTAGAGTTTGGGGGTGTGGAGAACTGTGTGAGAGCCAAAAGGAGTTGAGTCATGCCTTCTTAAGGGTAGGTGTTACCCACAATTCTGAAGCAGGCCCAGTGAGTCATATGTTTCTCATGCTAGTGCAACCACTGGCAAATCCAAGAAGAATGTGGAGCAAAAGGTAGTTTGTCTGTCTTTCATTTTTTCTGCATCTGGGAGAGAGAGCCTCATGTCTTTTGCAAATTATTTTGCTTCCTTACATAACTTTTATATAGCAGATGCAGGTTGCCCTATATCATACCAGATGGAGGCAAAAATACTAAAACATGGCTGTAGTACTAAGTTCACAAGCCAATAAAACGTTGCACTAAAGGAAACAAAATTTGCATGGAAGATAAATCAAGAAAGTTGCTGACTGATAGTCTCTTTCTTTTGTTTACTTAACTATTGTTTCTTAAAGGCAAGTATATTCAATAGACATTTTAAAAAGTACTTTTATACTCTTCCCAAGATTGGTTCTTCTAAAGATCAAAGAGAAAAGTTACTCTGTAAAACTAATGTTCTTATTGAAGCACTTTGCCAGCTCAAAGCCACAAGGTGGGCTCTTAGGAAGAACAACATACAACTGGTTTTTATAAATTCTCTTAGAAAAAAAGAAAAGAGAAACAAAAAGTAAATGTAACTGGTTTTTACCTAATCTTTTCTCTGTCTATTTTATTTGAATAGCACTAACCTTTCTCTTTTTGTTCTCCCTTCCCCTAGTGTATGAAATTTATTTAAATTAAATGGATATTGAAAAGGATGATGTGTATTTAATAAATGCTACTAACATAATTAGCTACCAGAAGGAAAATAAGTAGACCTCTACCTAATATTACATGTTGTAATAAATGTTGGTGGAGTTAAGATCCAAATATACCCCCATATGTGACCATCACATAGGAAGTGATAGCCAAATTTGAGCAAATAAAAATCAGTGTGTGGCAAAAGTTACCATTAACAGAGTGGGAAAAGTTAAACAGTCTGGGAGGGAATATTTGCAGCATATAACAATATATGGCAGATAGTAATCAGGAGTGCCTACAGATTGATAAGGGGAAGATGAGCAGCCCAATACAAAAATGGGCAAAGGATAATAAATACATGTTTCAAAGAAAGTTTGCAAACACCACCTCCCCCTTCATGGAGAGAAGCTCAACATCACTGAAAAATATAAATTGAAATGACCTGATAACATTATTTTGTCCATCAGATTAGCAACAGTTGAAAGGATGCTAACATTAAATGCTAGTGAAGGTAACATGGGGAAAGGGACCCTCTCTTACATGGCTGATTGGGAGTGTGAGTTTCTGCAATTATTATTATTATTGTAATTTTACAGTACTATTAAAATTTAAGTTGCACAACTCTTGGGCCCATTAGTTACACTTTTAGAAATATAGGTTCACAGTTCCTTATCTAATACTTTTGAAGACATTTGTGTTTCAGATTTCAGAGATTTCCAGATTATATAAATACAGTGCGTATACTGTATATTACATAAGACCTCCAACAGGGTTTGGAACAGCACGCCATAAATAAACGCATTCATATTTCTAGAGGGAATAAATGAATATTCACATCAGTTCAGGTCAGCTTTTGCCAACACATGAGTCATTGAAAAATCTTTCAATTTTTGGAGGCTTTTGAATTTCAGAATTATGGATAAGGGAGTATGCACCCATAAGTAGTGCAAAATAAAATCACTGATGCACAAACAGATCTGTGACCAGGGTGTTTCTTGCAGAATTGTAACAGCAAAAAAACTGGGAGTACTCCTAATGTCAATTAGTGGAGGGATGGAATAAATTATGGTACATTTGTACTATGTGTGTTATGCAGCTGTCAAAAAGATTGAGTTAGGTTTTATATACTAAGATGATTTGTTTGTATTAGATGAGAAAACAAATTGTAGAAAAAATGTATCTGGTATTGGTATAATCCCATACCAAAAAAATAGGAGAGTTATCTCCTATTTATGCAGGTTTGTGTTTTATGAGGGTACTTCAAAAAGTTCATGGAAAGATTTCTGTTATCTTTTCTATTGTTCCACGAACTTTTTGAAGAATCCTCCTTTAAGGAGGAGAAGCTTTGGAAGGATATATACTGAACTATTGACAGGGATTATCTCAGGAAGATGGGATTTGGAAGGCAGTAGGAGAGATTGTTAACTTTTTCTTTATATGCTTCTGTAAGTTTGACTTGTTAAAATGACCATTTATTGCTTAGGTAATAAATAAAAGCCATCTTTCTCTTAAACAAAAATATGTTGATTCTTATAGAGTACTGACAGCCTGGCAGCTCTCCACTAAGGTAGAGCTGTTTTTGGCTATTAGAGATTCTGCTTTTCATAATTAATGCAAAGCAGGGGACTAAGCCCAGAGCTAGGCTTACAACTCCAGCCTTTAAGCAGCTCCTTCATTACTTAATACTGCAGCCTAATAATTTCCAAAGTGTATTAGCATGTTCCCCACAGGGAAAAAACAAGTTAAACATCAGCTGTTACTATGAAACAGAAATCCATTCACCTAGGGAATCTATTTTTAATTGACCCACTTGTGCTGAATAATAATTCAAGAAAATAATATTGATTTTTCTGTGTTAGATTCATTCAGTAAAACAAGTATGGTTTCCTCTTCCTGGGTATCATTTGTGACAGTCATTTTAAGCGCATTTGGAATATGTTTAAAAATAGAACTACTTTCATCACATGAAAATTTCATGACTGTTATTTACAGTCAAGTTTTCCAAGTATATCATATATATCCTTAGTTCCTGAAAGGAATATTAGTAAAGATTTAGATGTATCTAAAACTAATTAATATTATATCTCCAAATAGTTATCATGCTATTCATTTGGCTTTATTTCCTAAATATATACAAATATACATAGTTATTACCTGTAACTCAGATTTCAAAAAAAAACTTTGTACATAAATTTTCGAATGGGGATAGATTGAGTGAATAAATGCTAAAAAAAAAAAAAAAGGGAGAAAGATTAAGTATGTCTTATGATCATGACAAAACAAGCGTAGAAGGGGAAAGTATATGAAGATTGGCAGCATAGTGAACATTTGTTTATTTCTCTCAACTTTGCTATTGTAGAACATTAGCTTTTTAATTTTCTGTCCTTGAATAAAAAATGACTCCCCTTCATTTTCTAAGGAGCATTTGCTCCCAAGTAGTTTTCTGGATGCCGGAATGAAATAAATTTATAGATTTGTGGTTGGCCTGTTTTAAAAATCTTTATATCAACCTAATAAAGTTGGGAAGTTGGGTGCATGAATTTGGTGCATTTTAACTTTTCTGATTACTTTAAGAAACTAAGCACTGTTCCCTTTTGTTGAGTTAAATAATTTGCTTAAGAAAGTAGCTTGGAAGATTATGGCTCAAAATTTAGTAACTGAGGAAAGAACCCATTTAAAATTAAGTGTAGACAACATTTACATGGTATTCTGTTGACTAGATTTAAAAGGGAAGCTAGACAAACACAGAGACAAAATTAGTGATTGCTCTATTCCTTCAGTAGCAGCTTTTAAGGCGTGTGCTACTCCTGCTTTGCTGTTAATTAGTTATGGCTGTGCAGTTGGAGAAAGGAAAGAAAAGAACCTTAATAGATCACATCCCTAGATAGTTTAGCACATTTTGTGTCTAGGTACAGTATCATGTTGCTATACTTTTGTTTTATGATGTAAATACATTAGGAGATGTAAATGGAAGAAATGTCATTACCTTCACAGAATAAAGATATTATTAGTTCCATTCTATCATTTTTTCCCTGTCCCTACTTTTGACCTTCTATCACCTGAAGGCTCTTTTCTTCACAAACAATCATGTACTTTGTTATATGGAACATAGGATACCTAGTTTGAAAGGGACTTCAAGGTTTGTTAGTAAATACACTACAATTATAGTTTTTGTCATCAGGTCTATTTAGTTGATTATGCTTTTCTGTGATAGTTGGTATTAAAAAACGGAAGTGTGCTTTGGAGCTTTGGAGCAAGTCAAATCTGAGTCTAAACTCGCACAATGCCTATTGCTATTTGTTAAATGTAATGTAACTTCATTTTAATAATTAACTAAGATTATTCTTTATTAGGCTGTGCATAAATGTTAACTTGAATTCTTCTGATTCTATTGTACAACAAATGAACATGAGTTATATTTCTTTCCTTAAAGCACACTGCTTGCTCTGGAAAGTGAAGTCAGTCTTCTTAGGTTGTTGGGTAGTTTAGGAGAGCTGGGCTGTACTTAAATTGGTTTGAATGTAAATATATATAGTGTTCAAAATATATTCATTGTCCTCCATTGTTAGGGGAACATGAGAGTGAAAAAAGTAGTGCTTTCCATATACTACTCTGAGGCCATTCTTTGACCTGTGACTTATAATTGTGAGAGACAGATAGCTACTTGTGTTAAACTTTTTGATATGATGTACTAAAAGAAGAGGAAGAGAGATGAGTAGTAGTGATGTTGAAAGGCAATAGATTAATAGTTGTATGCAGTAGTCACACAAAGTGTCTGAGCCTGGTTTCTCTATTGATGAGCTTGGGAAATTAAAAAGACTTCAAATGCTCCTTCTATTTTTGGTTTTTGTTAACTTATGAGAAATAAGGAAGATAATGTCCACTGTCTTAATTTGGGCTGCTATAACAAAATACCTTAGACTGAGTAATTTATAAACAACATAAATTTATTGTCCACGGTTCTAGAGGCTGGCAAATCCAAGATCAAGGTGCCAGCAGGTTAGGTGTCTGGTGAGACCCACTCTCAGCTTCAAAGATGGTACTTTCTCCCTGTGTCCTCATGTGGTGAAAACAACAAGGCAGCCCTCTTCAACCTCTTTTCCCATTCAACCACTAATCCCATTCATAGGGGCAGAGCCCTCATGACCTAATCACCTCCTAAAGGCGCCCCTTCTTTATACTGTCACATTGGGTATTAAGTTTCAATGTATGAATTTTGGGAGGACTAACTAACATTCAGACCACCTTAAGTAACTTTCTTTAGCCTGGGCACAGTGTGTGTATATACTTGAATAATAAGAGGTGTTTTTAAAAAAATAAACCACAAGTTTCCTGTTCTTTTAGCTTCTAAAGTATCGAATAGAATCATCCTGTGTTGTTACTAAACTGACCACCATAGTTATTATAATCATCATTAAAATATTTTTTATTGATCTTAAATTCTGTGATGCTCTATTTCTCCTCTACTTATGTTGAACAGCTATGAGAAAATATCTGTAGCCTGAGTGAATATAATGGTAGAACTGAAATATTAGTTTAAAATACAATTATTTAAAATATTTTACCAAATGCATTTTTTCCCCTCAAAACCAGCCAGTTTTATTTTAGAATCTGGGTCTGTGCACGTTTCATGATTTATCTGGCTTACCTATTAACATGGTAGAGCTACAAATCTTATATTTTGTTATGGAAGCATAGAGATTTCTAGTCTTTTCTTCCATAGTAGTTTGCTGCCAGCTTGCTCTCTCCTCCTCATTCCTTTTAAATGGAGGTAAAGTGAGGAAAGGTCATTCACTCACCATGTTGATCTCTTGTCTCTCATAACTTAACGTTACCTACAGCATCTGCTTCACCCAACTTAAGTCCCCGAGGAAGTGAATCTATGTGTACCTTTCTTCCATCTTTCTCTGAAAGGGTTTTGAGTCTGCATATGCCCGTGATCTGATTGCTTTCTACATCTGTAAAGAAAACGTATAACTCCAAGAAGGGTGAGGGTTAGAGTTTCCAAAACAGATGAGTTCTAACGTTGGTTGATGTGTTCTGATCAAGAACTTGGGTTCTCAGAAACAGTCTATGCTTTATTTGGTGTAAACAAATCTCTGCTGAACACTGTGTTCTTCTTCAGTAAGAGTTTTGGGGACTGGCTGTGCTGGGAGGAATGCGAGGGGGCGGGGTGGGGAGTGTGGTGAGAAGAAGCAAAAAATTGAGGATGCTTGTAAATCAGAATAAGCTCTTAAAATTTATAGGTCTAGGGTAAGAGTGTAAATGGAGACACACACACAACATATCTGAATATTTAAGTTATAATCAAGCTGACAAACTTTAAATAAAATATGTTCTCTTTCCCTAGCTTGTCAAATATACTTAATAATGTCCTGGAAGCATAGATTTAAATGTATTTATTTATTTATTTTTAGTGGCTGGCAGTTTCGGGGATCTGAACCTGTGATCTTGGCTAACTGAAACACCATAAAACCTTAGTCCAGCAGAACTCACCTCCTCAAATATTCAACCTTATTTCAGAGTGACCAGTTTGTTTTTAAATATAATGTTTACATTTTAGGTAAAACACTGGCGTTAGTTAGAATCAGAAGATTTGCATTCCTACTCTGCTGCTCTTTTAACCTCTGACGGCTTACTCCATCTCCTCAGCTGAATTTAGGAGTTGGCTAGATTATCTCTAAGGCAATGTGAAAGTTATGCAATGTTATGCATCTGTGACATTTGTCTCTTCTTTCCTTTTGTTTTATTGTAATAGGTTCACCAAGCTGAAGAGTCTTAACCTTTCCAATAATCATTTAGGGGACTTTCCATTAGCAGTCTGCAGTATTCCAACTCTGGCTGAGCTGAATGTGTCCTGCAATGCCCTGCGAACAGTCCCAGCCACCATTGGGGCTATGCACAAGTGCGTACTTTAAACCCCATTGTGGGGGTATCCATCTGAAACCCCAGGGAAGCTGCATCAGGGTTGTAGCTCATGAGATTAGTTAACTCCTTATGTTGGTCCTGTAAATCTTGGCCCCAAATCAAGAGATCAGGCACTGTGTGGTCTGTGTAGAGTTCATTTGTTAGAGTTTATACTCTTGAGCATCATGTGAAAAATTAAAATATCCTTGTTTAGAACTGAAGATCCCTATGGAATGAGTCTCAACATGGGGGAGGAGGTAGGTTACTTTCTCATTTTCTGAGTTATGTTGAATTCTAAGACTTAGAAATTAATTTTAGAAGGTAATCAGGAAAGACAGGTATTGGGGCTGGTCACACTGCAGTTAGCTCACTTTGTTCCCATTTGTGCCTACCGAAGTTGGGAAAATTGGTCACAATTTTTGCTTTCAATAAAAGACTAAGATGCTTATCTCTGATCTCTCCTCTCTGGTCCGCTATTGTCTCAGGGCCTACCCTTACGCATTTTGCAAGGAGTAGTACATTTTCTAGTAATACTGTCTATACTTATGGCACTTGTATGTTGATTATAAAGATATAAAATTTGTATATTCTCTTTATAAATCTTATGTTTTCTTTAACAGTTTGCAGACATTTTTGTTGGATGGAAACTTTCTCCAGTCCCTTCCTGCTGAGTTGGAGAACATGCATCAGCTTAGTTATCTCGGTCTTTCTTTCAATGAGTTCACTGACATTCCAGAGGTATTGGAAAAATTGACTGCTGTGGATAAACTTTGTATGTCTGGAAACTGTATGGAGACCCTTAGGCTACAGGCTTTAAGAAGAATGCCTCACGTTAAACATGTGGATCTAAGGTAACCATTTTTGGGAAATATATCTCATTTGAATGGTTGGCTTATATATGGAGAGTAGGTTGTAGCTCTTTTGGTGAGATTAGCCAAGGCAAACAGCTGGTTAGTTAAACTAGGGCCCATTTTTCTATTTCTACCCAGAGGGAAAAATAATGATTGATAGTAGGGTTTGCTGTTACTTGAAACTTATTTAAAAAAATTCTCATTGATGAGTGCCTTGAAGGTCTTACTTTGTTTTGCAAATTTGAACTCAGTTTTAATTTGCATGAGTAGATAGGGCCATTGAGTCAGAAAGCATTTAGAGTGAATGAAAATTATATCATTGAGAGCAAAGTGGATATTTTTCTTCCTTGTCCTTCTTTTCCATGGCTTACTGAGTCACTTGACATCATTGAGCATCTCAATTTTTTTTTTCCTTCATTGGCTTCCTTAATATAATGTATCCATTGTTAGGCTTATTTGCTTAACTTATTTAATTTCCTCTCTCTCCATCCAAGTGACTGTCCTTAATTTGCCATTTTTTACAAAAATATAAAACTTATAATCTCTTATCTGGCCAAATTTTGGCTAGAACTTACACTCTTCTTGCAAAACCAGGGAACCTATATTTTGAATCCTGATCACACTAAACTCCAGTTGGAAACCACAATCCTTGCAACATGGTAGATGCTCAGTAATCATCCCTTAGTGGGATTCAGTTTTAGTTTCTAATGCACAGAGAACCAATACACAAGGAGGAAGCTTTTCTAAATTTCTTCTCTTTCTTTTTTTTTTTTTTTTAAAGGAAAAGCCAGAGCCCTGTCATGGGCTTGAGTTACTACAAAGCAACATATAGGGTTAGGCCCCAGTTTGGTACTTTTTAACCAAACTAATTCCCTCTTTAGGCAGAGGTTGATAATCACATACTAGCCATGTTAAATCTTGGGCAAGATATTTGATAATCTCTGTGCCTCTGTGTTCTCATTTTTAAGTTATCTTTAATAACAGAACCTAATTCACAGAGTGGTAGAGAGAATTGAGTTAACACTTGCTAGGAGTGCTAGGCAATTTATGTTTTGTTATTCTTACCTGATTGAGGCCTCCTCTCCACTCATGAAACCTTCTCAGCTGTTCTTGGCATCCTCACACTTCTCTTGTTCAAAGTGGATCTGTCCTTGCTTCACTACCCACTTTGCTCTCTGTTGGTAACCCTGGACCCTTACTCAGGCTTGTCCAGTTTCATCAGTATACAGCAGCATCATCATTTGCTCCTTTCTTCTCCATTCATGTGGTTTGGCTCGGCAAACACATACATTCCAGTCTCACCAAGAGTTGGTTGGCTTCACCTTTCCTCAGACTAAAGGAATCAGGTCTGTCCCATCTGGAGAAGGGCAACTTGGAGATCTAGAATTCTTAATTTGGAGAGTAGAGATAGTTATAATTTATCTGACTTCAAGAACTTTTGAGAATGTGACAGGATAGGGAATTTAACACTTTGTCTTGCTTTCTTTCCAGATTTTTAATATTATTTGCCTCTCTGTCGCTTGGATTTAAAAAACCCTCATATTCCAGAATTGAGGCCTTTTTTCATTTAGCCATCCAGGGGCTTAACTTTGGTAGAGCCAAGGATAATGAGATGCTTTCTGAGTTAACTTGTATACATAAGAAGACATCATTTTTCTTGATCTGAATTAGCTTACAAATTAGATCAATCTTCTCTAGAAGTAATACTTCTAAGTAAGAGCTTTATAGATTCTTCAGATTTCTAGTTGTAACTTGAATCTTTCTAGATGACATCAGCTACGAGATATTTAAGTACCAGTCTAGATAATGGACACTCTGTAAATGTTGAATGACTATGAGTAGAAAACTGCTTCCTCTAGACCTCCACACTGAGGAGAGAAAAATCTGATCAGATTTGCTTATAGTTCTGCCTTAGTAATTTAAATGGAGGCTAGTAGAGTAATTTAAGGGGAGTTTCACTTAGTTTCTGTAAGTAAAGGGCTAATTTTTTTGTTTTTCATTCTTTCACATGAAAATGTTGCATCAGCTTATGTGATCATTTTTCTTTTAATTTTATTCTTTTCCTTACATTGACATCCTTTGAGTTTGATAATATTTCTTCTGTGGCATCATTAATAATTCCTCCTCCTCCTCTCCCCTCTGTCCCCATTGTGGCTGTTACTCACATCTCTCCTCAGTCGTTCCTCTTTCTATCCATGTTTTCTGCCCTGGTGCTTGCAGGTACTCTTGGGCTTCATCTTTCTCCTTTCGACTCAATGTTAATCATTCCCCAATCTTTCTCTAACCCTTCTTTCTTTTCTTGGGACTAATTGTACTTCAGCCGACTGTTGGGTAGTTTATCCTTTGTTTCCCCTGTTGACTCATTTAACCAAGTACATGTGAAACAGTCCCAGTTTCTTTACTCAACCAGTTCTTTCCCTGGATTCCTGTTTCTGCTGGTTATCCAGACATACTACTCTTGGTTCTGTTTCTGTTCTACCACCAGATTCTGTCCCTTCATCTTTCACATTAGTTTCTCTCTTTCGACCATCCCTTTTCCTTCTCCCTGCTACTGTTGTCTCCTAGCTGAGCCATTTGCTTTGATTGTGCAGTCTCTCAAGTAAGCATAGTCTTGCTCAGAGCCTTCTTCAGTTCTCTAGTTCAGGATGTTCAAGCTCTCATACCTGGTTTCAAACCACTAGCATTTGAGTCCCTTGAGGATGAGGCTTTATCTCAGAGCTGCTCAGGTGTGGTCCTTCAACCTGTGCTGGCAAGCCAACTATTTGCTACTTTTCCACAATGAGATAGGTACAGAAATTCAGACTAATATTTCAGAAACATATAGTGATTTGACATTGCCACAATATCCAAGTGCTTTAGAGTAGACTCATCTGTTTGTGCAGGGAATCAACTAACTTAGGTGTTGTTAAACTTGTGCAGGGAGTCACGTGTGGTGTGAGCTGTGTTATTGGTCATGCACAGTAGGACTGTCCACCCGATTGTGATGAATTAGAAGTTTAGAAAATAGGTCCTTCACCAGAAATAATTTAAGCACTGCCTTTATTTATCCATGATCCCCCAGTGTTAGTACTTACTAGGTACAGTCCTTGGTAAATACTAATTGGTTAACCCACCTGTCTAGCTGTATTTTCTCTACTTTTGCTTACCCTGCACTCCTGAGGAATCCCTGCTCTCAGGCATGAAACCGACACCGTGGTGGTCTTCTCTTCTGCTGCTTCCTCATAGACTGCTTTTCTTCTCCCATATACGTCTGTTAAATTCTGCCTACCCTTGGGATTCTGATGAGATGTTTTTTTTTCCACAGCATCTTTTGTCACTGTTCTTTATATTTTATGCGTCATTTATGGCACTTATCACGTACTCGTGGTCCTTACATTTTATATTTCAAAACATATCTGACTCTCCTCACTAAATAATGACATCTGTTGATAGACACCTTGTTTTATTCATCTCCAATCACTGCAAAGCCTTAGGTCTTTGCTGTCATCATCATTAACATAGCCCTTCACAGTTTACAAAGTATCAGCACACTTACTATTTATTTGATCTTTGCAACTGCTTTGTAGAACAAGGAAGGTGTTGCCCTCACTTCATAGATTAGAATTAGACTCAGAGATGTTAGGTGACTTGCTCAAGGTCGTATATGCAAAGTGTTGAATAGCAAGCTGGGGCTAGAACATAATGCTCCTTCACAGTGCCCTTCTACACATAAGAACTGCTCAGTGAATACTTACGAGATAAATACAATGACTGTATTAGCTGAGGGGGTTATTGGAAGAGAGTTTTAACCACTTTAAAAAGTTCAGCCTAGTTCAACATAGTGACTATAGTTAACAATGTACTGTGTTCTTGAAAAATGCTAAGAGTGTGGATGTAAAGTGTTCTCGCCACATTATGTGAGGTAATGCATATGTTAATTAGCTAGATTCAACCGTCCCACAATGTATGTATACTTCAAAACATGTTGTACATGGTAAATACATACAATTTTATCTGTCAGTTACAATATCCTCAATAGATATACTTGATGTTTGAATCATGGTAAGAGTTGGCAATTTAAGCTAAATGTTAACCTTCCTTTTGTTATAGATTTTCTTTCGTTTCTTCATTAAACCAATACTTTTGTTATTTTAGTATTAATACAATGAATTTGTGTGCTTGGCTATTTCAAATGAAGATGATAATGCCATTATGAAGGTTTTTTAAAGTGTAGATCAGGGAGAACATGGAACATTTTAAAAGATTTCTATAGTCTGTTATATCTAAGGGTTAGATTTTTTGTTGTTGTCATTGTCATTTTTTTGGCAGCTGGCCAGTAACAGGGATTGAACCGTGGATCTTGGTGTTATCAGCACCATGCCCTAACCTACTCAGCTAACTGGCCAGCCTTAAGATTTGTTTTTTTCATTCTGCATACACATTCTAGTAAGATACCTAGTGAACATTTGGAAATGGCAAATTGCCGGGTAGAGGCCAGTTTTTAAATCTTACAACCTGGAATAAAGAAAGAGAAGGAACTAACAACACATCCTCTTAGGGGCATTTGAAGAGGCCATCTGCTGTGCTTGCATGTTGATGAATCCTGTCTTTTTCTGTCACTCTTCCGTGTGTTTCAAAGGCTTTATGATTGCTCTTAATAATTCAGTCATTTTATTTTACTTTTTGAAAGGGCAGAAATTCACTGTGGGGAACATTTGGGTTTTTTCTGATCTCCAGCCTTATAATTAATGCTTTTCTAATCAACTACATGACC
Organism: Cynocephalus volans; assembly: GCF_027409185.1. NCBI lineage: Eukaryota > Metazoa > Chordata > Mammalia > Dermoptera > Cynocephalidae > Cynocephalus > Cynocephalus volans. Next base: position 57,426,068 of record NC_084472.1, read on the forward strand.
TCAGCCCTTTGTTAGCATTGTAATGAAAAATAGAGGGTTTTTGTTGTTGTTGTGTTGTTTTAAAGGAGTTAGGCATAGTCTTGCAAACTGGGAATTGAGATTTTCGTCTATTTTTCTTCCCTTTGAAGCTATATAAATCTTTGTTATATTGGTTCCTACTTAGTTACCTTCTGGCTGCTCATCCACAGCAACTTCAGTCGGTTCACTAACCACTTCTCATGGCTAGAGATTCTGCCAGTTTTCCACTGTGCCTTGCTCCATCCTAGAGTAGTTGATTTCCATTGTTGTCCTTCACTCTCTGATTTCTCACTGAGCCCTAAATGCCAAATTTCAGTATTTTCTGCACTTTGCTTTTTCAAGTAATATTTTATAGATAGAGATAGCTTTGATAGTCAGTCCTGGTCCTGCACAGTTGAGAATCTGTGTACTTAGAATCCCTTAGAATCCCATCTCTGGAGCTCCCATTCATTATGCGACTCCATTTGTTATTGTTTTTCTGGATGAGATGACTGCTCATCTACCTGCTCACTCATCCCCTCTCCTTCCCTATGCAGTTGTAATGTGCTTAATGGGTTGTTCTTGATTTTGTTTCTTATGTTTTTTCTAGTATGATAACAGTTTCACAACCTGATTCTTTGGCAAGAAATGCTAAAGTGGATTTTTTTTCCTTTTGAAATGAATTAAAGTAGTCAGTATGCTTGTGCCTCTCCAAGCTTTAGTGGTCTAACTTGTGTTTCAAAATATACAGTGATGGTTGAGACCTTGTGGAATTGTAGCTAAAAATAGCCAGAGAATCTGGCCAGTTAAGCAAGGCCAGATGAGATTAAAGAAATCATGGACAGCTATAATGCAGTGAGACTTAAGTCCTTTCTCCTTACCCTACCATATTAGGGTGTGGTCATTGATTTATAATATTGCAGTTAATTGTAGTCTTTGTCTCTTTCCTCTCAAGATTGAACATGATTCGGAAGCTAATAGCAGATGAAGAGGACTTTCTGCAGCATGTCACTCAGCTTGACCTACGAGACAATAAACTTGGTGATCTCGATGTTATGATTTTCAACAATATTGAAGTTTTACACTGTGAAAGGAATCAATTGGTGACATTAAACATCTGTGGCTATTTCCTAAAAGCACTCTACGCTTCTTCTAATGGTATGTAACATAGACCACATCAGAGTTTCTCTTTTGGTTCAAAGAATTTACACAGCGCCATTATCTCTGCCTCTTTATTTTTTCTCCCCTCATTTAGTTTGTAAAATAAGTGTCAAATTTTGCTAAAAGTCATAAAAGAAGAATGCTAGCTTGGTATTTAAAGGAATCAAAAGGAAGATTTTATTGCTTTTTTTTTGCATATTGTGATATTTAGATAGGTTACTCCCACTTTCTATTTGGTTATTCTGTTTAGAGGGAGGGGGAGATCTGTTTTCGGGATTACCTTGCTAAGATAGTAAATCTGGAACTTGATTTAATATTGGAGCGTGAAAGGAAGACTTCATTCAGGATCTCCAGTTTCATGTTCCACTAACATAGGAACTTACATTAAGGTAAACCTGAATTGTATACTCACAGGAATTTAATATAATTTTGTTCTGAGAATTTGAAATTCATGACAGGTCCGAAAAAGAAAAGGTCATATGGGTACATGTTTGCTGAAGTGAAGATCTAAATCTCCTATAATCAGCAAATAATGAAAACAAGTATTTACTACTGCCAAGTTGAACAAATGTTTATCAGGTACTTGTTTTATGCATGGTATATAGCTCATGAGTTCTGAAGGGTAAGGGAGAAATGAGCCAAACCTCAAATAGGGACAGGTCCTAGTATAGTCAGTTTGACTGAGTACTGAAGGGTTATAGGATTTGCCTAGCAAAGGGCAATGACGTGGCAGGGAAAGAATGTGAGTGTGGCTTGTTTGGCAGTTGGGAGAAGAAAGGGAACTCTGAACTTATAGATTCTGAACTCAAAGAAGTAACTAAGGAGTGAATGGCTTGGAGTCAAGTAGGGAAACATTGAACTTAGTACAGTAAGCTACAGGGAACCAGTGGAGATTCTTAAGTGGAGGAGACGTGATAGAAGTGATGCTTTAAGACTGTTAATGTGAAAGTAGTGTACAGGGAGTGTTTATGGGAGAAGCGTACAGGGTACAGTTATGGGAGAAGAGTGAGGTGATCCACCACTCAGCTAACCCAGGTTATTGTCATGGGCTTCATGTGAACTAAAGGGAACTTCTTTCTAGTTAGGACTACAGATATTAATTTGAGACTCATCTGCTCAAACATGGTACCTGAAACCATGGAAGTAAGATAACTAGAAGAGAAGAGAGAGCTGATACCAAAAGTTGACTTAAAATCTACCCCATAGCTGGGCCCAGAGTGGGCAATCAGATAGAGCTTTTTTGATGAACAGTGGTGTCACATTTCATAAAGTTTAGGGGAAGAGTTTTCAGATTTGAGTAGATTTGACTAGTGATTTTAGACCCTCCAGAATGCTGTTTCAGTAGAGTGATGATGGCAAAAGACAAGATGCATTTGGTTTTATGGAAGGAACCCTGACAGTTAAAAAGATGTATTTGTTTGGTTAATCTTCCAGATATAATTTAGCATGCATAACAAGAGGAGAATGAGGGTACATGGATAGGACAGAGGTAGGAAAGTAGAAAGAGTGATTTATTTCAATCTCTGAATAAGATCTTGTGATTAAGTTAGAAGTTCTTTTTACTTTTCTGTGGCTTCAAAGTTGAACAAATGGATGTATTGTACTTCCTAAACTAAACAAACAATAGAGAATAAAGCACAGTAACGATATTCTACATACAAAAAGAGTCTCTGTGTCACTTGAATAGTAGTGTTTTTGTATTTTTTTCCCTGCTAGAACTTGTTCAACTTGATGTTTACCCAGTTCCGAATTATCTGTCCTACATGGATGTTTCAAGGTAAGAAGTCAAATCTCAGAACACTCGAAAGTTTACTTGAAAATTTACATAATTCTAGCGTAGCTAATGAATAAGCATTTCTTTTATATTTTGAAGGTAAATAATAAAAATTAAATTTGTTTTTTTACTTATCCTCTAAGAAATGTTTATAAATATCTATTGATTAAAACACTGCATTTGTAGGCTGTGATTCAAACGAGAAGCATCAAGGTGTCCATTTGTACACAATTTGAATGCCAGGTTTGGGCTTGAAAGATTAGTGAGTTGAGTGTAATATGGCTTGATGGTCCAGTAGCTATTTAATTATATTAACCATGTGTTCATGTCTTTCCCTGAAATTGTTAGCTTCACTTTTTTAAAAAAAGTGCTGTATTTCTTTTGATCCTTCTTTTTGTTATTTTGTATATATATATATCTCCTTAGAAAATAGTGACTGTATTAGTCCATTTATGTTGCTTATAACAATACCTGAAACTGGATAATTTTTAAGGAAATAAAATTTATTTCTTACAGTTCAGAGGCTGGGAAGTCCAAAATCCAGGGAACACATCTGGTGAGGGCTTTTTTCTTGGTGGTGACTTTCCACAACAACACAGGGTGTCTGTTATATGGAGAGTGTGCTGAGCAAGAGTGAGCTAAGCTTCTCACTCGCTTATAAAGCCATCATAACCATGCCCGTGACCACCCAGTAAACCATCAATGGATTAATCCATTCACAAGGGTACAGTCTTTACAATCTAATCACCTCTTAAAGGCCATACCTTTCAGTTACCATAATAGGAATTCCCACCTTCTTAACACTGTTACAATGGAGATTAAAAGTTTCTAACACAGGAATTCTTGGGGGAGACATTTGATCCACTGCAGTGACTAAACCTGCCAAAATTGGAATTCTGTACAACCTGCACATTTTTATTAGCTCCTTTTCAAGTAGGCTGACCGTCTTACCTTTTATGCAAATTAGCTTCTGCAGTATGTCATATTTATTTTGGTTCCCACAAATAGGTAGCAGACTTTTTGAGGGCACAAAGGTGTGACTTTGTCTATAGGATGTATTTATGCAAATTAAATTTTAAAAATTTTACACACTAAAATTGAAACTGATTTTAAAGGTAATTCCAAAGGAAATATACAAAGTTTTCTGAACACCTGAGAGTCTGGCCCTTTCTAGGTGACAACTGTTAAGTAATTTCAGTGTGTGAATTCTGATATATTTGTTAACAGTCATCATACTTTGTAATTACAACTACTGTGTGATTTGTCATGTATAGAATTTTGCCTTTCATCATGAAAGTACACAGACTTAGCTATTTTAATAATATACTATAAGTAATAATATAAATATAAGTATTAATATTACTGTAAGTAATATTAATATAAGTATCTAAGAATGTGACAGTAGCTATTGGGAGAATTGTCGAAATTATAATTTTATTATAAATTTGTAATTATAATATTATAAACATTTTTGAGTAGTACTTCATTTCCTACTAAACATGTTAGACAGTTTTGTTTAATGAACTCGCAGTCAGACATTACCTGATTAAGTTCCTTTTCTTTTCTTTTTTTTCTGTCAGCCCTAGATATTGTTGTTTTCCACTTTTAAATAATAGCACAGGAGTGGTTTATTTACATCATCATTTACATGGTTTCATATAAATTTCTTGAACAGATTTATTTCAGAGAGTTGGCCATAGAGTGTATCTATTTTCCTTTTATTTATAGAATGTAACTGGCAAATGGTACCTATTGAAAACCCTAAGTGAGACTGAATTGGAAACTCTTGTGAAATGCTTATGCCTGAATTCTGCCACTTAAATGATAATCGTCTTCCTTTTGTAGCCTCGTGTCCAGAATCTTCATTGTAACATCCTCTACCTCATCCACTTCTCAAGCCATCATCTATCATAGTGTTTTCTAGGTCCTGACAGTTCCTCAGTTAAAAGTTACAGGTTATTTTATCACTTACAGGAGTTTTAATGTTAAGGTTGCTTTTAGTAAGGTATAATTTCATTCTTTTGTCCTGTTGAGATGTTTTAGAGGTTAAGTACTATAAAATAAAATAATTGTGTCAATCTTTAGGACTTCAAAGCCAGAACTGTGTGTGTCTATATGGTTACTAAGCTGAAAATAATGCCTTCTATTTCTACATTTTAATTGAAAAGTTGATGTAATAGCAAAATTAAAGAACAAATGATCTTTAAATCACACATAATACCACTACCTTAACATTACAACTATTTTCCATTTTGCTGTAATATCTTACAGTCCTTGTCCCAAGCATCATATTTACACAGAATTGTTCATATGTGTATCAAGAAATGTAGTTATAATACACATACCATTTTAGATTCTTTGTGGTTGGTCATTTCACATACTTAAAAAGAAGGTAAAAGGCCAACCATGTATGACTAGGAGTCTTTCAAATATTGTAGATTTGTCTAAGTAATGGCCAATTCATTTAATAGTTAAAGTCACTATTAGAGTATTTCACATGTTTCTAGTATCTATAATTATCATCTGATGCTCAAGTAGATGTTTTCAATCAAGTCTTTGAGTCTTAAACTGTCAGTGCACCTTTTCACTGCTGCCATGTTAAAATTGCTTTTCACTCTTCCCGTTTATTTACAGCTGTGTTTGCATGTTGTCAACTGCTGTGAAGTATTTTAATGTTAAGGGTAAAAATGTAAACTTGAAAATAAAACTGTGTTATGGTTATTCGACTTTTTGACTTAACTGTTAGTGTGTGTGTGTGTGTGTGTGTGTTTTACAATGTCAGACATCCTCTCCTTGTATTTGCATGTGTCCGTAGACTTCATAAGGAAATATTTCTGGGAACTAGACTTCTTTTATTTAGACTTTTAAGATGACGTAGGTGATATAACTGTGTATTTTCTTATTTTTCCTTTATTTCTTCTCCCTATCACAATTTATCTTGCTTTTAGAGTAAAGTGAATACACATATCCTTTTGATTTATACTCACTCTACTTTGGTGTTTCATTTAAAGTTTTATTCTTTGCAATTATTTTAAATCTAGAACCATATTTGAGGCCAAATTCAATCAAAAAATAATAATTTCATGTTCTTGTATTTAGGAACCGCCTAGAAAATGTGCCTGAGTGGGTATGTGAAAGCCGAAAGCTAGAAGTTTTAGATATTGGCCATAATCAAATATGTGAACTTCCTGCCCGGTAAGTATTGCAGATCAAGTGAGAGAATCTCAAAGTAGACAAGCAATATAAAAAAAAATTGCTGATTCAGTGTTTAACTTGTTATTATGAACCCCTTCAAAGGTTTGTCTTAAAATTTGATTTGGTATCTTTTGCTCCCTGTGGTGTCTTCAAGTTCTAAACTTTCTTCATGTAGTGAAGAGGAGAGTAAGGCTTTGACTCTCAGGCAGACTTTTCAAAGTCATGCAGTCAATGGTGTTTAGAATTTTTTTCTTTTTTTAAAAAAAAATGTATTAATATTAGTTTTTTTACATTCTATGATGTCGTTGTGGAGCAGTTGGGGGGTGAGGGGGAGAGGGAAAGGGAGAAGGAAATAGGATGGGAGAATTCTCTACTACTAAAGAATTTAAAATTACATATGTGGCTTATATTTCTGTTGGGTAACATTGTGTTAGAACATAGCTCTCATAAAAGAAATCTGAGTTACATTTTCAGTCCCTGAAAAGCTTGGTTAATTTCACTTTGTTCCACAGCCATTCATTTTACCTGTAAATTTGATCCATTTGAAAATGCTTTCTGCTCTAGGGTATTATGTTGACTGAGCATGTAGGTGACCCAGTGTAGCTCATCACCATTATCTAGAAGGGGATATGTGTGCGCGTCTGTGCCTAACCCTTTTAGAAGAGGAACAGCAAAAATGAAACAGACTACTACTAGTGGGGAAAAAATTTGTTGAAAAATTTTTTTACTGTATCCTTCCTCCTATTTTTTTCTGTTCTCCCCTCCAACAGATAGCATATTGGCTAAGGCTTCTGTTTCACTGTAGGCATGCAACAAAGACATTTTATATATACATACATACACACGTGCACGCATGCATACAAATACAAGATAATGATATTTTTTCCAATTTTTCTCAAAGTTTATTAATCTTAGATTTGTTGTTCATCAGTACAGGTTTTTTTTGGGATCTAAACAAATGCTTATTCAAAGCAAATACCAAATGCTCTATTGTCAAGAAATTTAAACTCTGTGTGTGTGTGTAACACGTGGGAGAAAAACAATATGTATTGTTTTCTTGTTTATGGTGTTTAGTTGGAAACTTGTGTGAGCCCTATTGTTGATATTCAGGCAAGACAGTGATCCATTTATCTTGATTTAATATTCAGACTTTTTAAAAAATCTAAGTTGTGTATGTGAAGGCTTTGATAAAGCAGAAATTATTATTTAGAAAGTGGAAATGTATAAAAGGGAAAGAAAGTAATTTAATGCTTAAACAGTATCCAAAAGAATTAAAATAAATCTAATAATTAGCATTTAATACTCATCCTGTAGTTAATCAAATCTACTTTTTATTCGGAAAGATCAAGATAAAGATTTCGTCACCTGTTTTTCCATTATCTATGTGTTAAAGGACAAAGAATATATAGATGTTTATGATGAACCAAATGCTGAATTAATGGGTTGGTGTGACTGTTACAGGGACTGCCCTGTGAAGACTGACTGCATGGGTAATCTGACTGGCCTGAGTAATTTGTCATCACACCCATATCTAAACTTGGAAAGTCAGTTATCTTCAATGGTGTCCCATGGTGTCACAGGGTTGAGACAGTTTGTTAGCATCTTTGTGAGCAAAGACTCTAGTTTTAGTATTTTAAGTGAATGAAGTTATGCCATATGTATGGTGATTTTTAACAGTCGTGGATCAAAGGATGCAAAATTTCAATTAGATAGGAGGAATAAATTCAAGAGCTCTGTTATATAACCCTAGTGACTAAATAACCATGTATTTTATTCTTGAAATTGCTGAGAGATTTGGGACGTTCTCATCACACACAAAAAAATAGGTATGAGATAATGTGTATGTTAATTAGCTTGATTTAGGCATTCCACAGCGTATACATATACAAAACATCACGTTGTGCACCGTAAGTATCCATAATTTTTTTGTAAATTAAAAATGAATGCATTAATTAAAACAATGGGGTCATTGGTGAGTGAGGTCAGAATGGTGGAAAACAAAAGGTCGATGAGGAAGCCTAGCTCTTTCACAGCAGCGAAATTCACAGTGAGTGAATTCTCATTCTAAAGTGAGCAGGATGCACATTACAGTGTCACTTTTCCACAGCCCCCAGATGTCTGTGTATATACCAGGCACATCGTTGTTTATTCTCTACAGCTGTTAGAGAAGCCTGGAGTGGTCATAATGCAGATTTACATTAGCTTAACAAAGTGTTCATCGTTTGTTATAGTTCTGAAAACACTTGAAAGGAACACAGCCAAGCTTCCAAACAAGAAAATGGTGGATTAAGTACATTCTGTTCTCTTCAGGAGAATTAGAATCTCTACCTTGGTCTGGAATTAAACCAAAGAAAAAACAAAAATGTACAGACAGAGAAGCAGGGAAAAGGAGTAACAATTAGGACTGTGAAATGCAACTGAGGAAAAGCATGACATTTTCTTGGTTGGCATTTGTAAAATTTTAATTGAATAGAAGTGTACTTTATTTAATGTTGATCCTGTAGGTAAAGATTGCTTAGGTGTATTCAGAATCTCTTATGGGTAAAACACCTAGCATTCTAGGGCAGTACAAGACTACCTTGGAGAAGCATACAACTTTTTAAAGCTTGCCTTGTGAATCTGACAAGATTTGACTGATCTATGTAGTATCTGTCTACTTCTGTGAAACTTGTTTTACACTACGAAGAGCTGCTTTGCTCAGTATCCATTTTCATAGTTTTCCCCATCCTCTTTTTTTTAAGTATGGAAAACATTGAAATATTAACTATTCCAAGTATGAGCTTATGTTAAAATGAACTTGCAGTTGCTCTACATGAATTTATGACTTTTGGAGAGATCATTTTAAGGTTTTTTCCTCCTCTTACTCCTTTTTAATCTTTACCCCAAACTTCCTCTAAGTAAGTGGCCTTCTTTTGTTCCTTTTTGTACAGGTTATTTTGTAATAATAGTCTCCGGAAACTCCTGGCAGGACACAATCAGTTGGCAAGGCTCCCAGACAGGCTGGAAAGGACCTCGGTGGAGGTCTTGGATGTACAGCACAACCAGCTCCTGGAGCTGCCACCTCACCTTCTGATGAAGGCTGACAGGTAATGTGGCTTGTTTGTCTTGGGTACTCATCTGACTCTGTGAAACACCCCCTTGTTAGCATTTTTGTCTTCTGTGATTTGAGATCATTTGTATAAACTTTCTGATTGCCGTCTATCCTAGATTTATGAAGAAACTGGTTTTACCAGCCACTTCTCTTACCATTTTGTAGGGGATAGAGGCAGGGCTATCCTCTAGATTCTTGATTAATTTCACTGTTTCCAGGAGAGATGTAGGTTACCATGTGCATAAACATATGTCGTGGGGATGCAAGTGTAAAACAAGGGTGAGAAGTGTCCTACTGTATTGCTACCTGGTTGGAACTTGTGCAGGCTGCTCCAGGCAATTAGAAGATAATTAGCTTAATTATCTTATGATTCTCTGTTCCTGCTTTCACATATTTGTGACTTGGTGACAGAAATGGATTTTCCTAGAGTTTGCTTGGTTCTTTTTTTTTTTTTTTTATCCTTATCTTTACCGCAGTTTCCCCTCACATTTAAATGAATTATTTTCTTTTGAACAAACAAAACTTTTCTAAATAACTTGTATCACTAAGCATTTGAATAAGTTATTTTGATTCAGAGACAGGGGTAAGTTTAGATATGTTTTAGCATGTGTGGTGTTATGTGGGTGAAGCAGCAGTCTAGGAACTGTGTGGCTCTCCTAAGCTGAACAGATATCCCACCACGTGTTCTCAAGTCCCTGTGCTTACTCCTGTCCTAACATGCATCACGTGCTGCATCGTAATTTTTTGTTCACTTGCCTCTCTGCACTATTACATTATTAGCTCTGTGATGCCAGTGACCATGTCTTAATTATAGTTTTATTCTCAGTGTCTCATACCATGTCCTGAATAAAGGGAGAGATGCTCAACAAATGTTTGTTTAATGAACGATAGAAAATTTAAGGAATTTTAAATTCTACTCTCACTCCTGGCTTTATATATTTTTCTTCTTTTCCTTTTATTATGATGATGTAAATTATATTCAGTAAAATGTATAACTCTAAAGCATACTCCTCAATAAATTTGTGTGTGTGTGTGTGTGTGTGTATATATATGTGTGCATCCCTGTGTATGTATATCCTTATTACAATTACCCAAGGCAAGATACAGAACATTTCTAGCACTCCCTTTCTTTTCCTTTTGTTCTGTTTTACACATTTAAAAAAAAAAATTATACCTAGTGTACCTATATAATTTACAGTGGATCCCTAATGGAATAATTGTAAAGAAATAATAAAATCGTGAGAAAATGGGATTGTCACATTATAATTGTCCACTGCTGAGTTATTCTTCTGACCAAAAGTGCAATATTTCAAAATCATTTAAAGAATTCTTGTTTTTTATGTTTATATTGAAGTAACAGTGGGCAGCAGACGGGTAGCTCTAGACATGCACTTTTTTGTTATTGCGAATACTGTAGAATTTGATTTCTTTTGTGGAGAATTATGTTGTAACCTTGTTTTCAACATGTTGTAATCTATGTTTTCATAAGGCTAACTAGGCAAAATTTGGGTGCAATTTTGTAATGAGAATTCACTAGTTCCCCTAGAGGTGTCTACACTGAATCTATAGAACCAAATAAATAGATGGGTTCATGTTTTAGGAGTCGAGTGAAATAAAACTATTTCTTAATCTGTCCAAGTCTGGGAAGTTCATGACTAATAGGTGAATAGTGAATCTCCAGTAGATAATGATAATTCTTTATTCATTTCTGAGGATTTGATTTTAAAAAGACATTTCTATTTTTCACTCTCTAGGGGCAATCAGTAAGTAGTCAGTGAGTATACTTGATGCCAGGGAGGATAGGAAAACATATCCCTGCAGGAGCTCACCATTTAATTGAGGAGACTGTATTTCCACGTTTAGACATGTTTGGACAAGAATTTGAGTGAGGGCAACTGTACTTTTAGGTTGTTCCGCAGGGATTTTGATGATTCCTAGGATTGACTTCTTTTCTTTTTATTTTTTTTGGTGGATGGCCTGTACGGAGATCTGAACCCTTGACCTTGTTGTTATCAACACCACACTCCAACCAACTGAGCTAACTAGCCAGCTGCTGTGACTCCTAGGTTTGAGAACCATTGCCTTCACTGTTGACTTTGTGACCGAGGGCAGGTCACTGTATAACTCAGTTTTCTCATTTTGTTTATTTTGTGCATTTCCCAAATGGAGCCCGCAAATTTGAAAAGGAAAGATTGTGTGAACTGGACGGAGTATTTCTAGTAATGCAGTGTGGAAAAATTAGGACGTGAGTTGAGTCACTGGAAGAGGACATTGCTATCTTGAAACAGTATAAACTAAGGTAGCAGTGTTATCAAAAGACATTTAGGCAGATATCCCCATAGTTCAAATAGACTGGCCTATCTAGAGCCAACTACAGTTTGGAAAATAGGGACTGTTATGGAAGGAATTAGCCAGCTTCTGAAGGCCTTGAGAGGGGGCAGATGTGCTAAATGTATTACTGGTTGGTACAGGAGAGTTCCGGAGTAAGAGATTGGATAAAGTAGAAGGAGCAAGTATTCTGTTTTTATTTTATGAGAGAAAAACAAATGACCAAAAAAGACAGAAGTAAGAAACTTTCTCAAGAAGACACATTCCGTGCCTTTGTTTCCCAACCAGTATGATAGCTACATCTCTAGCATATTATAGCAACTGATCTAGACATGATGCTGAGTCAGAAAGAAAAGTTGAGAGTTGGTTATCTCTGGCAGATAGGGTTGTGAAGGAGTAGGGTGAAAATTAATTAGCTCTTTTTAAACCACATTTTTGTGTTATTTCACTTATTAGAAAATAAGAGAAACAGAACATTTTCTAATGATTTCTACCAAACTACTGCTTCTTAAAGGGTTAATACTTCTATTTATCTTCTTCATACAACCTAAGTAAAGGAGACTTTACCTACCAATTTTTAAAAAAAATTTGGTATATATTTTTTATTGGGGTATAATTTACATTCAGAAAAATGTACAGGTATTGTGTATTTGGTTTTATGAGTTTTAGGGGAAGGAAGAAACTAGTACTGACAGTTTTGAAGCAGGTCTACCCCCAAAAACATGAAAAACAGTAAAATATTTTAGAAAAGAATCTTTGATAAATGTTTCTTGCAGGTGGTTTCAGTTGTGATTTGTTCTAGTTTACACGGTTCAGTACAGCAAATATCTTACTGTCCTCATAGGTTTAAGTCACTGTGCTGAATACCTTAGGGTACTGAGAAATCACTAAACACAGGTTTTACCCTCAAGGAGCTTACAAGCTAATGTAGAGTATAAAATAACTACACAATAAACCGTAATAAAAGGTAAGTTTAAGAGGATAGAAGAGATTGAAAATGGTAAGGTTGGTCTGTCATAATTTAGGCTTATGATATGAAGAACAATACTTTGTTGTTGTATAATACAACATAGCTCTGTGTTTGGCAAGGAGCTGCAAGCATTAATGAAACTTTGCTTCAATTCCTCTATTCAGTTTGCTCCATAATACAAATCTTGAAAATATATGGTTGTTCCTTTTTATATATTTTTGTGATAAATCATTATTACCAGTTCTATGGTTATGTAACTGAGGAAAGGTCCTAAATACAAGTCTTCATAAATTAACTTGGTTTTGTTCATGCTCTAAAGTAGAACTTGTGCTTAGAAGCATCAAGAGAACTGATAGAAAAACATGCATTGTTGGACACAGAGCAGAAGACCAAATTTTAACATACTTTCTTGGGAATTTTTCTTTGCTTCGAATCTTGCCTGCTAAAACCAGTCTCATGGTTTTAATTACATGATGTTGTCTGTTAAATATTACTTTAGAATAGTATACATTAATCTGCTATAACTGGTAGCAGGAAGGTATCTGGTAACCAAATAGGAGAGAGAGAGGAATCTACTTTTAATTAGGTAATATTTTCATCTTCCTGTGAAAACTTGAGACCAATTTTATTAAAATTCTTATGACGTGAATCAGCAATTTGAGTTTATGTGTTTACTTTCCATATTCATCTTTGAGATCTGTGCATTTTGATTTGCTTTTCACTGGCAGCTCAAAAACTATAGACAGATATGAAATATGATGGATCATATATTGCTGAGAAGTTGACTGTGATTTTGTATCTTATGATCAGAGCAGGATTTGGTTCTGTTGGGTGAGCTGGCACATACTCTAATCTGGTTCTTACTGGCCTGGATTTCTTTTCTTACCTCCTTTTGCTTAGAGTTGAGGATTTTCTTGATGGAAACCCCAAAAGAGTATCAGATAATTGGTTGTCATCAACAGATGGGCAGGGGTGGAGGAAGATATTCCCCATGGGTCACTAGAGTGGATGAGACACTGCCAGAGGTACTGGCGTCCTTCTGTTCCCTCCTGAAATCTTGGCAGTGGCAGACTCCCTGTCCACCTAGCATCTGCACATGCATTTGATGGCCAGACAGCTTCTCCTGCTGAAGTCAGTTTAATTAAAAAAGCCAAAACGGACCCTTTAAAGGAGAGTTGTAGATCCCTCTTTAGGGTGGGCATCCAGGTCTGTTTTTATCCGTAGTACAAGGTATTTCCAGGGGCAGCAATGGGGGGAATATATGTGCTAATGAGGTTCGCGGTAATTGCTCGTTTTTATTTATTAAATATCCCAAAAGTATTAGTCACATTACAGACCATACGTTTTAGTGACTCAGATAGAATATGTGTAAATATCAAAGAGATTAAAAGGGAACAGAAAATTTAGAAGAACATGATCGATTGACCATGACAACTGGTGCCTTTTGGCAAAGACAGATATTTCTGGCATTTTGAAGAACTAAGTTGCCTACACTTTTTTTTTTTAGTGAACAGAGCTATCTTGTTAAGTTCTGATGTTTGAGAGCCACAGTGGACTAAAACAGCATTTCTCAAAGTGTGTCTTCAGAATCCCCCAGTGCACTTATCAAGCTTGCAGATTCCTGGCTTTTATCTCAGCTCTACTCAGTCAGACTTTAGAGGGGTAGCCTGGGAATTGTTATGTTTAAAAAGGCTCCTCCATGATTCCATTGTGGAGGAATCATACCACTGAACACACTGGAAGCTAAAGGTGACCACAGGTACTACTGCTGAAACAAGTAGATATCTAGAAAAGAAGAATCTTAATACAAAAATTGAATATGAGTCTAGTGATATTTCTGCGTATCACATACATCCCATCTATACTTTTTCAAGTGTTATATTTCTCAAATATTTTAAGGTAGTGGTTCTTAGCCAGGGTTATTACATCAAAATCAACTGGCAAGTTTTTCAGAACTAGAGACTCAGTTAGTAGGGTTTAGAACACTATGAAGAGGAAGAGAATTTTCATCCTTTTCTCTCCCACCCTCTTCCTCCTTTTCCCAAAGGTCTACCTCAGTCCTGGAGAAGGGAGGGGTGGAACATTGGAAAGAGGCCAAGTACATGGTCTTGACAGGGTTTAGAGTTCTGGTGGCATACCCCATTGTTGTTAGCCAGAACATACCAGAAGAGTTTAACCAGAAGTTTCTAAGCACTCCTGACATCGGCTGTGAACATTGCCCTGAGCCTTAAAAGAAGCCATTAATGGATTATCACGAGTCCTCCTTATACTCTGAGAAGCTGCTTTGATAATCCTTACCACCACTTTCTGCTGTCCACAAAATGGATGAGATGGTCAAGTCCACCACACCAGTGGGAGGGGTGTGTGAGTGTGCACCCCCAGAAACTGCTAGAATGCATCAGGACAGAGGTTTTTGCAACCACAGTGATTCCCAACTTGGCCAGTCAGAATTTTTTTACTTTAATGTTGAGGCCTCGACCTGACTTACTTAACAAGAATATGTGAAGGTTGACACTGAGAATCTGCACTGATGAAAGCTCCCTAGATAATTCTGAGGTGCAAGCCAGATTGCATACTACTGACCTAGAACATCTTCCGTGAGCATGTTGCTCCTTTGACAGCTCCAGAGTGTGTTAGGTCTCAATCTTAATTCAGTGAGAGGGTAAAGTATAAAAAAATAAAAGAAAAATAAACACCAAATCCCAGGTAGCAGTCTCTTATATTTCTACTCTGCCCTTGCCTCACCCTGAAGTTTTGTGTAAGGAAAGGCAGAATGAGAAAAACTGCAGAAGAGAGAAGTAAGGAGCTGGCAATGGGGCCTAAGATGGCTCTCCAACTACCACCTCGAACTTAGGTAAAAGTGTGTGCAACTTGAAGGAGCAGCATGCAAAAATATCTAAATATCTAAAGGTCCTACAAAACAAAGTGAACCAGAACAATCAGAGGATGTACAACCCTTCCCTACTCAACACAAACAAAAATCTCTTCATGTATCTTGACTTTGCTATGCTGATAGAAGATGACACCACTGAACTAGGAATCCTGTAAAAAAACAACCTGGTACCATAAAAATGAGTAGGAAAAAAGATGAACAGATCCATATTGAGTTATTACTCCCAAAAGTGAGAAAACAAAAATCACACACATTCACTGTGGAATATTCTTCCCTCTGCCAAAATCTGTTGTGAAGCTAAAGGAAACTGTAAGAAAACACTCCAAGCAGAATTAAATACAGTCATGCACCACATAACAATGTTTGTGTCAACAATGGACTGCACAAACAACAGTGGTCCCATAAGATTATAATGGAGCTGAAAAATTCTTATTGTCTAGTGAAGTTGTGGTGGTCATAGTGCGGTGCATTCCTCACGTAGGAGCATTAGGCTATACCGTATAGCCTACATATGTAGAAGGCTACACCATCTAGGTTTGTATGAGTATACTCTGTGGTGTTCGCACAATGATGAAATTGCCTAACGATGCATTTCTTAAGGACGTTATCTCTGTTGTTAGGCAATCCATGACTATATACTCAAACTAGCATTTTGGGATATTAAAAAAAGAAAAAAAAATTAAGAAACTGAGATCAAAAATTGACAGCATGGAATGGGAAGAGAGGTAATTGAGTTCAGAAAACAGAAGAGAATGGCAATTATTCAAAAATGAGGAGTACGTTACAAGGTGCCCAAGGGAGAATAGATTCAAATAGGGGGCATTAAAGAAATGCAGGAAAATAAAAAGAATGAAAATGAGATTAATTAGTGGAAATGGAAGACAGACCAAAAAGGAATAACATTTGTCGAGTTCTTGAAAAATAAAAAAGACAAAGCAGTGGAACAGAATTAATCTTTAAAACTATGATCCAGGGAGTTTTTCCAGCAACCAACACAAGATCTTAAAATACATTTGAAAAAAACTATTGATTGGGTACCTGGAAAAAATTATATTCTGAATATTCAACTTTGAGACTTATTACAGTAAAATGATTAGATTTTGAGGACAACACTCTTCAAGGCTACCAGCAAAAAGATCAAATAATTTTAAAAAGCAAATATTAGGCTGTCATCAGACTTCTCAAAAACATTGTACAAAGCAAGGTAATAATGGAGCGGCATTTTTTAAAAACTTGATAAAAGTATGATGTGAGATTTTTATATCAAGCTAAGTGTCTTTTAATATCTAAGTTACAGAAAACAGTGTAAGCACCAAAAAAGACAAGCAACAACAGCAAACAATAGATAAGTTGGACTTCATCAAAATTTAAAGCTTTTGTGCTTCAAAAGACAAGTAAAGTAAGAAAGTAAAAATACAATTTGCAGAAATATATGATAGGGATTTAAAAGAACTCCTACAACTCAACAATAAGATAAATAGCTGAATGAAAATATGGGCAAAGGATTTGAGTAGACATTTCTCAGAAGAAATGTACAAACATAAAGAAATGCTCAACATCATTTGTCACTGGAGAAATGTAAATCAAAACAACGAGATACAAGTTCATAGCTACTAGCATGGCTATAATCAAAAAGACATGCAATAACAAGTGTTCGAGAAGAGGTAGAGAAGTCAGAACCCTTGTACACTGCTTGTGGGAATGTAAAATTTTGCAGCCACTTTGGAAAAGTCTGTCAGCTCTTCAATAGTTAAACATAAAGTTACAATGACCCTGCAGTTCTACTCCTAGGCATATACCCAAGAGAAATGAAACCATATGTTTCCACAAAACTTGTTTATGAATGTTCAGACAGGATTACTCATAACGGCTAGAAAATGGAAAGAACCAAATGTCCATCACCTGATGAATGAAGAAGCAAACTGTGTATATTCACAGTGGGATATTATTTGGCAATAAAAAGGAATAAAGTACTGGTACATGCTACAACATGGATGAACCTCAAAAGCAGTTTGCTAAGTTAAAGAAGCCAGACACAAAAAGACACATACTACATGATTCTTTTTATGGGAAATGTTCAAATTGGCAAATCCATAGGGATAGAAAGTAGATTAGTGGTTGCCAGGGGCTGGGAGAAGGGGAGAAATGGTGTGTGACCACTAGTGGGTATGGAGGTTTTTTTGAATGATGAAAATGTTCTGGAATTAGATAGTGGTGATGGTTATCAAATTTTGTGAATGAGCTAAAAACTACTAAATCATATACTTTAAAAGGGTGTGTTTTATGGTATGTGAATTCTATCACTATAAAGCTGTTACTAAAAAAAATTTAAGGACTTACATATCTCTGCACCCATGATTCCTTCTCCAGGAATCTACTAGAGCTGCTCAATCTGATTTGGAGCCTCTAGCCACAGGTAGCTATTTAGATACACACATAACGTAAAGTTCACCCTTTTAGAAATGTGTGGTTTAGTGAGTTTTATTAGTAACTTAGATGAATTAAAATTAAAAATATATACAATCAAGAAAGCAAAAATACAATCCAGTAGTAGTTAATCCATTGTATTAGCCATATTTTGGATTCTCAGTAGTAACATGTAACTAATGGCTACCATGGTAGAGAGTGAAGATGTAGAACATTTCTGTCTAGACAGAAAGCTCTATGGACAGTGATATACTAGTGGATGAACTTCATCCAACGTAGAAATGACTAGTATAATTTTAGCAGAATGACTGATGGTGAGCATTTTGGTATATAAAAATATAGATCTGAAGCTAAAACTTAGGTGGGGAAGAGGGTGGAAGATTAATATACAAAAGTTGTAATTGGTGACAAAGTAAAAATATTGTAGCTTAAAAATGGGAAGAGGGAAAAAGGAGAAAGAGTAACATAGAAGGAGCTTATTGATTGCTATATAGGAAACAGGCGTGACTTGAATTCTAACAAAAAGTGATGAGCCACATAGTAAATGATTTTAAAAAAGTCCAAGGGACTAATGTTATTTAATAAGGCATAAGTACAAAGGTCACCATGAGAACAAAAGTACAAACTTCCTTAAATACTAAAAACAAATGGTAATGTATTAAAGAAGAATATATATCTTATAAAGAGGGAAACATAGCAAATATGAAATATGGCGGGGTTGAGACCAAACATCAGATACATCAATATATGTTATTGAACTTAATCACCTCAGAAATAGAAACAACCCATATATTCAAAAGCTGGTGAATGCATAAACAAAATGTGGTGTATCCACATGTGAATTATGAATTATATCTCAATAAAGCTGTTAATTAAAAAAAAAAGTAAGTAGGTATTGAGGGATACTTCCTTAACATTATACAGACACACACACCATAATCCTAAAGGTGCTTTCTTAGTGGGGGAAACCCCAATGGCATTTCTGTTAAGATCAGTAACAGGACAAGAATGCACACTATTTCCACTATTATTCAGTATTATACTGTACTAGTTGTATTAGCCATGCAATTAGACAAGAAAAAAAAATTAATTAGCAGCATGAGAATTGGTAAAGAGGAGATAAAGTATTTGCAGTTAACATGATAGAATACTTGAAAACCATAGAGAATTGCTGATAAATTAACTCAAATAATAGAACATTTGAGTAAGGTAGCAGGATATAAAATTAATATGCAGAAATCAAAAGCCTTTGTATACTCAAACAATAGCCATTAGAGGACACATTAAATTGTAGTAAAAACCCCATTTAAAATAGCATCAAGGAAGATTAGGGAAAAAAAAAAAAAGAAATGTACAAAAGCTGTATGAAGATAACATTAAAACACTTTTGTATTTCACAAAATGTGAACACATGGAAAGGTATTCTCTGTTCTTGGATAGGACAACTTAGTATCATGAAGAGCAGTTTTTTAAAGTTACTTTGTAAATTTAACACAGTCCTTATATAAATACCAAAAAGCTTTTATAATGGAGTCAGACAAATTGATGTTACAGTTTACATGGAAAAAAGAAATATTTAAGAATAGTCAGGAAAACACAAGGGGGAAACAAACCTTACCAGACATCTGAACATGTATGTTATAATTCTTTCTGCTGAGAAGGCCTAGAAGCAGTGACATTCTCTATCAGTGAGTATATTTAACACCCAGAGGTTGGTTTTTAAGTACCATTTGCCAGAAAAGGAACCAGGGGTTGCCAGAAAAGGAACCAGGGGTCCTTGGAAGCAGAATTGGTTCTAGGGCTAGATCAGGGTAAACACAAAATGAGCCTGAGGGTAAAGAAATGTTCAAGAAACAATGAGAGCATGTCAAAGGACATCTGAGCCAACATGAAGGAGCTCCCAGTGGCCACATCTGGGACAATTTGAGCAACAAAAGCTCAATGATAGTAATGAATTATATCTGGTAGAATAAAACAATTATAAGTCCATATTGATGTAAAATAAGTAGTCGAGTAAATAAATAGGTACAGCTCTTACTGTAATAATACTGTATTATTCCAATTAATAAACTGTAAGTAGAAAACCATGGAAACAGAAAAATCACAATTTGGCAAACACCACAGAAATGATTGTTGCAAGCAAGAAGAGTAAATTAGTGGGCAAAAATATGAGAAATAGGATATTTGCATAGTCTCAAATTATCTCCCCATAAGTTTATTAATTACAAAAGAAAGAAAAAATTGTAACTTTACAGTGAAGATCCTTGGCAGACCTCAACCAAGTGATCAAAGTAAGTATCGCTAAGAAGACAACATTGGCATCATGTACTTCTTAGTTTTATGCATTAAGAAAGGGCACAATTCTGTCAAAAACACATGACCTTATTCTAATGATGATAAAACATGAAACAACCTAAATTGAGACACGTTGGACAAAATAATTGTCTAGTACTCTTCAAAACTGTCAAGGTCATTGAAGACAAATAAGACTGAGGAGACAAAGGAGGCATGATGATAAAATGCGGTGTGGGATCCTGGGTTGAATCCTGGATCAGGTAAAAGACATTAGTGGGATAACTGGTACAATTAGGATAAGGTCTGTGGTTTAGTATTGCATCAGTGTTAATTAATTTTCATTAATCTTTGAGATTAATTTTTTAGTTCTTGTTCAACAGTTCTTAAATCTGTACAATTTTTGTTCCTTTACTCTGCAGGCTTATAGTCTTTATTGCCCAAGCCAGGCAGATTCTCAGATCTTACAAAATAATGGTGGTGGGAGTTATGTTAGATTGTATGCACTTTTCCTTCACTTGCAATCCCCACTAGTAAGTAGTATTGCTAGGTAATAAATAATTGTGGTCCTTTTTTTTCTTTAGTGGGGTATAACATTAATGTAGTGCATTACAACCAGCACTTAAAAAAAATTGGATAAGACAGAGAATGTTGGTGTATATCACAGAGTAATGTTAAGTATTATTTTATGACTCTTGTTGCAGTAGCACATGTATATCTTGCACGCTTACTGATTGGTCATGCAGAATGTATTCTGTATTCTTGGTTACCTTCATAAAAAGTTTGAAAGCCCCTGCTTTAAGAGCTGTGAGCCTTGTGAAGGTGGATGAAATTGTAATAACAAGAAATTTAGAGTGTTTTGTTTGATGATTCTGGCATATTTTGGGCATAGAAATCAGGAGATTTTCTAAAAGTAGAAGAGTTTAGGTGGGCTTAAACAGTCTTAACCATTTGAATACAAGTCCCAGTACCGATCTCCAGAAAAATTATATATAAATGTAGAATGCTCGGTATTCCTACAAACAGACGAATCTGTTATGGTACCAAATGCTGTTCTCTGTTTCAAGGACAGAATTTGGCTGTAAAATTTAAGGGTGTGCTGGAAATTATTAAAAAGCAAACAAAACAAAACAACCTAGATGAGCCAGATGGACAGAATGTGCCAAGACAGAAGAACAGAGCAGTTGCTCAAGAAGCAGGAAATGCATTTGTCTTACTGTTGTTAGGGGCAACCTTCCAGATGTTTTAGGGCAAGAGCCATATCTGTGTGTCTTTTCTCTATGACTTTTACACTTTCTGCTAAGAAAAGTTTTTGAGTACTGGGCTATGTGCTAACTTGTTTTAAGGATTGAGTTTGAAGTGCTGTGTACACGTGTTCTTCATGTTACACAGCCAGTATCTTGCTCGACCTCTAGCTCTTCTGGAGAAAAGGGCCTATGTAAATGTCCTCAGGAAAAGATTTTCATTATTATTATTATTATTATTATTATTATTATTATTATTATTTCTTACTGCTCGAATTCTGGATAGATGTGTTAGGGAACAGTGGACTCTTGAGACTGACGAGATCTGGGTTTTATTGCTGGCTCTGCCACTAGTTACTGTTTAACCAATGCCAAGCAATTTGACTTTCTCAGCTTCAGTTTCTGTCTTTTGTAAAATACAAGGGGGGTTGTCTCAGGGATGATGGGAGAATCAGATGAGACAGAAAATAGGAAAGAGCTGTGGTCTCTATAAAGCATCTTACGAATGAAAAGAAAGCAATGGTACATTATTGCTTGTTCTCTAATTAGAAGAGGGTTGTGTAGTGAAAAAAGTTAAATGGATGAAACATCTCTTGGCATGTAAAAATCTTTTTGTATAGTTATTACAAAAATTTGTAAGGGAGAAGCTTGAGGATAGTTACATCATAGTTGAGAACAAACTCAGTGCTTTTAGGAATTTAGCTTTATAGGGTTGAAAGCAGGGAGTGAGGTTCTAAAGCTTATTTATTGAGTAAAACTGTTATTCATACTGGACAAATTTTGCAGAATTAAAGTAGTCATTCTTTTTGGTGGAAGTATGGCACCTAGACCATTAAATTGACTCAATTTGTCTCCTGCTGAAACATTGCGAGGTTGTGGGAAGAGTGTTCTAAAGAGGATGGGTATTGAATTTAATTTTCCTTAGAACATTATAGTCAAAAATCTTTTTAGTCAAATTGTTTGCTCTTTGGCCATTAACTAACAAGGTGAGTTGGTCAGACTTTATACAGTTCAAGTGACGTCCTTTGGAACCAGCCCATACAGATTCAGCTTAGTTTCATTTCCTGAAGGGATATGATGAGGGATTTTTTTCCCCTTAATTTTGCATAGAGAATATATAGTTCCATAAGTACAGGTAAATTTCAAAAAGAAAAAAAGAAAAAAAAAAGAAAAGAAAAATGAGAGGATAAATCTTCTTGGTGATCACTTTTCTTCCCTTCATTCAAATGCTGTGAGAGGTTGAGTCCCTTTGACAGCTTTCCAGATGAGCATTCACTTGATGTTTTAAAAATGACATTCCCTCTTTTCCTGGCCTAAAATTATGCCAGCACTCATGAATTCATTCTCTCTCTTCTCTTTTCATGTGTCTGTAACTATCTATTTCCTAGAGAATTGTATTTTAATGAGATTGTCAGATGGTTTCCCAGCCAACCCTAGTCCATGATATTTCAGGGCATTAGAATTTATTTTTTATATTTTAATTTATTCTAAATCTACACTGAAGAAATTCCTAACAGGAAATTTAAGTCAGGTGGTATAAATGGGACCTAAAGAAACAGATTTGTGAAAATATTTTACAGAACTATGGTGCTGAAACTGGTTTCCTTCCTAGTTCAAACCATTTCAGAAACTGCATGAATGACCTTTATTTTCTTCTCTGTAGCACACACGACTATAATTTCCCATGTCTATTTATGGTCTGTACAGCCCTTCTCCAACGTCCCTTTTTTTTTTTTTTTAAATGTCAGCGGACTGTGTTTCTTTAATGGAAAATGTTCTATTTTGAGGAAGCTGATTTTCCTCAGATAAGTAGTGGAATTGGTGTATGTACACATGTGTGGGGTGTGCAAGACTGAGGAGTGTTAAGTTAGTGGATTGAGAGTTTGGAATGACAGTCCTGGAGAGGATTTCTAATATAAAGCCTTTTTATATGCAACGAAAAATAACAGTACCTGGTATTCCATGTTCTTCCTTTTTAAGGAAGATTTTATTCTGTTTTCCTAACATATGGCAGAATAGTCCTGAATCGAATGCTGAAAGTTTCAAACCCAGGTGATTTTGAAATGAGAGGATTACACGGTTCACTAACAGGCTAGATTATTGGGTGGGGAGTCAAGGCAGACTGGACCCTACCAACTCTCGCAGAGGAGTCCCATGTGTCAAGCACACTCCATTTCTTAGTTGCTGCAGCTGCACAGTAACATCCATTGTGAATTGGGAGGGGCATTTCTGACTCCTGTGCACAGTCCATCCTTGCTCTGTCCTTTCATCCCTTCATAGTGATTTGGAACCTGATCACAGCAAAGATTCTGTTGCTGTTCCCCTGCATCGTGTTGCGCATTTATCTATGTTTTGCAATAACTGTGAAACATAGTTAAGGGTTATATAAGTTTTGACAGTTTCAGTCATCTTAGGTTTATAACCATTGTTAATATTTTATAAAGAATGTATATAACCGTTCTTTATTGTTCTGTCATCTGGAAACTGTGGCAGTATATGTGTTATGTTGCTCATTTGTTTTAATATAAATTTTACTGAAGTATAATATGAATACAGAAAAGTGGCTAAATCATAAGTGTAGCACTTGACAAATTTCCTTAATGTGAACACACTTGTGTAACCAGCACCCAGACCAAGAAACAGAACATTATGATGTTAGAAACATGAGTTGCCCTCTCCTGAATGCTACCTTCACCCACCTAGGAGTTATCTCCACCCTGACTTCTTTTACCATAGATTAGTTTTGCCTGACTTTGAGCTTTATAGTTATGGTATCATGCAGTGATTCTTGTATCTGGCTTTTTTCACTCAGCACTATATTTGTGAGATTCATCCTGTTGATGCATGGAGTTGTAGCTCTTTATTCTCATTGCTATATAGTATTTTGTTATTTTAATACAGAGCAAATTATCTCCTGCAGTTGTAAATGTATATCAGTAAAATGTGGTTTGGACATCATACTGAAAGGGACTTAGGCATGATATGATTTAGTTGTATTGTGATCTAATGCCTAATTGTTTTATTACTATAAGAACCCTTTTATTAAAAAACAGGAAGTTGTTTTTCTCTTCCTTAAAGTCAGAATATTAACTTTACCATATCACTTTCTCTTCCACTCTCCATCAGCTTTAAAAATAATTGCTTCCTCTCACCTTTGTGCTGCCATAAAAATTGTTTTATATCTGTTTATATTTAATACATTTAGATAGCTATTGTGTTTATCCTAGATAGTAGATCAGAGATCTGTATGCCTGCTAAATCGAACACCTTGAATCCAGGACCTCTCTTTTCATTCATGTTTCTAAACCCAGCTTCTAATATACCTGGTATCAGTCAGAAAGCTTCTAGTTTTGTTGAGAGTTCGAAACTAGAGCTTTGGCTTATCAATGGGGCTTTTGTTGCATTTTGTCATTGTAGCCTGAGATTCCTGAATGCATCTGCAAACAAACTGGAAACCCTCCCTCCAGCCACACTTTCCGAAGAGACAAACAGTATCTTACAAGAGTTGTATTTGACAAATAACAGCCTCACAGATAAATGTGTGCCCTTGTTAACAGGACATCCTCATCTGAAGATCCTTCACATGGCCTATAACCGACTTCAGAGTTTTCCAGCAAGGTAAACGAGAGTCATAAAGTGATGTTCTTAATTGCATTTTTAAAAATGTGTTCATAGGAAGGGGAGAGGTGAAAGGTGACATGTCTGTGTCTCAGGTAATGTCAAGCTTATTAGCTTATTCCCCCTTCCTTCACAATTGTCTTTTATACAAGCTATGATCAGCATTCGCTAAAGAGAAATGTATTGATTTTCCTAATGTGACTGTATCCAGAGACGCAATCACAAGAATGCTCTTAAGGTTCTAAAATAAGGTATGTTGGCTGGCCAGTTAGCTAAGTTGGTTAGAGCATGGTGTTGTAATACCAAGTTCAAGGGTTCAGATCCCTGTTTTATTGGTCAGTCAACAAAAAATATAAAAAATAAAGTAAGATATGTCATTTAGCAGGTGTATTTTTTCTTTTGCTTCTTCTTAACCAGTCAAATTAATTTTTCAATAATATTAACCTAATATGATAAGTGGGAATGTAAACTAGGAACCTAAAGGTTCTTATCTACCAACTTTTGTATTCCTACTCCCGGTATATAAAGCAGTGGTGGCCTATACAAGCATAGAACCTATCTGACATTACAAATTATGGCTCTTAGAAGATTTCACTTTTAATTTGTTTTCATTTTAATTTCTCATTTTGGGAGCAGTGGCATTATATCTAGCTTTGAGTGAATCTACACAGAGTCTACTGTGAGGATTTACTCTGCTTCTAGTTCATTGGCACTTATCCATACAACAAGTTAGGAACACTCTTGGAACACACATGCACACATCAAAGAAGCAAATACTAACCCTTGTGGTATTCTGCTGGTAACTGCATCTCAACATTGAGGCCAAATCGTAACACTGGCCCTCCCTCCCTCTGCTGCTGTCAAAGTCCTTGCTGAAGGAGGAAGACCCTAATATGTGTTGACTTAAAGTATCGCTCTGGTTTTGGTAATATATGTGTTTTTTTCTTATTTTTTCCCCTCATTTGATATTAATGATTAAACTTTTTTGTATATTTCTATGTATTTTTCTTTACTATGGCATGAAGAGATAGTATTTTTGTATAAAAATATGGTTAATCACTTAACAGTAATGTATCTGAAAGGGCTCATCATCCTGTTTCAGATAGTAAATATCTAAACCTTGCAGGATAAGTGATCATCAGCTCTAATTCTGAGGATATCCCCCTAGTGACCCATGCCAGACATAATCACCCACCCTAAGTGCAGAGAAATTTTTTACATACCTCTTAAAATTCATGTTGCTATAATTTCTCTCTCACTAGAGGTTGTGATGTGGCACAATAGCTACCCTGGAAGACCTGAGTTCCTAAAGAGCCAGGACTGTGACTTTCTTGTCTCCTTCAGCTTCATGTCTCACACAAGGTCTGACCTAAGGTTGACCCTCAAGAGATGGTTGCTGAAATAAAGAACATGCCACAGTGATCAAGTCATTTTTTGTCCACCTTCTTTCTGTGTTGAGAGACGTAAACTTTTTAACTTTTCCTTTCTTGAACCTGTTTTCCATACTTTTAGTCATTTTTTATGAGTATGCCCCATTACCCATTGGTTTCTCCATATTTCTTTAAAAATATAACATTTAAATACTATTCTTACAAATGCAAGCTATCATAGATGGATTACTTCACACTCTGTGTATGCAATGTTTTTTGTAGTACATCCCGATATCATACTGGATGTTTACAATATTAAAAGATCTGATTCATAAGGCAGAAACTTTGTTCCTGTATCTTAGGCACATATTTATTTTCAACATAGCAAATAAGATAACTTTTATATTTGAGAGATAACAGAAAGAAAAATAATAAAGTGTTTCATGCTAAATAGTTTAAAGGTATATTGTGACAAATGAAACCATACCAAGCAGAAAAAATACAAATAACTATAAACTAAGTGACTCAGATGACAGGTTTGAGTTACACTGACTGGGAATCCTGTACTTCTTGGAGTTCAGCATCACCAGTGGTAGAAAGAGGGTCAGAGGAGTGGTAAAGGTAGAGGGGTTGTTTTTTCCTCCAGATTTATAGAGAATGCAAGAAACCCTGATTCTGAAATTTTTCTTTATTTGGCTCCTTTAATTATTGATTAAGATTATAGATGAAGATATAACAATAAAAGACATTCTTAAATGAAAGTGTTAAATTACTTTAGAGCATGTTATTAAGGTAAGGTTAGAGAGAGTCCTTCTTTGTAGATGTTTTAGCAAGAGTTGAGAGAAATTTCTTTTGGGTCCAGTTTGAATTCAGGCACTGCCAGAGGCTGAGAGATGATCTGAATGACCTTTCAACACACCCCCTGCTCCTTACCACCACCTTGTAATCATGAATGATGTCAGAGGAATTTGGGAAGTGGGGTTTGAGGAAAAAAGCATATCTTAATGTGAGCTATACCCCTGTTCTTCACTCCATTGCCTTGAGTTTTCAGTGCCAGTACAAAGAAATCATTTTCTCAAACTAAGCCCTTGTAAAGCAGTTATATTGGATTGATGTTGTTTTTTGACCCATTTAAGTGGATTTTCATTGGAGTTCAGACTAAGCTACATAGAAAAGTGATCATTGCCAGGGCAATTTAATTTATTGACTTCACCTCTTCAAACTGATAACAAGAAGAAAATGGATGTCTCTTTCCTCCTAAAAATCTGCGTGTGTAGTTTTTGTTCTGTAGTAGGAAAGGACCAATACTCAGAAATGGTCTTTGTAAAAATGACTATTAAAAGTGAATCTTTAAATTTATAGTAAATTCCTTTTTTGATTCTCATTATATGTTTTCTTTTTAAATTGCCTTATAATTATTTTATAACTCCCTCCCTCGTGGATTTTCTTTTTTAGTAAAATGGCAAAACTGGAAGAACTTGAAGAAATTGATATCAGTGGGAATAAACTGAAAGCCATCCCAACAACTATCATGAATTGCAGGCGCATGCACACCGTTATTGCTCATTCCAATTGCATTGAAGTCTTTCCTGAAGTCATGCAGCTCCCAGAAGTCAAGGTACATGATTTGATTCCATAAACTCTACATTTCAGGTCAGAAAAGAGAATGATTCCCCTAATTTGTCAACTTAGAACGTTTATAGCTTTGTTGGATTTACTCAGAATATAGGCTCCCAGTAGTTCATAGTCCATTAGGCCACACTGTTGAGTCAGCAGTCAGTTTTAAAAAACAAACAAACAAAACACCAGACTGAGTGTTGGGAAAATTGTATTCCTGGGCTCTGTCCCTAACTAGTTATATGACATAAGGCTAGCCACATAACCACCCAATACTTCTTTCCCCGTCTGCCTAATAATACTTGTCAGACTTATTTCCAGAGTAGGTATAAGGCTCAAAGGATGAGTCAGGTGTGATGGTAGTTTGTGAATAGTACCACTGCACATTCCTACCCCTCCTAACTCACCTAATTAAATAGCAACACCACTGCAGTATCCAATTAGTGGTAATTCCTTCTACAAACATAGCATCATGGCTATCACCAAACATTCATTTTAGCTGAATGAAATTGGTAGACCAGATAGTATTTCATTTGATAGGCAAAGAATCTGAGGTGCTATAAAATGAAGTGATTGGTGTGAATGAGGACAGCAACCTGGTATTGGAGATAGTCTGCAACTACTGACTCTGGACTTGGGAAAGACTCATGGGTGAAAGCAGTTCACTAGAATGAAAGCCATCTAACAGCTTTATATTCCTGTTTTGTTTCCTTCTTTTGGAAGGGGAGTGCAAAAGTAAATAGTTCTTTATATATAATGTAGTTTTTCACTTGTGTCTCAGCATTTCTAATTATCATCATCAATTTTATGCTTAATGAAAAATAAGTCAGTGGTTATTAACAAGGAACAAAGTAGTCCTATTTAGCCATTCTTCACTTTGCTTTCTGATATAAAACTTATATATCAGATTAAGAAATTATATAGACATTTGAAGACACTTTAACATGAATAATTTTTTATCACATTATTTTTTATACATTTATGTGGTTAAGGTATGTACAAGCTGTTTTGTTTGTGCATGTATGCGTGTGCTTTAAGCCATGAAATGTTCTACTTTGAGCTTTAAGAGTGCTGTTATCTTATACATCACCGTGGCATTTTAGAATGTTTATTATAAGCTTCCAGAAATATTTTCTTTATATATCCTATGTAGTACTTTTCAGAGTGGTAAAGAGCAGAGCACTGAAGGGAGACAGACCTAGAGTTGGTTCCCAGCTGAAAATTACTTAATTGCTGTTTCTTCATATGTAAAATGAGGAAAAGAATAGTTTTTCCTTTACAGTACGGTCAGGAGAATGAAGTGAAATAATACATGTAAAGCATTTGAAATAAGAGTGGCACATAGGAAGAACTGACTGCCTAAATGTTAGCTACACAGGTCCTCGATATGGTTGAATTGTGATGTTGATTATATAGAGTGACTATTTTGGCTGAAGCTCAACAAAACCCAGGAAATTTATTACTTAAGCAGATGCTTCTTTGCCTCCAGCACAGGAAAGAGGTTGAGAGTTAAGCTTTCCAAGGGTCCTTAGCTGCCTGTTACTTGACATAGCTGCTGTGCTATGGTATCTTTTACAGGGGGTTGTTAAACTGGTCTTTGTGTACTGTGCAAGGTGATATACCAGCACAAAAGAGAATAACAGTCTAACGATTAACCTCCTATTTGCTAGTGTTAGTTTCTGTACCCGTCTTTTAATTTTATATAACTCTTAAATGTAGATTAGTTTGTTTTTTGTTTTTTTCAGTTTGAAATACAAATAATACAAATAGTCATTTAAAATTTTCAGGTTTTGACTGGATTTTGCAAAATATAAATCTTGCTTTATGAAAACGAATCCTCTCCTAGACTCTTGCTTGGATTCTTGGATTCCAGAATCAGTGCCTTCTATTGCCGTTGAATACTTTCCCATTTTCTCTTCTCTATGCCCTGTTTTACAACTCTTTTAAATTTTACTTCTGCTATTATTTTTTAAGTGGTTTCCATTCTTTTGTTCTTTGATTGATTTTTTCCCCTCCAGCTATTATGTCATAGCATTTTCTTTAGGTTAACAATGTCTAGCTTTCAGATCCAGTTCTTCTATTACCAGTAGTACAGGTTTTGTTGTTGCGGTATTTGTGTGGGTGGGGGGAGGTTTGAGCAACATCAAGTATCCTTTGTGTACAAAAATATAAATTTTGTAGCCCTGAACAGATAGTGTTATTGAAAAATGATAGTTATGTTGTTTTAGAACTCTGAATTGATATTTTAGTCTTCTTTCACATGAGCATATTTTAAGTTGTAGTATAGTATTTATGCACATTTAAACTGTCCAAAAGAAAATTCCTGGTAAAAATAGGTGCTGTATCTCAAATGATAAATCTACCTATGAAAGTTTTCACTGTAAATTGAGCCCTAAAGCATGTTTTGTTTTTTTTTCCCCTTGTTTTTTTGTTTGTTTGGCAGCTGGCCAGTGCAGGGATCCAAACCCTTGACCTTGGTGTTGTAATACTGCACTCTAACCAACTGAGCTAACCGCTAAAGCATGTTTTTAATGTAAAAGAAAATTTATTTTCTTTATATTAAAATTTTATTATTGAGTTAGTAACCCTAGATTATGTTCATATTGCTTCTTGAAAATAAAGTATAGTGGTTGTAAAGTATCTCATAAAAGGTATTTAAGATCATTGCAATTATAAAAACTTAGCAGATAACATAATTTAAAGAGGGATAAAATCATGGTGTATTTAACTGGCTAGTTCTTTCCAAGTAGTCTTATCTTGTAAGATATTAGAGGAAAGTGCTTATTCGTAGATTTGTTACCAGCGATTTAAAAAAAAAAAATTATTTAAAAGGATAAAAGTCTCTATATGAAAAATATGTCTGCTGAAATGTGTTTTTAAAACATTTGAAAAATTGGGCCATTATTCATGTAATGACTAAAACAGAGACTATATGCACCTTCTTCTAATCTTGGATAAAATTAGCTCTGGCCTTTTTTTCATTTTGGTATATCCATTGAGATCTGTTAAAGTGATCATCAGGCATCAATTTCTGTATTTGGACAGTGAGGTCATGTAAGTTGTTAGTTGTAAAAAAATATGTTTTTCAGAATTTTCCAGTGAACCCAAGTGGACCTGAAGTCATAGTACTTTTGTTCCTTAGTATTGTTGTCTTCATCTTTGTTTAGCACTTTCAAATTAGTGTTTTATACCCCTACACTAGTCCTGTATTACTTGGAGCAAGTTTTGTTCTATTCTTCTTCTAAAATAGGCAGACTTCCCTCTCTGTATACAGATTAGGTCTCAGTCAACTAGTGAGGAAAACATCTGAGTCACCACATAAGCCAGGTTGGCTAGACGTGGGCCTAAGCCCACACCTTAGGCTCCTAGTGGCTGCTGAACCCCAGAAGCAGAGATGGTTGTGGATATGGCGCTTGTTTCTCTTTCTGCTGAACCAAGTAGCAATCCCATTGATAATATGGTAGTTTTGTAACAAAACCCAAGTTTCTAGTTGAGTGCTTTGTAATGAGTGACTTATTCTAGCCCTTTCTGAAGTGTATTTTAAGCAGATGAAATAAATGTATGACACATACAGTGAATGACATTTGTAATTTGAGATTTAAACACCATATCAGCAACTTTTTTGTGAAATTTCCATGTTCCTGTACCTTCTTGATTCTAAGAACATTTAAAATGTTTTTATTCTCTTCAGAAGATTGTTTTCATGTCTGTGCTTTGCAGTAATAAACTACTTGGATAGGTTGAGTGAACTCATATCTAGAATCTGTGTTACTTTAACTGGGAAGTGGAGTATGAAGTGTTTTTAATATGCCATTCTCTTGAGGACAGTGGCTATAGGAAGTTGAAAAAATGGACAGACCTCCTTCTGGATACAGATCAGCTCTCAATCAGCTAGTGAGGAAATTACAATCCCAAGGTCGCCATATAGGCCAGACTTGGCTTAGCTGGATGCGGGCAAGCCCTGTTTGTTCTTCTTGTCTCTACAATGAGACGAAAGGAGGAGTATTGGCTCAATCATAAAGACATGAAGAGTGTGGGGAAATGGCTGAGCCAGAATGGATGAAAGGAAAGGGATTAATTCTTTGAGAAGTAGGATAATGGAAATGAAGATGGATAAGGGACCAGTTAGGTGTCAGCTGGGTGGAGTAGTTGACTTGGTAGGCTTAAAAGGTCAGCTAGGCATCTCTAATACATATCCCAAAAACAGAAACTGGGAGCAGTAATCGTTAGGGTCTAGGAATCAGGTTAAGTAATAGTTGTTTAGGGAATTTTCTAACAGGAAGTCTGATGTCAGTTACTGTTTGGGACTCCATACAAGGGCTAATGAAAGAAGAAGCAAGCAGTATCAACCAGGAAGTGGCTGTTGAAGCCACTTTGCACCTTGCCTCACAAGGAACAGACTAGCAGGAAGCTAGGACTGCATATTCTCTCTCTCTTTCAAAATAGGTATAATGAGTTAACTCAGACTCCTTTTGTTTTTGTTTTTTTAACTCTAGTTTCAGCAGATTTTTCTAAATTCAAAGTCATATCCTTTCCAACAAAATATTGCGTACATCTTACAGAGCAGGTTACGTACATACACTAGTCCCCTCCTTATGCACAGTTTTGCTTTCTGTGGTTTCAGATACCCATGGTTAGCCATGTTCTGAAAATATTAAATGGAAAGTTCCAGAAATAAACAACTTATAAGTTTGAAATTGCCCACCATTCTGAGTAGCATGATCAGTCTTACACTGTACCACATGTATTGTAAATCATCCCTTTGTCCAGTGCATCCAAGCTGTCTGTGCTACTTGACTTTTAGTCACTTAGTAGCCCTCTCCGTTATCACATCAACTATGGCTGCCTCGCAGTGCTTGTGTTCAAGTCACCTTATTTTACATCATAATGGCCACAAAGTGCAAAAGTAGTGAGGCTGGCAGTTTGGATATTCCAAAGAGAAGCTGTAAAGTGGAAAGTTCTTGACGACGTAATAAGGGGGGGAAAAATCATATGCTAAGATTGATAAGTTCTATGGTAAGAACAAATCTTTCCTTGAAATTACAAAGAACGAAAAGGAAATGTATGCTAGCTTTGCTGTCACATCTCAAACTACAAAAGTTATGGCCACGATGCCTGATAAGTGCTTAGTTAGGTGGAAAAGGCATTAAATTTTTGTGTGGCAAGGGATGTGAAATCAACATATCAAAAAGACACCTGCACTTCCACGTTTATCACAGCAGCATTCACAACAGGCAAGAGATGGAATCAACCTAAATGTCTGTCAACAGATGAATGGATTAAAAAACTGCAGTATATATATACAATGGAATACTACTCAGCTGTTTGAAAAAATGATATCCTATCATTTGTAGCAACATGGATGAAACTGGAAACCATCATGTTAAGTGAAGTAAGTCAGGCATAAAAAGACAAATACTGCGTGATCTCATAAATATGGAATCTAAAAGATAAAAGTGGTTCTCATACAAGTGGAGAGTAGAATAATGATTACCAGAGGTGAGGGTGGAAGGGGGGAAGGAGGAGAAGTGGTGGACTAATGGGTACAAAACTAGGTTATCTACCCTAACTGAATCATTGTGTGCTATATGCATGTATTGAAACAACACACTGTACCCACAAATATGTACAGGTAAACATTAAAAGAAAATTGTGGGTGGAAGACATGAACAGAAAGGTGTTCTGATAGACAGCAGCTGGGTTCAGTACTATCCACAGTTTCAGGAATCCACTGGGGGTCTTGGAGCCTATCCTCCCATGGATAAGGTGGGGGGGGAGGACTACTGTATACAGATAAATGACTAGTCCTCTGTGAGTTTGTGCATATTAAAAGGTATGTCTGTAGAGATGCTCCTGTCACCATGAGTCTTCAAAAGAAGTAGGCTTTGAGGTGGCCACCATCATGCTCTTCAGATCCCCAAGGGTAAAGGGAATTATTTGCTTTTCATCAATTCAAAATGAAATTCCCACCCTGTGACAAAACATCATACATCAGCAGCTTTTATCTTGTGAGGGCAAGGACCTGCAGAATGTGGTCGGGAGCCTCATTTTTGGAAAGTCAGTGCTGTTGGGGAGCACAGTTGAGGCGGTAGACTAGGAGTAGTCTGAAGGAAGGTAGCAAGCAAGGTTTTGCAGAATCTCGAGGAGCTCTAGTAGGTTAAGTTGCTATTTCAAGGCAATACAGGCAAGTATTGGACGGATGATAGATAATACACTTCTCTGAAAATTGATACGTCTATTCAGTAATGTTTTCTGAGGAAAACATCATAATGATATAGTCCTTGGAGCTTTTGTGATAACTACAGTTAAACTATACATCAGATTGTATTCCTTTTTCTTTAAGACACATGGATTATTTTTCAATGCTCTTATCTAGATGTATTCATGATAATTTTTCTCTGAATTATGAGTTCCTTCTCAACTATGAGCTATCCTAACTTTTTCTGAGGGTTGGATAATTCTGTTTTGGGAGAATTCTTGCCAGAATTTTGATTATAGCAAAGTAATTATTGTTAGCTAGGTCCTAGAATGGGCCTGAAAGAGGGAAAGGTAACTTTCTGTTGGTCATGTTTTAGTCAGATTTAACAACATATTTTTAAGAAAATTGTAGTGCATTAAACGTAGAGGTACCTACCTTAACAATATAGAGAGGATGTCTTGGTACTATTTTTTTTTTTTTTTCCCAATCTCACCCAAATATTTTGTTTTCTTAGTGGTAACCTTTATAATTATTCAGTCAGCAAATGTTTGTTGAGTACCTTAACAATGAACCAGTCTTGAGGCCTGTTAAAAGAATATGAAATGTCACTTGTGTGTCACTCACTATATTTGCACCAGGAGGGCAGTGCTAGATACCAACCTCCTGTAATTTTTTTATGAACAAACCTTCTTCAGTGTGCAGAAGTATAAAAGGGTGTTTCTCTGCTTACCTGCCATTAAAGAAACTGGTTGCACTCTCTCAGGCAGAAATAAACAATGACGTTTCAAATGTATCCAAATGCCTTGCAATACTATTTACTCTAGGCTGAACTTAACCTAAGCATTTGTATCTCAGTTCTCATCCTGGTAGATTTAATTACTGAAGGACGTTACAAGATCCATTCATTTGTTCATTTACCCATTCAACAAATAATTGTCTACCACATGCCAGGCAATCTGTTGTTCGTTAGTTTATCCTTTTAATGAAAGCACTTGTTGAGCATCTCTTTTCAATGCACTGTTCTCTAGGTCATAGTCTAGTGGAAGAAATAAATAACCAGATAATTATAACAAGGGGCATTTAATGGAAACAGAGATTGTAGTAGAGCAGGCATCGGGTAGAGCCTTAAAAGGAAATAAGGCAGATTTTAAAAGGTAAAAAGGCAAGTAAAACTTGAAGAAAAGGGTTCCAGGCCCAGAGGGTAGCACGTGCAAAGGCACAGGCAAATGAGAACATGACATATGCAGGAACTGTGATTCTTCTGAAATGGCTGAAACATAGAGCATGAAGAAGCAAGTGGCGAAGAATGGAGCGAAGGGCCTTACTTCACATACTGAGGAGTTTGGTGGGCAGGTTGAAGGGCAGTTGGGAGCAAATGAAAGATTGAAGCTGGAGTGTGATCAGCTGGAATAAACCACATTAGAGAAATCACTCTGACAGCACCGTGAGGAGTGAATCAGAGGGAAGCAAGACTGAAAGCAAAGTTACAATGCAGCCATAGCCCTCCATGGGAAGTGTGGTATGAGTCGGAACCAGGGTAATGGGACTGAATGCAAGAGAACTGGCTGCAGTGAACCAAATACTGAGCCAAAGAAGCCTTGATGAGCAGATGGGCCTGGGTGGGGCTTGGGGGAGGTGGTGGCAGAAGCATTATCCCTGAGATCTGCATTACAACTGTCAGCATTATCTTCATTAACTATTTCCTACTGAACTCATTTTATAATTTGGTAATTTAGAGAATGAGCTATTTTACATCTCTGGAACTCTTGAAAGTTTAAATCTTTAGATAACATTTTTTAAAGTTTTCTACCAATTTTTTAAAAATTCAGTATTGCTCTAAAATACCTTTAATCTTTCACCAAAGGTATTCTCTGACCCCTGAATTTGTTTCTGTTAACCAATTACATCCTAAATTACCCACACTTGTTAGTCCTTTAGCTCACATTTCATCACTGCCCACTAGATTGTATTTACCCCTGTTCGTTGTCTTCCTGTGCTGCTGGGTGCTGATTGCTCTGGCCCCATAGCCCATTAGTAACCAGTGTTATCAGAGTTTTTTGTAAAAGTCCAGTTGACTATTCATGTAACCATTATTTATGAAAAAACAAAAAGGGGATGACCATTTCCCTATTATTAATGTTCAGGTTAAGTGAATTCATGTGCATCCACCAGAAGTATTATAGGGCTATTGTAGATGATGATATCTTAGGCTGGGAAGTCCAAGATCAAGGCTGCAGCAGATTCAGTCTGGGGAGGGCTTTTTCCTCATAGATGGCACCTTCCACGTGTCCTCACATGGTGGAAGAGGTGAGCAATTCCCCAAGGCTTCTTTTACAAGGGGACTAATCACAATTATGAGGACAGAGCCCTCATCTAATTACGTCCCCAAAGCCCCACCGTTTAATGCCATCACATGGGGGATTAAGTTCTAACATCTGAATTTTAGGGAGACACAAACATTCAGACCATAGCATACGGCAGTGAAGATACAGAAAATGGCTGCAATAGAGTGATAAAAAAATGAGTGGAATATAATGAAATCTCACCTACATTTACGAGTTTTAAAGATTTTTTAAAAAATATCAATGATAAGGCCATAAGGAAAAAAATGCTAGAATGTTAAAAACTGGTTGGGTTGGGGTGGTAGATTTAAGGCTAAGTTTTCTTAGCTGTTCTGTTTGCCCAGCTTTTTGTTATGTGGTTATGATACTTTCATAATAAAATGTAATTATTTAAAATGGTAATGTAGGGCCAGCTCGTGGCTCACTCGGGAGAGTGTGGTGCTGATAACACGAAGGCCATGGGTTCGGATCCCATATAGGGATGGCTGGTTACCTCAATGGGTGAGTGTGGTGCTGACAACACCAAATCAAGGGTTAAGATCCCCTTGCCGGTTATCTTTTAAAAAAATAAAATAAAATAAATAAAATGGTAATATAATTTTATATCATTGCTATTTGGGAGCAACGCTATGAAACATTTTAGGTGGAAGCATTGTATTGTTTGTGGTCTGTCAAGAATATATTTCTCCCAAAATACAGGTTTGCATTTTACCCAATCTCTACCACTCCCCAATCCATAATAGATTTAATTAAAAACATTTTTTTCCAAAATAAAAGGGAGATTTTGTCCACTTTTAAGACACTGAAATTCTCAGATACAATTCCCCTTTCAAACCATCTTGAGATTTTTAGTAGGCTTTTTAAGCATTTTTTAAAAATCATAATAAGGTTCTAACGCAAGCCAGATGCTTTCCACCCTATTCTATTGAATTGTGGGTTCCACATTCTTGTATTCAGAACACTTGCCAGTCACTCTTGTTTTCTCCTGTGCATTGTGAGCTTTCTCTACCCAGGTTTCCATCTCCCAGAACAGAAGGGCAGCATGTCTTTTTTTTGAGTTTACCTCATTTAAGCCTTACATTGGTTTTTGTGAGAGAGGAGGTATTATTCCCATTTACAGGTAACACGTAATTTTTGTTCTAATCAGCATGGTGAACCTTTTTGTGGTTGTTTTCCAAGTAAGGTTAGACTCTCTCTGCTGGAGAGTCTAGGTGTTGGGTGCCTTGAGGGCAGGATCTAGCCCTTCTTTTCCTTGCATACAGTAGGCAGACCACCCTGCTGGTCTATCTTTTGCCTATTTCTTATTTAGCTTCTTTTGAAATATTTTCTTATTTCGAGTGTGTGTTCCCTGCCTTTTTCTCATTTTGTATGTTTTTTTGTTTGTTGTTTGGTTTTAAGAAAGCCCTTCAAAGTTCATTTTAATGTCCAAACTATAGCTCTCATGGCCAAAATAGGCACAGAAATTTTGTGAGCAATAAGAAAAACTCCTGTCTTTAGATTTATTTAAATTAATGCTTAATTTTTAATGTAGAGGTGAACTTGAATGGATAAAGATGGAGATAAAAAACATGGATTTTTCTGTGTTATTCAAAGAAAATAAAAACTTTCACTGCATTTAGCAAAATCTGTTTTAAATGTTACTGGCAGAGCAGCAGACAGCTTCTTTTTCTGCATTTGACCAGTATATTATAGTGAATGGCTAGACTGATTTGCTTGCCTGCAAAGGACAGAAGTATAAAACTGCCTGAAGAACTCCAGATCATCGCTTTCTTGTTTCCACTTGTTCCTTTAGTGCGTGGACCTGAGCTGTAATGAGCTAAGTGAAGTCACTTTACCAGAAAACCTGCCTCCCAAACTGCAAGAACTAGATCTGACTGGAAACCCCCGCCTTGCCCTTGATCACAAAACCCTGGAACTGCTAAAGTAAGTATTTTGTAAAGTGCCATAGCCCCATCATTGTTCACTGGCAATGAAACTTATAACTTAGTAAAAACATGGAGCAAAATATGAAGCAGCTGTTGATTTATTACCTGAATCTACACATACAACAGGATATGGAAGACACAGGGAGAGAAATGAACAACCAAGATGTAAACTTAAATCTCAGTAGTTACTGATAACATGATTGGAACACTTAATGCAAATATTAAGGATTTTGAGAAATGGATGATGTAAATTAACAATTTGAAACTAAAATGCAGATTATTTAAATGAAGTTGGGAATGTAGACTAGTTGGATCCTGCTATAAAGTTCACTTTGTGTTTTGGGAAAAAGTTCATTGATACCGTTTCATTTTTTATGTTGATAATTATGGGTTGAAGTTTGCTGTGTAAAACAAGAAAACCTCAGGAGAAAAGATGTTTTTATAAGAACATTCATCACAGAACTTTAAATGTCTGTTAGTAGAATTAAATAAATTAATGCTCCACAATCAAATGTTATACAGCCATTAAAAGCAATGATGTAGACCTATGTTGCTAACTTCAAAAATCGCTACAATATTAAGTGAAAAGAAAGTTAACAAAGAAACTTGTGTACTATAATTCCAATTTTTTGCAAAATTAGTCTGCATTGAGTATGTGTGTGTATTTAGGATGTGAATTCTAGAAAATTCCTTAAAGGATACGTAACAAAATGTTGAAATAGTGCTATTCTCTGGATAATGGTATTATGAGTAGTCTTTATTTGCTACTTTAATTTTTTTTTAATTTTCAGAATTTGTTTTATTTTCAAGTAGCAGTATTAAACATTAACACACATTAGTTGTTGTGTATCCCATATATGCTTATACAGTGTTAGAATATTTGTTGCTGAAAGTCATCTTCCATTAGAAAAAACTGAAGAAGGGTAGATTTTTGCTGAATGATTCATTAATAACTATCCTAGGCTTTAGTGCAAACCAGAATTTGAAAAGCAGTTAAGGTGATTCCTGGATAGAAATGACCTAATTAGTGCCTGTTTGTTGACACCTTGAGTATTTAACAAGAAAATTAATTTCGGTATATAATTGAAGAACACTGCCTATGTAGAGTTCAAGGGAAGACACGGAAAACCGAGGTTCTGTCCACCGTTTATCAAGTATATGAAACCTTGGCCGGAATCCCTTAGTCTGTCCAGACCTCAGTTTTCTAATCTATAAGATGAGAAAGGTGGCCTACATGATCGCTTAGGTACCATTCAGAATTGAGAGTACATGGATTATCAAAATATATTTCATCTTTAAACAGATAACTTTTGAGTATTTACTACTCAAAATGAATTGAAATTTATTTTGATATGAAATTTTTGTGTTAAAAGATAATTTTATCATAATTTGTTAAAAAATAGAACTAGCTATTTAGAGAAGAATTAAAGTTACATTCTTATCTAAAACCAAAATAAGTTTCAGCCGAATTAAAGAGTTAAATCTATAAAATGAAATAATTTTTTAAAGTAAGATGAAGTCATATGAATATATTCACAAGCTAGAAAAGGACTTTTAGGCCAAAAAAGAGGGGGAGAGTCACAAGAAATCAGCATATGTATTGGTTTTGAGATATTTATATATATATATATATATATATATATATGGTGTACATTTATACATAAATATGCTTTTTATACATAGAAATTTTAAATATTTATTCCAAAGCCTACCAAGAGTAAAACTAAAAGGGAAATGACAAATTAGGAAGTAACATTGGCAAAAAAAAATTTTTTTAATAAAGGCATTAATATTCTTAATAGAAAGGGTTCTTATAATTCAGTAAGGAAAGTACTCAAGCAGAAAATAAGCCAAGGACATTAATATTTAACAAAAAAAGTACAAATACAATCATGCACCACATAACAACATTTTGGTCAATGTCAGATTACGTATATGATAGTTGCCCCGTGAGATTATAATTACAGGAGCTGAAAAATTCCTGTGTTCTAGTGAGCTGTAGTGGTTGAAATGTAGCACAACACATTACTCACGTGGGAGCCACGGGCTATGCCATACGGCCTGGGTGTGTAGTAGGCTATACCATCTAGGTTAGTGCAAATGCACTCCGGGATGTTCGCATAATGACAGAATCGCCTAGTGACACATTTCTCAGGATGTATCCCCGTTATTAAGCAAAGCATGACTGGAGTTACATGAGATGTTCAACCACATTACTAGATCAAGAAAATACTAAATAAAATATTTAAATAACATTTCCCTCTTCAAATTGGTGGTGCTGGAGGAGTGTAAATTGATATAACTTTTCTTGGAATCAGTTGGCCCTGTGTATCAAGCTTTTAAAAAAATGTACCTACTCAGATCAGTTTTCTATGGCAAAAATTTATTTAAAAAAATAATCAGAAATATAGTGTTCATTTTAAGCACAGGGATAGTCATCAATATATTTCTGATTATATTTAGGGTGAATATAAAGTGATTTAAAATGTTCATGACATAATTAGAAAAAAGATACAAAACCATATATTTATATAGAATGACTCCACTATTATATATGCATAAAAGAAAATCTGTTAAATTTTCTGTGGTGACCATATGTTACTAGAGTGGTGGAGCTACTGCAGCAAAGTGCATCATGCTTTCAGGTTTTTAAAAAACAGTAACAGACAATGAAACCATAATACTCTCATAAAAATGTTACCTTCTGTTTAACATCTAGGAGGTTGTGGGTTCTTAATAAATTGGAAGAGTTTCTGTATATTACT
Organism: Cynocephalus volans; assembly: GCF_027409185.1. Taxonomy (NCBI): domain Eukaryota; kingdom Metazoa; phylum Chordata; class Mammalia; order Dermoptera; family Cynocephalidae; genus Cynocephalus; species Cynocephalus volans. The sequence goes on from NC_084472.1 coordinate 57,467,276, forward strand.
TGTGCTTTTAGAGGGTGGCTTTTTCTACACGAGCCAGGATGAGTGCATATGGGGACTCTTCTATGGGATGGAGATCCAGCTCCCAGACTCCGAGAGTTATTTAAAAGATGGACAAGAGTCAACATTCAGATCGCTTCAGATAGCTGCCCAGCCACACACTGTTTCATCTAGGCAGAGAAGGACAGATTGCAGCTTCACTTAGAAAGGGTTTGGGGGTGAAGGGATTAAGGATTATTTTTCCCTTTTACAATCAGGCTAGGAAATGGAATATTTCTTTAAAAACTCCATGTTCTGTAAAAATTATAAATGTCTTTAGAAAAGAGCCTTCACTGTTTCCTAGAATTCAGGAAGGTATCAAATATGTAGTGAAAGCCTTAAGATATGCCTTAAGAAACCTGTTGCATTACTTACCATTTTAGATGGATAAAATTTAGTAATAGATCATACAGAGAGCAAATAATGGTGAACCATCTTCTTTTATAATACCTCTCTTTTATTGATGGAGTTGAAAACTTTGAAAAGAGTATTTATTTATTTATATTTAGGAAGGGTATTCAGTATTTGTTAGATTTTGGAGTCAGTGAATACCAACAGATAATTTTAAAATTTGGGGGGCGTGACAAAAGTATTTAGGTGTTGTTTAAGTTGTTAAGACATGATGCATACACTTTTTCTCTTGTTTAAATAATAGGGAGGAAAACTGAGTGGCAGATTACAATAAGTAAGCAGGATTTGTTTCACCATGTGGAGCCACCGTTTTTACAGACCTTCTTCCCATCTGTTATGACTTCCTGTTTGGGGGCACTGAATGCTTTCTAGTAGGCTGATTTTTAAGAAACGCAACTTGGCAATTTACCCTTTTAGCATTTCTGTTTCGGGTGCTATTAGACCAATTATGGCATAGGAGAGCTGAAGTGAGGTGAGACCTTAAGTCTCCCAGTTTAAATATATGCAGTTGTAATTTATTAAAATACCCCTCATTTACTTTGTAATTGTATGTGGTACGTTTTATTTTATGTTAGTCTTAGCATGGCTGGCTATACAAATGAGGAAAGAATTGGAAGTACCAAGGAATGGCAAGCAAGTCCTGGATAATATTTGTTAAATATTTGAATGCGTAGTGTGGACAGAAATGGGATTTGGAGATGAATATTGCAGGATTCTCTCACATCACCTAAACAGTATAGTTGTCGCTTAGGTTTAGTTCTTCTCAAGTCTGGGTGTTCATGGTGTAAGAATATACCCAACCTAATACTTAATTTTGTTTTCTCATTCCAAGGTTGAGAGCTGCTTTTTTCATTCCCAGGAGAGAGCAGCCATCTAGTGTGGAGTATGTGAAAGTCTGTAACAACTGCTTTGTGTAATACTCAGAAACTAGTTTCCATGCTCTGTATGTATGTCCCTTGGTTTTCATTATGATGAGTAGCTCGTTCTTGTTGTTGACAAATATTTGAGACAAATGAAATGCAGTAAGAAATGGAAAGTACATAGAGGTTAGCAGGTGTTTTTAAATTCTCAGATAAAGGTAGCAATTTGCACATTTGGTTTTAATGATTCCTGTTCCCTCCTTGTTTCTCCTGTTAGTAATATACGCTGTTTCAAGATTGATCAGCCTTCAGCAGGAGATGCATCCGGAGCCCCGGCTGTATGGAGTCATGGTTACACTGAAGCTTCAGGGGTGAAAAACAAGTAAGTTGGATGAAACTTTGGAGCAAGAGCTATCTCCTCTTGCCTCACTTCCTCAGTGGGCTAGAAAGAAACCCAGTGCTATCACACACACTTTTCTCATGTAAAATTTCTTTGAGTATATTTTCCCAAAATGAGGCTCCTTCATGACTTATGTTTTAACATAGCTAAAGCCCTCCCTGCTTGGCATCACATATTCTCCCTTTGTGAAAGACGTTGCTAGGATACAGTGTAACTGACACGTTATATCTGTGTAAGACTCCAGTGTTTGGAGAAGGCCTAAGTATTGAAATGCATCCCTGCTCCTTTGAAAACCTTCTTTATCTTTCTTTGAAACCTGTTTACCAAGCAAAACAGGGATAGTATTAAAGGAGAAGTAACCTTGATTGTTGATATTCAAGATCACTTACGTTATTTGACTAGAGCTCTTTTTACAATCCAAATTAGCTTGGTAGGTTTGTCCATTCCCTGTAATGTCACCTATTTGTCTTGCCACCAGGATTTGTCCATCTTAATTTCTTTCTCTTCCCTATTTTCACCAATCTTCCCTCTCTTAGATACAAATGTTGATTTTCTTGAGAATTGTAATCAAGCTTTTCAGGCTTGATTGCATTGTGTGAAGTGGAGCTAATAGTACTAGAAAAGTAAAGAACCCTATAAATAAGGATAGTCATAAGTTAATTACCTAAAGTATAAGAACATAAAATATTGAGAGTAGGAGAAGAACAGAAAGTGGAGGAAAATCCAGAATAGCTAACATTAGTATTCAGCCCTGGTGCACGTTAGAGTCAATCAGGTGAGGAACTTTAAAAACTCCCTAACCTAGACCCAATTGAATCAGAATATTTTTAAATCTCCCCAGGAGATTCTGATGCGTGTCCAATATTGAGAACCACTGACTAGCTGAATATCTTTTGTGGAAAATAAAAAGTGGGGTTTGTTGCTGCCATGCTGACTGATTTTCTTTGGTATGGAAAACAGCATCAGCTCATTCTGGATTGATCTCTGCATCACACAGAGATCTCTTTCCCTAAGGTGTGATTTGGCTTGTGTGGTCCAGAGAAGAGGCAGCCGCCATCTCTGTGAGGAGGAGGCCTGGCTCATTTTTGCCCGGGCTCTAGTTGTTGCTTTTTTTTCTATGTACCTTGCACTGTATATCACTGTATTGGGACAGGGGGTAATTAGTATATTCTTTAGGGCATTCAAAGTTCCTTTCTGGAGATAACCCCTTTTTAGATTAAAGGACCTTGTGTCTTGCTTACAAACACTGGTATGTGAAACTGCTTTTTTATTCCAGAACACTGATGTGAAATCTATGATTGGTTTTTAAATATCTCTTGATATTAAAATTTGTTATCTACTCACATATATTAATAAAGCAAGTAATCAATTAGATTTGTGCATAAGTCCCCCTTCCACAATTCCTTTTTTAAAAATTTTGTTATATTGAAGTACATAAGTACAGAAAAGTGCATAAATGATAAGTGTACAACTCTACGAATTGTCCTAAAGTAAACACACCTTGCAGATCACCACGTAGATCAAGAAATAGAACATGAACAGAGCCCCAGAAATCTCAGGCCTCCCCTAGCCCTCACTTTATTTCCCTTGCTTTTTTACCCTTTGGTTTGGCCAGCACAGGTTTCTCAAGTAGTTTGTCTTGTTTTGTTTTTTGTGTTGTAGATAAAGTGGTCATTTAAACAAAGAGCTTGCTGCTTGCCATATTGTAGGAAGGGGAGAACTGTGGCTGTCCTGTCTCCAAATCTCAGTAGATGTCTTTTCTCTCCCTCCCTCCTTCTCCCTTGGGTATGGTGTTGCCTCCTTGTCAGGTTATTTCACATCCTTTGGGGAACCCAAGCAGGGAGATGCAATTGGATAATTTAGGCTCTTCCTCAGACTAAAAAACAAACAGGACGGTTCAACAGAAAAGAAATCCTAAGTGTTATCATTACCGTACTTCTTGCTTAAAAAAAAACAAAAACAGAAACATGTTATTTCCTTTTTTTATCTCTCTCCATCACACAGCCCCATTCTGACTAGAAGGGGAAGCTTATAGAATTATAAGATGATTATAAAATTTAACTTTGCCACTAATTGTCACATAATTTGGGATGACTTTTTTTTTTTTTTAAATAAATGGAGGCAAGAATTTCAAAGTACTGAAGTAAGAGCCAAACTTCCTGGCTTTGAATCTGGACTCTGTACTTACTTGCAGTGTGACCATGAGCAGTTATTTAATCTCTCTTTAAGCTTAATTTCTTAATCTGCAAAATGACAAAAAAGTAACTGCCTACTCCCATAGTGTTGTCGTAAGGATCACACAATATAAGTAAATATATGTGACATACTTAGAATAATGTGTGCCATATAGTAAACCCTATTTAAGTATTAGCTACTATTATTGTTAATGATAATGGTTATAATCATTATTTATCCCTGAAATCCTTAAGGGTAGGGATTATGTCTTTGGTTTCTAGTCATGATACGTAACAGGTACTTAATACTTTTTTTCTTTGTATTAATTTATATACAGTGAGAAGGTACAATGTATATTCAGTAAAATTCACCCTTCTTAGTTTACAGTTCTGCAAGTTTTGATGAAGACTATCACGTGATCACCACCACATCAAGTTATAGAGCAGTTCCATCAGCCCCGGAATTCACACATGCCCTCTTTTTGTCAGTTCTCCCCACCTGCAGTCCATGGCAACTCCTGATTTGTTTTTCATCACTTTAGTTTTGCCTTTTCCAGAATGTCATACAAATGGAGTTATACAGTGTATAGCCTTCTCACTCTTACACTTAGCATAATGCATTTGAGATTCATTTGTGTTATTGAATATGTGAGTAGTTTGTTCCTTTTTATTGCTGAGTAGGATTCCATTGCATGGATAGATATATTTTCTTTTGTCTATTCACCATTTGAAGAATATTTAGATTGTTCAGGTTCTTAGAAATTGTGAATAAAAATGCTATAAACAGTTGCATACAGGTTTTTGTGTGAATGTATGTTTCATTTCTCTTGGGTGAATGCCTAGGGGTGGGATTGCTGGGTCATATGGTAAGTGTATATTTACTTTTATGAGAAACTGCCAAACTGTTTTTCAAAGTGTCCATACTGTTTTGCACTCTCAGAAGCAGGGTACTGAGGGTTTTTCAGAAAGTTCATGGAAAGATTTGTATTTTTCCACAAACTTTTTGAAACAGCCTTGTATGAGGGTTCCAGTTGCTCCACATCCTTACCAGCCACTTGTGGTCATCAGGTTGTTGTTGTTTTGGCCATTGTAATAGTAATATCTCATTTGGTTTTAATTTGCATTTCTCAAATGGCTAATAATGCTGAGCATCTTTTCATGAGCTTATTTACCATCCATATGTCTTCTTTGGTGAGAATTAATTCTTTCATGATTAAGTATGATATTAACTGAAGGTATCTTTATAGACACCTTTATCAAGTTAAGAAAATCGTCTTCTATACCTAATTTGCTAAGTGTTTTTATAATAAATGGATATCAAATTTTGTCGTAGGCTTTTTTCTGCATCAATTGACATGATCCCTTGGTTTTTCTTCTTTAGACTGTTGATATGGTGAATTACATTGACTGATTTAAAATGTTGAATCAGCTTTGTGTTCCCAGTATAAATTCAACTTGGCTATGATGTATAATTCTTTTTATATGCTGCTGGATTCAGTTTTCTGGTAATCTTTTGAGGATGTCTGTATTTGATGATGGATGTTAGTCTGTAGTTTTCTTGTGATGTTTTTGTCTGGTTTTATCAGGATAATGCTGGCCTAATGGAATGAGTGAGGGAGTATTCCTTCTTCTTGAGTTTTCTGGAAGAGTTTGTATAGAATTGGTATTATGTCTTCCTTAAATGTTTGGAAAACTCACCAGTAAAGCCATCTAAGCCTGGAATTTTCTTTGGTTTTTAACTAAACATATGATTTCTTTAAAATGGGATTTTTTTTTTCTTCTCAGGCAAATTTTGGTAATTTGTGTCTTTTAAGGAATTTTTCCATTTCATCTAGTTTTCGTATTTATTGACATAAACTTGTTTGTGATATTCCATTATTTTTAAAAAAATATTCCTTTTTAAAAATATATCTGGAGGATCTATAGTAATGTCCCTCCCTTCTCTCAATTCTGATACTGGTGATTGTGTCTTTTCTTTTTTCTTGATCAGTTTGGTTTGAGTTTATCGATTTTGTTGATATTCTCAACCAGCTTTCAATTTAATTGATTTTTCTTTATCATTATTTTGTTTTCTATTTTGTTCATTTTTCTTATTTTTATGCTCTTCTTTTTCTAGTTTCCTAAAGTGGAAACTTAGGTCATTGATTTGAGACATCTAATTTTGTAATATAAGCATTTAGAGTTTTAAATTTTCTTCTAAGCAACTTCTCCAATATGGTTAGAGAACATACTCTGTATGACTTGATTCCTTTAAACCTGTTAAAACTTGTTCTTTGGCCCAGAATATGATTTATCTTGGTAAAAGTTCTTTGTGCATTTGGAAAAAATTGCTGTTGTTGGGTAGGGTGTCAGTTAGATCAAGTTGATTGATATCATTGCTCTTCTTAAATATCCATACTGATTTTCTCTACCTGTTCTGTCAGTGATTAAGAGACTATAATTATGGATTTGTCTATTTCTCCTTGTAGTTCTATCACTTTTTGCTTCCTGTATTTTGAAGCTCATTATTAAGTACATAAACCTTTAGAATGTTATGGCCGCTTGGTGAACTGACCCCTTTAACATTATGAATGACTTTCTTGATTCCTGTAATACTCTTTGTTCTGAAATATATTTTGGTATTATTGTAGCCACCCCACTTTTCTTTCGATTAGTGTTAGCATGGTATACTGGTTTTTATCCTTTTACTATTAACCGATTTGTCTTTTTACATTTAAAATGGATTTCTTATAGTTATACTTAGGTCTTACTTACTCCAGTCCAACTTTTTTGTCTGCGAGTAGTGTGTAGACCATTTACATTTAATGAAATTATTAATATGGTTAGGTTGAAACCTTCCAACTTACTGTCATTTTCTGTTTGTCTCATATTTCTTTATTTTCTTTTTTCTCTGTTTCATTTTTTTGAATTGAGTATTTTTTATGATTCCATTTTATCATCTTTATTCATTCTTATCGTTCTACATTGTGTGTGTGTGCAGTTTGTTTAGGGTTTATAGTCTTTAACTTATTACCTGGTTTACCTTCAAGGAATATTACATCAATTCACATACAAGAACTTTAAGAATATGTATTTCTACTTCTTCTGTCAGGATCTTTGTGCTGTTATTGTTGCCATATGTTTTACTTCTACGTTTGTTATAAACTACAGAATACATTGTTATTATTTTTACTTTAGTAAGTTATTTTCTAAAGCAGTTCTTCTCGTCTTTAGTACTATGGACATTTTAAGTAGGGTAATTCTTTGTGTCGGGGAGTAGGGGAGGGGGCTGCCCTGTGCATTGCAGGATGTTTAGCAGTATCCCTGGCCTCTACCCACAAGATGCCAGTAGCACCATCCCCGACCCCACTGTGACAATAAAAATGTCTCCTGGGGGCACAATCACCCATATTGAGAACTGCCGTTCTAAAGTGATTTTAAAAATAAGAAAAAAATTTTTATATTCACTTTCCTATTTTATATTCACTTATCATTCTTTTGTACACGTCCAGATTTCCATCTGATATCATTTTCTTCTGCCTCAAGCATTTGCTTTTACATTTCTTGTAGTACCAGTCTTCTTTTATTTGTGCATCTAAAAAATAAAAATGTCTTTATTTCACCTTAGCTTTTCAAAGCTATTTTTACTGGTTTAGAAATCTAGGTTGTTGTCTAGTTGTTTTTCTGTCAGTGCCTTGAAGATGTTGCTGCCACTGTCTTCTGCAGTGTTTCCCATGAGAATCTGCTGTCATTCATGTCTTTGTTCTCCCACCCCACCCTCCCACCTTTGTTCCTGGTTTTTAGCAATTGATTTTAATGTGCCTGAGTTAACTTTTCTTCATGTTTCTCTTGCTTGTGGTTTGTTTGAGCTTCTTGTATCTGTATGGTTATAGTTTTCAGCAAATTTGAAATGCCTTCAACCATTAATTCTTCAAACGTTTTTTCTGTCTCTCTTCTTTTGAAGACTTCAGTTCCCTCCAATATTAAGCTGCTCAAAGTTATCCCACCACTCACTAATGCACTCAGTTCCTACCCACCTCCCAGCCCCACTCTCTGGTCTTTTTTCTCTCTCTTTCTGGAACATAGTTAGGTTACTTGGAAACTGTTTGATTCTCTTGAGCTTGGAGTGGGGAGATTCTCTGCAACTTCCCGTGCTTGCTCGAGCAGCTTTCCTCCTCCAGTGCTCTGCTTGGGAACTCTAACCACCCTGTCCTCCCTAAGCTCTCAGCTCCATTTCCTCCACTGGGGTTCCTTTTCCCAGTGCTACTGGGGAGATTTTCCCCAAGACTGAGCTCGGCAGGCATCAGGCTCCTTCAAGGACCACAGACCTGTGCTTCTATGTCCAATGTCCCAATGCTGGTAGGTTTTTTTTTCCTGCCTTTTAAAAAAGTTGTTTGAGACCTTACTTATATTTTTACATCTTTTCATATGTTTTATATTTTTTTTCCAGTGTTTCAGTTGTCACTCTATTTGGGCCAGATGTGGAAGTTCTCCTTAGTAACTGTTTATTGACACAGATTCATAATTTTGTATTATTTCCCATGACTCTTATTCCTCCTTTTTTCACTGCCGTTAAAAACAAAATCATCAGAAAAGAGGATGAAGCATGTGTTTATCATTCTTCTCTGCTTATAGAGATTTGTTGATGCAAATTAGTTGTGGTAAGATTATACTTAATCTGTCTGGAGTTATGAAGAGACAAAACTGGGATAGGCATATCTGGAGGAAAAAAGTAGAGTTGGGTTGGATGTGGAGAAGGAAAGATGAGTAGACTCAGCACAAAAGCATGCTTGCTTTGCAGGTTGTGTGTTGCAGCCCTGTCGGTGAATAACTTCTGTGACAACAGGGAGGCCCTGTATGGCGTATTTGATGGAGACCGGAATGTCGAGGTACCATACCTTCTCCAGTGTACCATGAGTGACATTTTGGCTGAAGAGCTGCAGAAAACAAAAAGTGAAGAAGAATACATGGTCAATACGTTCATTGTCATGCAAAGGTAAAACTTAGAGTCCCTGCTGTGTGTTTTCTTCCTCTTCTTTGAGTGTTTGCCCTCTGGTTAGAAAAATAGGTGCCCAGCAATCTCAAAGTGCTGTTTGACTATGGGTACTCAAGATGCATTCAGGCAATTTGGTATTGCCCAAGCATCAGGGATCTACTGTGCTTCAGTTTGAGACATGCTGATATTCAGACAACTTTGTAGAAGGCTGAGTCAGTGACAGGAATTTAGTTTCCCTGAGAACTGGACCTCTCAGGCCTGGATTGATTCCAGATTTTAACCAGATTGTTTACAACACCCCCCACCCCCGAAGTCATTGAGCTCCAGAGGCTCTTAGACCTCTGGTGTGTGGGCTTCTCTTTGAAATGGACTGTTTCTATTCTCATTTGTTGACCCTTATGAAAGAAATACTATCACTGGTTTGAGATACCACAAACCTTTGTGAAATTGAGATGGTCAAATTTTAGGCCAGGAGTTAAATCATTCTTTATATGCTGTTTTTTCCCCTTGTTAAATGTTGAAGACAGTGTTACTAGCAGAATCCTAGGCCATTGCTTGGAGCTTCCACCTGTGACAAAGCTTTAGGTCACTTTAGGAATGGTAGAATGTTGTTTGTAACTCTTACGGCTGAGTTAATTTCCTTCATTCAGAGAATTGCTTATTCTTTTGTCACCTTAATGGTTTTGCAGGTTTAGGAATTGTCTGTCTGTAAATACTGTACTGCAGATCTTCACTTATGTGGGACCCAGAAGTGACGAGTGTACTGATGCTCCAAAAGTCATTAGAACAGTGATGGTCTTCTCTCTCAGCCTTTTCTTTTCCTTGGTAATTGCCAGAGAAAGTAGCTTTGTAACAGGGGTCAGATAAGTGTCTGCCGAGAAATGCTGTTCAGAGCAGCCTTTAGAGCTGTGCCTAAGTCATGAATGGTTCCTCTTGAAAATCTGGGTAGAGGCAGGCCCAGTGTGGTTCTTTGCTGCTAGACTCACCTCAGTCTCATAGAGATCAGATTCTCAATGGTCATGTATAATTAGCAATGGAACAAAGACAGTAGCTAATATTTAGTGAGCCCTCAATATACACAGCCATTCTAAATCCCTTACATGTCATAAATTTTTCCCATTAAGATAAGTAATGTTACTATTCTTATTTTATTGAAGACAAACTGACGTACAGAGAGGTGAAGCAAAGTGCCCTAAGAGCTAGCAGTTGGTGCAGCCAGGATTTGACCTGGGGCAGTAAGACTCTATAGAGAATGTTCTAACTCCCAGGCACATCAACTTTTATGATTTTACCACCATCTTGTCCTAGAAGAAAAGCAAATGCTATCACACACACCACACCACACATGCATACCACTCACAACCCCCCAAGAGGTGTACTTTTTGTAGATCAACAAGCACTGGATAAGAATTAAAAACTGAGAATTCCAAACTCTGATTACTAACTGTTCTTTTCAGAAGTCATTGTGCCTTTGAAAGGGAGAAAGTCTGGGAAGGGCATAAAGCCAAATCTGGTGATGGGTATCAGGAAATTGGAGTTTAGAGTCCCAAATTGTAGGCCTGTCATCTCCAGAGTCTCTTGTTTGGCTCTTATTTTCCCTATTTGTTAATAGGAAATGGGATGTGTGATGAGCTTTTTGGTTCTTAGGGGAACTGTATGTCTTTTGCGCATGATCTCAATGCATGTGAGTCAGCAGTTCGGATTTCTGTTGCTATTATCACCAATTGCTTAACTTAGACACGATAGGAGCTGACAGTACCTGAGGGTCTGCCCTTCCAAAACTGGGGAGGCTATTTTGCTTAATCTTCTTGCCCCTGTTCCACTCAGAATAGTAGGGGCCTGGGAAGTATTGTCATTGTGTAGCTTGTGATAAGAGTTCTTGGCTCCTTTTGATTTTCAGAATTTGCAGGTACTTCATGAATTCAATAAGCCTGTGGGTTAAGAGTCATGAATAAAAGGATAAATCACAAGCACTTGATGTTTGATTGCTAGAATGTCCGTCCTATGAATTTTCTACAATATATAGTACTAGTCCTGAAAGTCTGCTGTATAGGGCAAGAACACGAAGAATCCATTTCTTAAAAGCTCATACCAGCAAACATCCTTATAAAAGGGGAGAGGGTGACTAGGCAATTCCGATGTGTATCTGTCAGGGGGTGTAGTATGTTTATGCCTCTTCTTATTTAAGTGGCCCTTTCAATTTTCCTCTCCTGGGAGCAGAGGGGATTTAGAGCGGTGAATGGAGAAAGATGTGCTAATTTTCTTGCCATCTCTGGAGTGTGCTGATAGGGCAATGTGGTGACATGGCAGGTAGCAGGCTGGACACAGCAGTCCAAGGGCTCCTTCAATCCAGACCAACTCCTGTGGGTTTTAAGGATAAAGTAACACTTTCCCCCAGCTGTGAGCAGCCACCTCTCATCATGGATGTGTGTGATGTCACATTCCAGGGGCTCCTTTTTCCCTGAGACATTAAGCAGTGCATGCTTTGATGAGAGTCTGAGTCGGATCACCAGGTTCTGTCTCCCTCCTGGCCATATCCAGCCTCACAGTCTTGCTGTTGAATTAATGAAACTGACACATGATGGGTGGTGTTTGAGTTTTTGTCCCTCCTCTTTGGATTTCAGGAAACTTGGAACTGCTGGGCAGAAACTTGGAGGTGCTGCTGTCCTTTGTCATATCAGGCATGACCCTGTGGACCCAGGAGGATCCTTCACCTTGACATCTGCTAACGTGGGCAAGTGCCAAACAGTTCTCTGTCGAAACGGGAAGCCACTGCCTCTATCCAGATCTTATGTCATGAGCTGTGAAGAAGAGCTGAAGAGAATTAAACAGCACAAGGCCATTATCACTGAGGTGAGGAGAGAAGGATTTTCCTTGGGATGGTGGGGAGGAGAGGACCCAGTCATGGCTGAAACCAGCTAGGGAGCATTTGCCTTCAAAGAACACTTCTGGAGTCAGTTTCAAATTAGAATTCAGTGTCACAATGCAAATTCCTTGTATGGTGTGTCTAAAGACATTATAATGTATAGAATAATAAAACATTGATCCATTGCCTTCTGTGTTAGGAACTGGGCATTATCCCGTTTGATGCTCACAGCCAGTCTGTGAAGGCTCTGGTTTGGTGGTTGAGGATTCTGCACCTGAAATCACACTGCTGGTTTTTGGATCTTAGCTCTGCCAGTTGTTGGCTATGACCTTTAAACCTCTCTAAGCCTTAGTTTTCTCATTTGTAAAATGGAAATAATAATGTATCTGTCCTATCTTACAAGGCTAGTAAACTATGAACATCTGTGTAAATGTAACTAGTTGTTTTTTAGCTCCTGCTACGTGTTCCATTTGAGTAATGCAGTGAGTAGTTCTCACCCCGGGGCTATTTTGCCCTCCTTGGGACATTTGGCAACATCTGGAAATATGTTGGTCATCACAACCAGGGCAGAGAGTGCTATGGGCCTGTATTGGGTAGAGGCCAGGGATGCTTCTGAACATCCTGCAATGCAGAGGACAGCCCCACAACACAGATTATCTGGCCTTAAATGTCAGTGGTGCCACTGTTGAGCTGTTGAGAAACCCTCGAGTAAGTCTGTATTGTGACAAGATTCAATAAAACTCCCAAAATGGGCTCCAAGAGTCACACCCCATTCACTGATTCATCATACAATATTGATCACCTGCCACGTACCTGAAAAATGATGTGGGGGAACAGCAGTGATCCCCACAGATGCATATCTGCCCATGAGAAGTTCCCAGTCTTGTGTGGTTGATAAAACCCATAGAACCATGTGCAGTTTGAGGCAGACACTAGTGAAAGTTTGTAGTCCAGTAGAGAAAAAAAACTGATACCAGGTAGGCTTTGATAAGGGCCGTAGGAAAGATATTGAAAGATTCAAGATATACTGTGGGATTCCATAGAAAGGCGTCTGTGTGAGAATTTTAGTTCCCTCCTATTCTTGGAGAAGAGAGTATTATGATGAACAGTAGGCACTATGTTAGGGAGCAAAGACAGTCTAACATTGTACAGAACATATTGAATAAAGTGCTTAGCACTGTGCCAAGCATGAGTCAAAGGTTAACGATTTCTGCTACATAAATGAGTCAGAGTTTGTACATCAGGCTTTCCCTCCATTTTCTGTGCCTCTCTTGCTCTTCACTTTTGTCTGCATTGCTGAATACTTAACAATGAGCGGGGTTTTGTTCTATTCTCTACTTTGAGGCATGCCCTTGAAACACACAAATACGCAAAACCATTGGTTCTGATGGGGATAGGCCTAAAGGGGTAGGCAGGACAGCAAGGGTAGTTTTTGCCAGATTCCATGCTTTGGGGACAAATTACATGAATAGAATCAAGGGAGTTTAAAATTGTGCTTAAAAGCCCTGTTTTATAACTTTACTACTGAGAATGCTGCCTGCTTGTAAGTGTGGCATAGCAGGGTTGTATGGGAAGTGGGGGAAGGCAACTCTGGAACAAATCAATGCCCTGAAAAATCTCAAATAAAGGAAGGTGGTAGTGATGGAAAGACAGTGGATATTATTCTCTGGAAGAAGCACTTGCTCATCCTAGACACACACTGAAAGTTGTATTTGTCATAATGGAGGCTTCTCTGAACTAGGGGCACATAGAGGCACTTTATGGACCTGAGAATCTCAAACTTGAAGAATAAAGAACCAAGCAGGTACATGGAGTTTTTTTTTAAAAAAGGTCTTTTTTGTTGGCAAATGGTCTAGAACTTTGGCTACTGGTTTAAATGGCTTGAGTCCAGCTGAACTAAAGCCAGCACACTTCATTTACCACCAGGAAATGAAGTTCAAGGAAATTTTAAGAATTGGCACCTCTCCTTTAGCAGCTGCCTCTCCACACGTGAACATTCTTACCCAGCTAGTCATACCAAGATTTTCTCTACCATTTAAGTACTTTCAGTGCCTGGCCCCTCTTCTGGACCTTCAGACGCTACTGCGACTTGTGGTCGGGGTACTGCTAGAGAGTTACATAAGATGGGCATTATCTTGAAATGTACCTGCTTTGTGTGTCTCTGCTCAGGACTGCTTATTTCAGAAAGGCTCTTCCTTCCTTAGAATCCAGTGGGTTCACAGCAGGAGCTAATCCAACATGCTTGCTGTGTAAGGCTGGATGAAGGCTTGCTTTAGAGATATAACAGATCTTGCTACCTGGTGTGAACATGGTCCCAATAAAGGGGATAACCTCAATATTTTACTTTTGTCCCTCTGCTCCTTACCTGCCTGGGCCCGCTACCTGGGGTAGTGACAGGTGCACTCACTAGAGGGTGAGCAGCCCTTCCCTTTGGGGCCACACAGCACTTTCCTTGTGGTCCTACAGTCAGGGGACCTAGAGGGAAGCAGCAGTTGCCACAGGTGCTCTTGTGTTAACTGTTTGGAAACCCTTCTTCCAGGATGGCAAGGTGAATGGAGTGACCGAGTCCACACGCATCTTGGGCTACACCTTCCTCCACCCCAGTGTGGTGCCTCGCCCCCACGTGGAGTCTGTGCTCCTGACACCCCAGGATGAGTTCTTCATCCTAGGCAGTAAGGGCTTGTGGGACAGCCTGTCCATCGAGGAGGCTGTGGAGGCCGTGCGCAATGTGCCCGATGCCCTGGCTGCTGCCAAGAAGCTGTGCACTTTGGCCCAGAGCTATGGCTGCCATGACAGCATCAGCGCCGTGGTGGTGCAGCTCAGTGTCACCGAGGACAGCTTCTGCTGCTGCGAGCTCAGTGGTGGTGGGAGTGTGCCACCACCCAGCCCAGGCATCTTCCCTCCCTCGGTCAACATGGTGATTAAGGATAGGCCCTCTGATGGTCTGGGCGTGCCGTCCTCCAGCAGCGGCATGGCGTCCGAGATCAGCAGTGAGCTGTCCACTTCCGAGATGAGCAGCGAGGTGGGCTCCACAGCCTCTGATGAGCCCACGTCCGGAGCCCTGAATGAGAGCAGCCCCGCCTACCCCAGCGAGCAGCGCTGCATGCTCCACCCGGTCTCTCTGTCCAGCTCTTTCCAGCGCCAGCTGTCCAGCGCCACTTTCTCCAGCGCCTTCTCCGACAATGGCCTTGACAGTGATGATGAAGAACCAATTGAGGGCGTCTTCAGCAATGGCAGCCGGGTGGAGGTGGAAGTAGACATCCACTGCAGCCGGGCCAAGGAAAAGGAGAAGCAGCAGCACCTGCTTCAGGTGCCAGCCGAGGCCAGCGACGAGGGCATTGTCATCAGTGCCAACGAGGACGAGTCAGGTCTGCCCAGGAAGGCAGACTTTTCTGCTGTAGGGACCATCGGGCGCCGGAGGGCAAATGGCTCTGTTGCGCCCCAGGAAAGGAGCCACAACGTGATAGAGGTGGCGACAGATGCGCCTCTCCGAAAGCCTGGAGGCTATTTTGCTGCCCCAGCTCAGCCGGATCCTGATGATCAGTTTATCATACCCCCGGAGCTGGAAGAGGAGGTCAAAGAAATCATGAAGCATCACCAGGAGCAGCAGCAGCAGCAGCCGCCGCCGCAGCCACCACCGTCATTGCTGCCGCCCCCACAGCCGCTGCAGCAGTATCAGGTGGACCAGCTGCCAGACTATTATGATACACCACTATGACCCAATCTGAGCACTATTTAAAGAATAAACTACCCAAGAAGGACTGAGTAACAAGAGTCTCCCAGACTCACATTAAACCAGGGGTTTTACTCCATGTCCTCCTCCCAGACACTGTCCCCAACCTGTCTTTGCAGCTAATCTGTAGGTTCTCTCTCTTTCTTTATTTTTATTTTTTTTATTTTTTAATAATTACCACTTTTCCTTTAGTGATGCTTTACCAATATGGTTTAAACTTGTTCACTTCTTCCCCTAACATATCATGTGTAAAGACAAAGAACAAAAGGTTTAATATATTACAGAGAAAAAATTAATGATAATGTAATTTTTAAAATGACTTTTTGTTTTGTTTGGAAAGCAGGGCAGGTTGCCATTGCTAAATGACTTAATAATATTGCAATTCTATATTTCTTGGGGGAAAGGCTTTTTTTTGTCTTGAAAATGATAGACATTTGTAGAATATGGAGACTAACTCCTAGGAGTTGCTTTACTCTGTCAGGTGACTTAAGTCACTGGGATTCACTAATTTTCTCTGAGAGAACAGTTGATTGAGAATTTCTATTGTAAATAGCTCAGTGTTGTATAGTGATGGCTTAAAATGTTTTGTAGTCTTGGCATAAGGACACAGCCTAAATAACTGGTTTTTCTCTTCTTCCCCCTCTGCTGGGCCTTCCCTGCCCTCTCCCATCTCACAGCTCACCTTTAGTTCATTAAATGAGGAGGCTGAGCCGCTAGAGCATTTCTGTTCAAATAGGGTGGATCTGAGGCCACTGGACAAGAGCCTGCACTCAAGGGGGCCCTGAACCTGTTTTCTTCCTCTCCTGTCCCCAGCCTCTGGACTTTTGTAGACACTTTTTAATTGTGTTCCTTACTGCTGCCACAATCAGCATGATTGTGTAGAGTTCCATTAGACCATTTACATACCCCCTTATATTAAAGCAGAATGCACACATGGACATGTCATAATTTTTGTTATAATAAATATGAACTTTACAAGTACTGGACCCATCTGCTTTTGTCTCAGCAGCCAGATGTGTCTTGCGGACAGTCACTCCCGCTTGGGTTTGGAACGAGTGGGTGGAATGTTGAGGTCATCAGATATTTCTGATGATTTTTATTTCTTGGAATTTTTTAAGAGAAAAACACTCAACAAGATAATCTACATTGAATGAGGCAGTGAAATTAACCTATGGCCAGCAGTATAAATAGCTGATCTTATTACAGCCTTTCTGTTTCTTATCATTGTGTAGGGTAGATGTTAAAAGGGTATGTATAAGATAGAGTTTGCATAGAGGAGATCTCTGGAAAACTTCTACTCCCACAAAGACAAATTTGTTTTCATTTCTCCCAGGGGTGCTTAGATCACATGAACAGGTTAATATGCCTTTTATTTGAACAATGAAAATAAAAAACTGGTTGGCTCACTCTCCACCATTAGCCGAAATAAGGTAGGTGCAGCAGGTGCGCTTGGGAAATCCAACATTCCTAGCTGTCTCATCAACCACATGTACAGACTACAGACCTCCCGCCCCCACCTCACCCCAGCCTGTGCTTGTGAGCCTCGTGTGGAAGACTGTTGGTCTTCTCTAACTCAGATGGACCAGCTTCCCATGTAGACCTGTCTTCCTTCTTCAGGTCTGCTCTGGAGTGGTTTCTGGCTAATTCAGTGATGGGGCAATTAGCAGTTCTTAGCTTGTAGAATTGCTGGTGGGCTCTCTGTCCCTCACTAGGTGGCCAGTGGATTGGCTTTGTCTTGGTAATGTCCATACTTCATTTCCGTGTCCAGCTACTTGCCCATGGTGCTGTTTGGAAACCATGAAGGAAGAAGAGTCAGCTTTGCCCAGTGAGGGACCCAGTGACCCAGGGAGCTGGACTTGCCAAGTACAGACAGAGCTCTCTTCCTTAGACTGGAAGCAGAACGATCTCAGGACCCCCGCCTCAGCTCCGCTTGCCAGCCGCTTTTCTTCCTCAGTCTTTGCCCTGCTCCACGTGGATCAGAAAAGACCTGGAAGGCTCGAAGTTTTCACAACAGTGCCTATTCCCTACAGAAGTTCTGGGCTGGTTCTCTAATTTCCTTAGTTCTCCAGTACCCCTCTGGGCACCTGTCCCCCGGCATGGAGCAGACCCAGACAGGCAGCTGACTTCTTCCATGCAGCTCACTCCCAGATGGGTCAGACCTGCCGCGGGTGGTCAGCAGCAATCACTTCAGGATGGGTCCCACAGCAGCTACTTGAGCCAGGGCAGCACTGAGACCAGCAAGGGCTCATGTGGAGACTCATTTCCTAACTTCTGTGATATGGGAGAAAGGGGTATGAGACTCGGAAATGGTATCATAAGTCCTTTAGTCAATCTTCTGTGTTTATTATGTCATTGTCATATTGTACACATGCTACATATGTGGGTACCACAAACAATTCATGGAAAGGTTTGAGTTCTCTTTCAATTCTGTTTTCCCATGAACTTTTTGAAGTACCCTCATATAAGGTACTATGGAGATGAAGGATAATAAGACTTAGCCTTTGGGGAATTTGGGATAAATTGGGGAAGTAGATGAAAAGATAATTTAGTTGAACACTTGGGTGACCACAGAGGTGGAGACATACTAAGAGGTCTCCATGTGTGGCATAGGAGCCTCCCCTATTTTCTGAGGAGAGTCTTTTCATTTCTGTTCAGGAAGATAGCATTTAATTATATAGAGAGCTGCTTTTTTAAAGTGTAATATGCCTTTTCAGTATTAAAGGGCTTAATTTGAAGATTCCTGAAGCGATGGTGTCTGCAGCATATGCATTAGGGAGAAGGGCATCCCTGCCTGCTATATTCCCTGTTTTCTGCTGGGAAACCTAGAGAATTGGGAGAGTTTGAAGGGAGGTTAGAGCAGAAGCTCAGAAGCTCTGGTGAGGCTTACAGCCTTGCTAGCAGGATGAAAGCTCCTGATTGAGGACCCTAGAAGTTGGTTGGTGTTGGGTCAGACACATGCTGCCATGTGTGTGCCCTCAGGTTTTCTGACCTTGGCCACTGCTTATGCTTTGATGAGGGGCACCAGGGCCAGTGTTGGGTGGAGATCCAACCTGTGGGACCTTGTTTCTTCTGATTGCTTTTGTCACAGCGCCACCTGCTGGTGAGTTTAGGCTTTGGGTGGAAATGGGCTTAACTCTTGTCCTTTCTCTGTCCTTCCTCCACTGTCCCAGAAGAAACAGTTTATGTTTCTTATTTTCCTAGACCCATGATAGAAAGCAGTCTGCACCACTATTAAGTATAGCAGGGAAGCTGTATGAAATCGTTTTGTTTATTGCACCTGTGGCGGTTTCTGCTTTGTTAGGTGG
Source organism: Cynocephalus volans (assembly GCF_027409185.1). Classification (NCBI taxonomy): domain Eukaryota; kingdom Metazoa; phylum Chordata; class Mammalia; order Dermoptera; family Cynocephalidae; genus Cynocephalus; species Cynocephalus volans. The sequence goes on from NC_084472.1 coordinate 57,486,036, forward strand.
TATAACTTATGACAGCTAGATCTGGGGATGGGCACTAATTGTCCATGGGAAATTGACATGAAGAAATATCAAGAGGTATGTGTAACCAGAATGATAATAGTTGAGCTGGGAGAGAAGTCTATCTCCAGCGTCCATCCAATTCCCAATTTCCCATTGTCCATGGTTAAAAATGTATATATCTGTTACATGCTTGAACCTTATAAGATAACATCTGAGAGTTCACTCACTGCTAGCACTGCCCAGTGTGGAGAAAAAGACTAATTTTCATTTGATTCTGTGAACACTCATCAAAGGGTACTTTAAATTCTTCCCTACACATACCAGAAGACAGAATTTCTATAAAATGTGGGGGTTGTGTTAAGTACTGTTGTCATAAATGAAGAACTAAGGGTGGTCAGAAAGAAAATAATTGGGAACACAGCAAAAGTAACTTTTTAAATAGAAAACTCTTAGAGAAACATCTACTATAATTGTTATGGGGGGAAAGATAAGGTAAAGGTAAAGAAAATAGGCTTTTCTCATTTCTTGCCATTGAGTTTCATTTTTCTTTCAATTCATCCCCCAACTAACACTTAGTACAAATGTCTATGCAAACTTTTATTTCACTATTGTCATTCGTCTGTCATGGGCAGATTTGTAAGATGGCTGTACAGTATTTTTTTCTGATCCCAACTCCACCCAATACCAAAATTGTAACAAAGTTCAGACTTAGTTTGGCACACTTATTGCCCTGATCACTCGGTGAAAGTAGGAACTACATGTAGCATACAAAACTTTGGGCAAGAGATGGAAAGCAAGCCCCACAGCTAACTCACGCCCACTGATCCACCGTGTCCATTCATACAACAGTGTTTTGGAAGCACCAGCAAAGAGCTGGCCACTGTGCTGGGCTTCAGGTCACCAGCACGGGGCCTTGAATACCTGGCGTGGGTGTGATGGTGGCTGTGCTGGCTTTGTGAGTTCTTGAGATTCAGAGCCAGCATGGAGACAGACTAAGTTCTGCACAAATGTCACAAAATCAGAATGAAGACCCCAAATACTGCTCCCTCCTTCCTAGAAGACAAAGGTTGAGCACTTGGCAGGAGGAAATGGGCAAATGGGTCCTGATCTGCTTTCCCTTTTCTGGGCTGTGTGGAAAAGTAGAAAGTCACACTGTCCCCTGGCCCAAATGTAAGTACTCATAAGCAGCACTGCATTTATTAGACTTCAGTCCATTTGTTTTATTCTAAGTCAGAAACACAATGTTCTATCCTGTTCAAAGGGGGAAACAACAGAACACGTGGAGAATTTCTTCCATCTGCTCATGACTAGAATGACTCCCATTGTCATTCCTCTCTTTTTGTAAGAACATGAAAGTAAAACTGTCTTCAAACTGAAATTTCAAGTACTTTCTGGTCATTGCTATTTCTTAGGTCTTATTCCCGTAAACTTGTACTTTCCCCTAATTACCAATCTTAAGTACTGAAAGAAAGTTGAAATGGCAAGTAAGATGATTTTCCCAAGTGTTACACCTCCAGATGTTGTCTTTTCTTGAACTCATTTATAGGTCATTTGCTTCTGCACCCTTAAGACAGCTGCTCCATGATTAACATTTGGGGGTTCTTAAACCAGTTTTCACCTAATAGAAATGGCCCTGTAAGCCAGGGATAAGTCACGCACACAAAATAAATGTCTTATTTGCCTTATGATCTGTAACACTTTTTAAGAACTACTCAAATACTCTTCCTTCTAGAACACTTCAGTAGGCTAAAGATAGGCTTATTTAAATGTGTCATATCCCTGCATAACCCTAAGCGCAAGAAGCCGTATATCTTCCTCAGGAGCAGCAATGCACTGAAACCACCACCTCTCACACATAAACCCATTAGAATTTTTTCATAAAAACTTCTTTAGACATGTTTTACAATGTCACCTGCATGTAGTTTGCATCTAATTTTCATGTAAACACTTTTGCACATCCTCTAGTTTTCAAATTTTAATTTCATCATTACATTCCTTGGATGACAATGTGTTAAGTTTTGTCCTTGTCCGTTCTCTATTACTGGCACATATTCTAAGGGAGGAGATGACATATGTCAGGAAAGAAAGGGCAGTGGGTGGACATGGCTCAGCACACCAGTGTGACCGGAGAGGGCTGACTCCCCTCCATTCAATCTAGTGCTAGTGTTTAGAGCAGAGATGATCTCAAGAGTTCACCTAGCTCCTGCTTCTAGGCAGAATCCAAACTGTATTGTTCTGCTGAGTGTTTTTTGTTGTTTTTCCTGCTGGAGTTCCTACAATCGAGGCTCCTTGGCCCCCTTCATAAACTGTTGAGCACCGACATGAACAAGTGGCACACTCACTCTGTGCAGAAGGGCTGCATCAGGGTGGGCTAGGGTGGGCCAAGTGCAGTGAGACAGGCCCCAAAGATGAATAATAAAACCACATGTTAAAAGATGACAATCTACTGGAGAGACATAACCAAAGAAAGTGGTGGAAGGAAAGAATGGGGGACGGGGGCGGGGCGCTAAGATGTGCACCTGGGCTGAGATTGCAGATGGGCCAACCCAGAGCTCCGAATTGACTTGAAATCCTGGCCCTGAAGTGTGGCCAAAGAGAAGTGGTTCTGTGTGAGGTTCACAGGCGGTCTTCAGACGCTTCTGTGTGGTGACTTCCTGAGGGATAATGACTTCCCATCGCCGGTGAAGGAAGAAGTGTTCACGTCCCGCATGCTGCTCCTCTTGTGTTGCCCAGATAGAGGCTCTGCAGAAGATGGATCCTCTTCAAATGCGCCCAGCACTGGGGGTGCACGAGTGGACAAGAGGGACACTGTCCTGTGTGTGCAGAGCTTGTGAAGACTTGGACTCTTGGGGTGCTCCAGGACAAGACCAATGCTGCTCTGCTCTGAGCACCAAACACCATCAAAGCCATTTCTCAGCTGTTTTTCTGGAAGAGGCACGGTTTGATTTGGATCAGCTGTCAATCCTGCAAACTCCTGGAAGATGGATGCAACAGCTGTTCCTGCTCCATCAGCATGCTCACCTCACAGCTCTTCTGCTGCAGGGTCCTTCTCTTAATCCTTTTCTGCAGCCATGCCCATGACCAGCATTCGTATTAGTCCGTTTCTGTTGCTCATAACAAAATACCTGGAACTAGGTAATTTATAAGAAAATGAAATTTATTGCTTACAGACTCAGAGGCTGGGAAGTCCGAAGTTCAGGTAACACTTTTGGAGGGGGGTTGTTGGTGCTGATGCTGATTATGACATTGTGAGAAAGCCAGGAGCAGAGACAGAGAAGCTCCTCATGTGCTCTCCTTCTAAAGCCTCAGAACCACGCCCACCACCACCATGAAACCATCAACTTAATCACCTCTTCAAGACCCCACCTTTCAATTACTATAATAGGATTTCCCACCTTCAACAGATACAGTGGGGATTAAGTTTTGGGGGGACATTCAATCCAAGGCACCCTCCATTTATTTAAAAAAATTGTTTTCAGCCTGGGTGCCCCATTCCAGCACCCTGAGGATGGGCCACACTCCGGGAGTAACAGAGGCAGCATGCCCTCGCATCCTGGGGTGAGGATGGGAGGGTGGACACGAAGGGTTGAGTAGCCCCCAGGAGTAGTCTGACCTGCCTGCCCCAAGCAGGGCAAACCCGTTGGCCTCCTGTGAAAATCGCTGACTTGTTACTTTACCAGTGCTTTTGCTAGAAGCATCCTCAAGACCTCGAGGTGCTTTCCTTGCGATCAGCCCAGCCTTCCACCTTCCTGGCTTGTACCTGGGGCCATGCAGGGGTGCCGTCCACAGATCTCCAGCCTCAAGCCCCCACTGCGTCCTCAGAGGTTACTCTCACTTGTCTCTGGGCTGCTTCCTCCTGGGAACTATGTACACATCACTGCCGCCCTAAAGCCCCTCCCACAGCAATCAGTCTGGCTTTGCAAGGAGCTTGCGGGCCTTTGTCCTTGCTGTCACCACCACCCTTATTCCGTCCTTGACTTGCAGCAAGAGGAGCTTGTCTTCCTACTACCTCTGCCTTGCTCCTCCGGACCTTGCAGTTCTGTCCCCTGCCCCATTCCTGGCACTTCTTGCAACCCGTAAGTACATGCAGCATCCCTCCCATTTATTTACAAAAACAAAAGTGAACAACTCTCTGTTGGGTCTGAGCTTGGTCTCTCCCTTCCCCACCTCCTCCACCTCCCAACTCTTCCCGGGTGGGCGCTGGCCTTGCCTGTGGTCCCCCCGCCCTCTCCATTCCATTCCACACCCGGGCCGTGGTCCCCACAGTGACCACTGCCCTTGGGGCTGACATCCAGGACCTGGTGCAGCCTCCAGCGGCAGTGGCCACAACCGTTCTCTCCTCAACTCTCCCTTTCGGCTGCCAAGCCTCTTGCTTCTCCTTGGTGCTGGCTTTGGACGGCTGCTTCTCCGCCCTATCTGGCAGGAGCGCTCCTTGGCCTGATCCTGAAGGCTCCGTGGGCCTCAAGCCCTTTCCTTAGCATCTACTGTCACCCCTGGGCTGCAGTCGGGCTCATTGCCCACCATTGCATCGGGCTCCTGGTCACCCCCCTCCCACGACTCGGAGGGCTGAAGCCCCGCACCTCCTGCAAGCCAGTGGCCGGGTTCTACCCCACTTCATCACCCAGACCTCGCTGTCAACTCCACTTCTTAAACACCCCAGGAGTCCCCCTTCTCCTTTATCCTTGTTTGCTCCTGGGTTTGTTGGGATGCTCAGTTCTTCCCGCAGTTATCGTGGTAGATTTCGGGTGCTGCTCCTAGCTGCCTTCACCTCACTCCTTTTCACTCTGTCTTGTCCACCAGGTGACTGCCCAAGAAATCTCTCTAAAATGCTGATCGGATCGTTTTCCCCCCACCCAAGTAAGATCTTTGAGTTGCATCTTCTCACCTCCAGGTAAAAATGCAAATCTTCAGCACAGCATAAAAGCAATTTGATCCCTGCCTACCTTCCCGCCATCAGCAGCCTCCACTCCCAGGGCATCTGACTCGTCCTAGGTTGCCCAGGACTTTCCAGGATTTAGCTTTAAGGATCCAGCACCCACCAAGATGACTGTTCCCCTCTCACTTCCCACCATGCCCCCTGCTCCAGCTGTCCCACAATACGTGCAGTTGCACATGGACCATCTCCTTTCTTGCTGCTTTTATTTTGCATCGTTCCAGAGTTGCCCTTCCATTTCTTCTTCTTTGTTATAATTCACTTTTATTTCTTTCAAAGATATACACGCGAATCATTTTCAAAGTGAGCCCTCAAAAGAGAAGCATCCATCCCCACCTCTCCCTCCCTCGTCCACTCTGGCTCCCACACCTGAGAGGAGCCCCCTTCCTCGCAGGGCTCACTTCTGTAGCCAGAAAGGGCTCTGCTGGCCAGCTCGTGATTTTCTGTTTTTATGCTTATTAACCTCCTTCTATGGAAAATGAGGATTTGGCTCTCTCTCATCTCTTCCTCCTCACCCCTTATAGACACCTGTTTCTCCTATCCTCCAGATCTTGTTAAATAATGTTTTGGTAGATCAATAGCCAGTGTTTATATCATTGTAAACATGTAAATAGTATTCACAGCTGAGCCATGTATTTTATATATATAAGAATCATATTTCTTGTGCAGGTTTTTACTTACTTTAGAGTTACTGCCTGCCTTTTTTTGCTTTCTTGATTTTCTATGTAATTACCCGTCATTCATCCCCAACCTCTCCACCAGAAGTGTAAATATGTTCAAACGTATTTGATAATCTATTGGTGCCTCTTTCGGCCTGTCTCCCCATCCAATGTAGACTTTTCCTCCCCAGGCTTGCTACAAAGCATCCTGGTGTTTCCTCTGTCATATGCTGGGAATTTTCTTTGCTCATCTCCTTTACTGGATCACTTGCTCTGGGAGCTCATATTTTCTTCTTGGTGTACTCCCTCATTTTAGTGGGAAACGACCTCCAGTAACTTCGTTAGAAAATATTCATCAGAAGTAAGTTTTATGAGATGCTACATGTCTGAAAATATTTTTATTTTCCTTTAACATTTGATTGTGTGACTGGACATAGAATTCTGGCTGGAACCATTTTCCTTCAGAATTTTCACAGCATTTCTCTGTTGTTTTCTGGCCTCCACTGTTTCAGTTGAGTCTGATGCCATTCTGGTCCATGGTTGGGTTCCAGTCAAACTTTATCTGTATAACTATGTGCTGTGTTCCAATAAAACTTTATCACTTACATATTCTGTATAGCTGCTTTTGTGTTACAATGGCAGGACCGAGCAACAGAGACCATATGACTGACAATGCCTTAAATATTTACTATCTGGCCATTTACAGAAAAAGTTTGCCAACCCCTGTACTATCTACATTCTTATAGTTCATGTTGAACTGCTATGGCTAATCCTCAAATTGTCTTATCTTTATGTCCTTTTTATCTTTCTGAGAACACACCTTTATCTTCCAAACCTTTTATTGAACATTTCTCCAGCTATCATTTTAATTTCCAAGTGCTCTCTAAAAATCTCTGAATGTTCCTTTTTCTCTAGCATGCTTTTCCTGTATGAGGATATTAAATGAAATGGGTTTTTTATGTTGCTCCTTGCATTATCTGTCTACTCCGAGTTGCTACTGCTGTCTGTTTTGTCTCTGTCTTACACTAGAGGCTTTCCTCAGATGGCTGCTGCTCCTGGGCTGTCCATTCATATTGAAGAGGCTGTTGCTAAAATACTGCCTGAAAGCTCCGTGTGCATGGGCGGGGTTGACCACCAGGAGGAGCTGTGCACTGAGGGGAGATCTAGCTGAGTTGCTTGGTTTGGGGACCGCCCTATTGTTAGTGTCTGTTAATCTTTTCTTTGGGGCCAGAAGGAATCCTCTCATGTCTTTCCTGGGTGGGGTATTTATCTTGGCCGCTCGCCTACTGTCCCCGCAGAGCCTTAATCCACTGAGCACCTCCTCTATTCCAGGCACTGTTCCAGCCACTGAGGTCGGTGGTAAAGAGGTCAGAGAAGGCCTCTGCCTTCGGGCAGCTCCTCCTAATGGAGAGGGGCAATAAAGAGTTTTTAAGAAAATAACACGATTGTCTCAGACTGTGAAAAAAAGATGTGATGAAAATAGAAGGTAATGTGATTAAGGAATGATATTTGACCTGAGACCTGATGGAAAAGGAGTCAAGTTAGGATCTAAAAGAAAAGATTTCCAAGCAGAAGAAACTGCAAGCTCGAAGACCCGGAGGGAGGGGCGCGTGTTGGGATAATCCTGGGGGAGCGGGCGACACATGGCGTCCCTCTTCCCTGCCCCTGGTTCTGAACCAAGAGCGAAATAAGGAAGAAAAATAAGCAGTAGAGGGCAAAAAGTTCACCTCTATTTCTTAAAGCTGACCTTGGAGAATGTGGTTTGTGACACTGGATTTCCAGGCTTCTGATTATTGAACCCGGTGATCAGCCAGACTCACCCCTAGCAGCGCAGAGAGCGCCCCCTGGTGGGAGCGGGTTAGAACCTGGGCTCCAGGGAGCAGGGGGAGAGGGGTGGCTGCACATGCTCAGTTCATCCTTACAAACTTCCAGGGATGGGGTGCACGGGGAAGAAGGTCCTTCTGGCTGCAAGCTGGTCAAGCTCAGGGGGGTCAGGGAGGTCGGCTGCAGCTCGGTAATCCAGGAGAGGAGAGCATGAGATGAAGCCTGAGACGGAGGCCAAGACCCGGGGATATTAGACCGCACAGTCCTCGTTATTCAAGGACACGTGGGATGTAAGGCCAAGTGGGGGTCAGTGGATGGAGAATTACTAAGAGGATATTCAGGGGGAGTCTGACTAAACCGACTTGAGAGGGTGCTTGCTGAAGGCAGGCCAGGGAGATCAGGTATCGAGTGTGGGGAGGAGGAATTTGATCAGAGATCAAAGGTGGTCAGACCTAGGGTGGGGATTTTCCATTAAACTGACCCAGCAGGATTCTTGCTAAAACTGGACTTCAAAGGCCCAAAACAGAGCCAAGGGTCAGGAACCAGCCAGAAAGAGGACACAGAGGAGCCTGATTCAAGTTAGGTCAAAGGAGAGAGAGTCTTTGTCATTTTGACCCCAACAGTGAGAATTTGGACAAGTCCCTTGGGCTCCGGAGACGTTAGTTTGTGAAGGAAGGCTTAGGACCCAGTGACCTTGAGTCGTTTCCAGCTCTGTCATTCACTGCCCTCAGGACAGCACTATTTCCCAGGGCACTGCCCCAGGGACAGACATTCTTAGTAGATTAGTCCCCCTGAGCTTGAGTTTAGGGAGAGCAGAGCAGGTTTCCATTGCATTTAACTGCCTGTTTCACTGGAAGTACTTTAGCGATGAAGTCAGCACTTTGGATAGTTTGGGACCTTTTCATGCTAGATGGATGGACTGGGAAAATCTAACTTGAAAAGGAAAAGAAAGAAAGCTTTGGGGTTTTTTTGGATCTATTTATTTTATTTCTGGATCTATTGTTAGTGATAGAATTATGGCGTCACTGCCCCCAGAAGTCCAGGGGAAAGGAGACTCCCCAGGGGAGCAAGTGGGGAGGGGGTTGGTCTGGACTTGGGGAGGATCCAGGGTGTCACAAAACAGATTACAGAGCGTGCTTGGAGAGGTCCTCAGTTCATGACTGCAGAAGGGAAGATCTGTCAAACACCGTGCAGTTTATGGGCAGGGAGCTGCTTTTTTATAGAAGGAGGAAATAAAATTCTGAGGCAAAGCTTGAGCACAAACTGTATTTGGGAAGGTCGTGGTGTCTTCCATGACCTTCTTGTGGAGTGTATTTGAGGTGGCAAGGGAGGATTACAGCCAGCCCTCTAGAAGGACACATTTATAAAAAATATTTGGGACCCCATTCAGGTTATCACTCTTTTCCATTTGGTCAAGATTGTTTGTTTAAATGCCCAGAAAACTTTCTTACAATTGTAGTAAAAGAAAGTATTCACCTTCTTTCAGGATTTTGGTCCACTCTTATTTAAGTGTTCTTTTCTCATTCCAAGATTTTAAAGGGGCACCGCTCATCTTGTAAGCTTCTAAGGGAGAGACCTTGCCTTGCTAATATTTGTATCTCCAGGGCTCTTGCTGTGCCTGGCACAGTGCAAGCTTCCAACATAATTTTATTTATGAAAGAATGCACCAGCTTTGCAAACACCATGACCTTATTGACTTTTTTAACTGGCACCCTTTTTATTTAGCACTAAATGTGACTAACCAAAGGTGCTGGACGTAGAACAACGCCTTCTCTTGACCCAGAAGTTACAAACACATTAAAAAAAATCTAACTAATAATGCTTTCTCCTGACCATAAAATAATGCACACACAAAAGTTGGAAAATATAGGAACATTAATTAAGAAAAAAGATGGTCCATGATCTCACAATCTAGAGATAAACACATTAACATTGTTTTATTTTCTTTCAGCTTTTTTGCTAAGCATCATTTTTAAATAATTAATTGTGATTATGCTGTATTCTAGATCCTTTTTAAGTTATATTTTGAACATCTTCCCTTTTTCTTTAAAATTCTTAGTAAACATTATTAAAACTGCATAATATTCTGTTAGGTGAAGAATAATAATTTATTCAAACATATCGATAATGCTAGCCATTTGGATGGCTTACAGCTTTTTGCTATTGTAAATAACACTGCATTGAATATCTTTGCTATTATCCTGATTAGAGTTTATGAACAACTGGAGCAAGACGTGGGGAATTGTATTAGTCTGTTTCTGTTGCTTATAACAAAATACATGGAACTGGGTGATTTCTAAAGAAAATGAAATTTATTGCTTACAGTTTTGAAGGTTAGGAAGTCCAAAGTCCAGAGAACACATCTGGTGAAGGTCTTGGAGGTGGCAACAGTGACCCAGTGGTCTCACATCGCAGAAAATGGTGGAGCAGGGAGCACAAACCTCCTCATTCACTCTCTTTTTAAAGCCCTCCAAACCGGGCCCATGACCATCATTTTTAATCCATTTGCTCAGCGTGGTCCTACTAACTAATCAACTCTTCAAGGCCGCACCTTTGAATAGGGCCCCACCCTCTTAACACTGTCACAGTGGGGGTCAGGTTTTGGGGAGACACTCAGTCTAAGGCAAGAACTAAGGCTGTTACTCTCTGCAGAGTAGGAGGAGGTAGTCTTGGCTTCCAGATGTAGGGGAGGTGCGGCCCTGCTAACAATGGTGAAGGTGGTGGTTCCGTGAAAGTGTTGTGTGAGGAAGGAGAGTGGGGAGCTCAAAGCACCTGCCACAAAGGGAAGTGAAATGTAAAGAGAGAGGAGGTTTAGTAAAGAGGAAATTTTGATATAGCTTTGAGCTGATTTTTAAAGGATTAAACCTTTCAGCTTTGAGAAAGAAAGTCAACATCTTATTTTTCTCCTCTGCAAAATGTTTCTTTAGTGGCTGGTGGTGGACAGTAGATTTCGATGGCATGGGTTATGAACTTCTAAAGACTGAAATCTAGTAGCGGCAATTTCCTGGTAGGATTTAGATGTCAAGGTTAAGTTCCAGATAGGTGGTACTTTGCAAAACTAGGACATTGGCATTCACTTTGAACCCAGCTTGGCATATTTTGTTCCTTAAGGACTTCACAGTCTAGTGGAGGAAATGTCATTTTAAAGCCTAACAGGAACAGGGGTTCTGGAGCAGACAGCCCTGAGTTCAAATCCTGCCTCTTCCTGTATTTAGCTTGGTGACTGCTATGGTCTGAATGTTTGTGTCCCCCCCACCCAAATTCACATGTTGAACCTAATCTCCAACATGATGGTATTAGTAGGTAGGACCTGTAGGAGATGATTAGGTCATTAGGGTGAAGCCCTCATGAATGGGATTAGTGCCCCTATAAAAGATATCCCAGAGAACTGCCTTGCCCCTTCCACCATCTGAGGACACATGGAAAAGGCTCTGTCTATGACCCAGAAAGTTGGCTCTCACCAGACACTGAATCTGTTGGTGCCTTGATCTTGGACTTCCCAGCCTCCAGAACTGTGAACAATAAATTTCTGTTGTTTACAAGCTACCTAGTCTATGGTATTGCGTTATAGCAGCCTGAACCAGCTAAGACAGTGACCCTGGCAACTTAACCTCCTGGTGCTTTAGTTACTTTGCCTGTAAACTGAGATTCATAGTACACAGTCATTGGATTCAATGAGGCCATGTATCTAATATTGGCCTGGCTCATGGGAAGGACTTAAATTCAAAGTACACAGAAAAGAGAGCCGCCACCCAAGTCAGGAACAGAGATGGCTTCATACGGGGGTGCTATTTTTTTTTTTTTTTTTAATTTGTGGGCTGGCCAGGATGGGGATGCGAACCCTTGATCTTGGTGCCACAATACTGCGCTCTAGCCAACTGAGTTACCCATCCAGCCAGGGGTGCTTTCTAATGGCGGTTCTTAGAGGACATTTGGGACATGGCCCATGGAGAGGTGGGGTAATGGCATCCACACCAGGGGAGCAGTGTTTCAGGCATGTGAAGTTTGGACGCCAGGAAGAAGTTCAAATTCTCTGAGCCCTGATTCTTAACTGCTTCTGCTGGATCATCTGCATTTGTTGACATCTCCTTAGATCACATGTGAAAAAGAGTGAACGTTGTCCAGCCTCTTTTAAAAAAATTATTCTTCTAAGAATCGTAGATTATTAAAGCTTAACAAACTTTTTCTAGGCAAACAGCAAGAGGGAAATATCTTCCTCTAGTTTTCTTTGATGTTGAATTTAGTGTTGTTGTGGAAGTAGGCTGGCATAAGCTGTCACACTGTGGGTGGATTTCAGCTTATCTTATCCACTTTAAATACCATTATATGTGATAGCCCTCTGTCTACTGTCTCTCTGCATGTGGATATTTAACAGGCATCCCAAACTCATCCCATCCAAAAAAGAACTTCTGGTTTTCTACCCCCATTATTCCTCTCTTCATCTTTCTTAATCACAAAAGTGTCACCGTTACTCATCCATTTTCTCTGGCTCAAACCCCAAGAATCACCCTTGATTCCTCTTTTTCTCACTACTCCACACAGACAATTCATCAACAGGTCTGTCTGTTTTATCTTTAAGACATATCCCAAACCATCCACTTCTCTCCATTTCCACTGCTTGTCCAGTCTACCATTATCTCTCATGTGGGCTTCTGTAAGAGGTTCCATTGTGGTGCCCATCCCGATCTATCTTCCACCAGAACCATACTTTTAAAGTGTAGAAGATCAAGCCTTGCTCCTGTGAGTGAGTCTGCAGTGGCCTTTCATCATTTTATCAGGGCCTTCACTGTCCCCTGTGATTCACCAACCTCCTCACCTACAGGGCTCTCCATCTTGCCCTCGTTCCACCCTCTGGCTCAGGGTTTCTCAACCTTGGCTTTTGTCCAGATAATTCTTTGGTATGGGTGCTGTCCTGTGCATTGGAAAGCATTTAGTGCCATCTCTAGCCCCTATCCACTAGCTGCCAGTAGCACCATCCCACACTTTCGTTGGGAAAATAGAATAGTTTGGTCAGGGCCCTTGCCTCGGGTCCATTTGGGTGTGGTTTTAACACATCCTTTGTAAGCAAATTGTGTGTGTGTGTGTGTGTGTGTGTGTGTGTGTGTGTGTGTAGTTAGTGCGCATGTGTACCAATGTATCTTTTTAGTTTTGTTGCTATTCTTGTGTTCTTCAGAGAGAGAGAGAGAGAGGAGTTTTAGTGAAGCAGGTGGGCGGGCGTCTGCCTTGGGCATCTGCCAGGCATGGCCATGCTTTCCAACCTGTGGCTTCCAAGGACCTTTTGGCTGGTTACCTAGCTCATAGACCTGCGTGAAGGGGTCTGGTGACCCAGCCTGGCATGTGAGGGGTCTGGGGACTGATCCTGGCATGTGAAGGGTTTGTGACCCAGTCTGTGAATGGGCTTGAGGGGTCTGTGGGCTCCAGACCTAACCTTAGCTCAACAATCGGCCCAGTTGGTGCAGGATTACCAGCAGGTAAAAGAACCCGACAACTGGCATGGTCAAGTAGCTTTACACTTGTGGCAACAAAAACATCTCCAGACATTGCCACACACCCCTGGGGAGCAAGCTCATAGTGGTTGACACTTGCCACACTGGCTCCTTCCTGCTGAGCCAGCCGAGCTTACTGCCCCCTGGGATCTGCTGCCGTTGCTCTTGCCCACCCGATGCCTTTCCTTAGACTATCTCTTGTCTGGCTCCTTCTCTGTTCTGACCTCAGCTCAGACGTTACTTCCTCAGAAGGGTCTTCCTTGACCACCTTAACCAAGGTGCCCCCTTCCAAGTCACCCCCTACTGCCTCCCTGCGTTTTAGTTTCCTCATACCCTTCATTATTATTGGAAATGTCCTTGTTATCTGTTTGGTCACTATCTCCGCCGTTACCTTGTAAGTTTCATGAGAGCAGAAACCTGTCTCTCTGAAGTGTCTCTAGTATGACAGTCAGTCAGGCACCCAGCAGGCTTGTGACAAATAACAAATGCCAAATAGATACATAAACAACTTCCTTCTCCTTTACTGAGATGTTTTGAAGGTCAGGGAGGGGTGGCATGAGGGTATGCTTGGGATAGTTCCAGGAAATGATTATTTGAGAAAGTCTTGGGGGGTGGGGTGTTGTTCTGACAGCATCTTCTAGCTTCAGCTTTTGTAGTCTGAGGAACTGAGTGTCGGGGGTCCCAGGTGAGTGACCCCACCCCAATCTTCATGCTGAGGAGGTTCCACATGGCCTTCTTGGCTCTGATAGAGGGGTCACTTGTGGGACAACCCAAGCGGAAGTACTGGGGGCCAAGAATAGTCTGGTCTTGGCGAGGTTATTGACTGAAGGGGGACATGGAGTGTTATATCTGGTGCAGGAAGCGGAGCCCGGAAAGGGAAGGCGCCCTGCGGGGAGCCCAGGTGTGTAGGGTGGAGCCGAGCTGCAGGAGACCCGGTCTTCCTCCCTCCCTAAGCTGCATGGCGCCCAGCCCGTCCTCCTGACTATCCTGGGTCTCTGCCCCGTCTCCACGCCTCACATGCTGTGTTTCTGTGTGGCCTCCAGCCCAGCCTCTTGACTCTCTTCTGTTTGCCAAAGACCAAGGCCAATTCCGTCTCCTCCTTCTGACCTCTGTGAAGCCACTGATACAGTGAATCACTTTTTATCCCAATTGTCTCCTCCACTCTTGGCAGGCTTCCTTATGGGAAAAACGTCTTGTAGATAATTTTAACCACAAAGGATATGTTTTTCCTTTTTTTTTTTTTTTTACATCTCATTTTTCAATCTCAGTTGATTCAGCTTGTTGGAACTACAATACATCACATTTGAAGCAGGAGCTGAGGGGGAAAGGGAATATTGACAGAATTTATGTCAACGATTGAAGTTTTCAACATAAAAATGAATTGCTTTATTATTTCCTATAGACATGCAGTTACTCAAAATAGTGCATTCCTTTGTTGCAAAACATGCACCAATTAGCATGTAACTCATGCCCTTGGACTTGAGCTAAGCGTCCAGGACTCTTCGTGGCTTTTGTCCCCTAGGGCAAGGAAACTCAAGCAAGAGTCTGTGGTTTTCAGTGCAACAGCATCAGTGTGTGAGCCAAGGCTGGGATATCTGGTGTCTTTGGACTCAGGAGAATTTGTCATCTTTACAGCTCCGTGGTAAGCTAATGTTGAAGAGTGCTCTGCCTCCAGCTGCTTTTCCACCTGGACAGATAGAGCTCGGTGACAATGCTGAAGAAATAAATTGGAAAAGGAATTGGAGAATTACTGGTTGAAGGCAAGATTCCAGATTATTTTACAAAGGCTTATTAAAGTGTCTCTCTGTCTGTATTTCTCTCTCTCTCTCTCACACACATGCACACACACACTGTCCTTGCTAAAACTCAGCTCTAAGAGTTTTGACTTGGTAGAATATACTGGATTCTAAAAACTTCTGGGAGGCTTTATGTCTCAAGAGGACTTTTTGGTGCTGACTCCAATACAAAATCCACTTCCAATACACAATGCAACAAACTGTTTTGTTCTAGGGAAACCATGAAGTAAGCTGAATGCCCATGTTTTACACTGAAAGGCAGAGTCTTCTGCCCGATACTGTAAAGCTCCCGGCCCTGCCACACCTGCCAGGTAGCCACTGCTTTCTGATATGTCCCTACCTGGCCCTCCATATTTCCCAGTGCTCATATAGTCATCATTATTATCTGCATGCGTATCTATTTTCATCAAGCAATTTGAGATATAGAATAAATCCCTTTTGTTGCTTAAGCTTATTAGATTAGGCTTTGGTTGGGCAGCCCTGGGCTTTTGCCTTAGACTCATGGAGTGGCCATAACAAAGCACTACAAAACTGGGTGGCTTTGAACAACAGAAATTCATTCCCTCACAGTTCTGGAGGCTAGAAATGTGAAATCAGGGTGTCAGCAGGATCATGCTCCCTCTGAAGGATCAAAGGGAGGATCCTTCCCATCTCTTCCAGCTTCTGGTGGCTGCTGGCAATCCTTGGTGTTCCTTGGCTTGTATATATGTCACTCCAATCTCTGTCTTTGTTGTCATGTGGCCTTCTTTTTTGTGTGTCTGCATCTCTGTGTCCAATTTTTCCTCTTCTTACAAGGACACCAGTTATATTGGATTTAGGGTCCACTCTAATCTAGTATGGCCACATCTTAACTTGATTACATCTGCAAAGACCCAATTCCTGAATAAGGTCACATTCACAGGTTCCAGATGGCCATGAACTTTTGCGGGACACTATTCAACCCAGTACATCCTCTCAAACTGGTATAGACACACAATGATCCAGACTCCAGGATAGGACAAATGTGTTTGACATGAGTTCTCTGGAACCCACAGAGAAAGACCACAAGCATTTTGGAAGAGAGCCAGGGTTCCTGGTGAGGGAAAGCGGATCAGGAAGCCCGAGACTGGGTGTGAGGGGAACATCGTCTTTGTTATGGGTCTCCTGGGTTGGGCTGAATTCCAAGGAGCATGGACATTCACCGTGGGAGTCGCTGTCCCTTCCCTAGGGGGCAGCGGGTGGTGTGGGCGAGGAGGGGTCTGTGGCCGTGGCTTTGAGAAGGGCTACGTTTATTTGGAGAGTTGCTGTCTGGGCCACACTCCTCTCCCAACACTCCCCTAGGGTTTCAATCAGTTTTCAGGCCATGTGAGTGAGAGGCCTGTTCCCTCGGGATGGGGGGCAGAGCGGAAGCCAGTGGTGGAGGCAGAGGGAGACCTGTGCCCAGGCAAGTGAGGGTCTCGCAGAGGGGGTGGATGGGCAGAGAGCCTGGAGATGAATGGCATGGGGTGGGGGTCGGGGGATCTGTGTTAGTTTGTAGCAAAGAACCACAAACTGGGTGGCTTCAACAGCACACAGCTATTGTCTCCCAGTTCTGAAGCTAGAAGTCCAAGATCAAGGTGTCAGTGGGTTGATTCGACCTGAGGCTGTGAGGAAGAGTCTGTTGTAGGCCTCTCTGCAGCTTCTGGTGCTTTGCTGGCCGTATTTGGTGTTCCTTGGCTTGTGGCAGCATCGACCTGATCTCTGCCTCCATCCTCAGATGGCGTCTCCCTGTGTGTGTCTGTGTGTGTCAGATTCTCACTTTTCATTAGGACATCACCATATTGGATTAAGGGCCCACCCTACTATAGTATGATCTCATCTTCTTTTTTGCCTTAATTTTTTTATTATTTTATTTTAATTGACACATAATAGTAGTTATATATGGGTTACAGAGTAATATTTCAATACATGTATACAATCATCAAATCAGGGTAATTAGTATATTCATCACCTCAGACATTTATCATTTCTTTAACATTCAAAATCCTCTTTTCTAGCGGTTTAAAAATCTATCCTAGCTTGTTGTCAACAGTAGTCATCCTGCAGTGCTGGAGAACACGAGATTCTTCCCATCCACCTGTGATTCTGTATCAGTTAATCGACCTCTCCCCACCCCCTCTCCCCAGGCTCTGATAACCACTATTCTACTCTCTACTTCTATGAGATCAACTTTTTTAGTTCCCACATATGAGTGAGAGCATGCGGCATTTGTCTTTCTGTGCCTGGATTATTTCACTTAACAATGTCTTCCAGGCTCATCCATGTTGCCGCAGATGACAGGATTTCATTCTTTTTTATGGCTCAGTAGTATTCCATTGTGTGTATAAGTACCACATTTTCATTATCCATTCATCTGCTGATGCACACCTAGGGTGATTCCATATCTTGGCTATTGTGAATAGAGCTGCAATAACCATGGGTGTGCAGGTGTCTTTTTGGTATACTGATTTTCTTTCTTTTGGATAAATACCCGGTAGTGGGATTGCTGGATCATTTGGTAGTTCTGTTTTTAGTTTTTTGAGGAACTTTCACAGTTTGACCTCATCTTAACTAACTACATTCACAATGACCCTGTTTCTAAATAAGATCCCATTCTGATGTCCCAGAGGTTAGGACTTCAGCATATGCATTTGGTGGGAAACACAGTTCCACCCATAACAGGGCCTTTCCGAGGAACTCCTGTGACAATACCCTGATGGTTCGCAGAAATAGCTGGAGGGAACTCTGTGGGTGCCAGGATCCCAGCTGTTGTACTGACTTCCTTATGCACTGAGATTGCGATTCCTGAATTGATCAGTACATTGGGGGGCCCCTCTGGGGCTCGTCTGCATTATGAATGACAGCTGCTCCTAGGTCTGGTGCTGACTCATGTGTGTGTCAGCGTCAGGGACTTATTAGCACCTGGGGCCCAGGGATAGACTAGGACTGGCAGGCAATCCCCAGGGTCATCGAGGAGGCTGGAAAAGAAGCACTCCCGCAGGTAGCTCTGATCCCCTGGAGCAAATGTGAAGTGCTTGCAGGGGACATGTTGAAAGAAGAGACTGAGAGTGCAGTCCAGCTGGAGCTTGCCGAGGGTGTCCCTCTGTGATCCCCAGGGAGATGCTGGGCCTCATATGCCAAACCTCTGCACCTTCCGAACCTTTTTCTACAGGAGGGCAGATGTGGCCAGACCTTGGGCAGCCCAGGCGGCCCATGGCGTGGCCCTAGCTGGGCCCAGCCCCCAGACAGAGACATTTGAAGGAAGGCAGTGGGAAGGCGACTTCGATTTTAGAAGGAACCTAGGTGCATGGAAAAGTGAGTGTCCTGGGAGAGCACACCCGACACCTGAGATGGGGCAGGAGTGGGGGTACCGTGGGCTGGACCCCTGAGACTGTTCGTGTTCCCCAAACCCACACCGCTTCCGGGTTCTGCGGACATCGGACACCGGGGGGGAGCGCAGGGGGGACCACACGCAGAAGGACGGGCGCGGGGACAGGACGCGGAGGGGCCGGTCGGCGGGGACTGACCTGCTGGTGGCCGCTCTGGAGATGGATGGTCGTCGCAAAGCCCCGAGCGGTGCAACTTGTAACAAGTGCCACTGATGCTAGGGGGGTGCCCGCGGGACTGAGATTGAACTGGCCTGGGCGGGGCCCGCACTGGTATTTCTGTGCAGCACCCTGGGCGAGGCCATCGCGTCCCCCGCTGGGAAAACCACGGAGAAGGTAAAGCAGAGTTCTTTTCCAACTCCGGGGGAGGAAAGGACTCCAGGACCCCATTTCACACGAAACTGTAAACCAGGACACGAATTCTGCCGGGAACAAGTTCTGGCAGATTCTCTCACTTCCACTGCTAAAAGAGCCGTTGCATCGCAGACTTGCTGCATCTGTGAACAAGGCAGCAGCACTCACAGCCTGAAGTTGACACCAGCCCCCAGGGCACCTCCGGACGTCCCTAGCAGGAGGAGGGATGCGCCCCGGGGCAGGCGCCTGTGACCCGACACCCGGGAGGCGGGCTCGGGCGGGGCCCTGGAGGTGCCTTGGGGGAGGGGGGCAGGGGACGCGACCGAGCTCTGCCCCTGCAGGTGGGTGACCCCCACTGAGAGGGAACCCGCCCCCCACACCCAGTCCCACTCCTGCTGGGAGCGCGGAGCTCGGGGCGTCCCCAGCGCTTCTCCGTTGCAGGCCTGGCTCTTCACTCGGGCACGTGAATTAACCTTTCAGCCTCCGTGGAGCGGGAAAATCCCAGGTCACAGGCAGACCTTGCAAAGGTGAATCATCTCACATTTCAGTGCCTCAGGAGCACTGAGGTCCCGCCTCGTGAGAGATGAGGTCTCTTTCCTCGCTGTCACCTCTCGCTGCACTATCCTTCCTTCCGGCATAATTTCCTACTCACTTAAATCAAATTGCAGAGCCAGAGCTATTTAAAACGGCAGCAGCGTTGGCTTTAGAGACTGACGTGTAGGACAGCTCCGGGGTTCTTATTCATGCTGATTTCTTTTGCCAAGTTAGAAGTTAAAGGCATCTTATTACAGAGGTACCAATATTCGAATAGTGCCCTGCAGTTTAGGAGGCGTTACCTATTTATCATCTTACCGAGTCATTCAGTTCTGAAGACAGACGGAAATAGATCGGAACCCTGTACCCTCTCCCCATTATTGGATACCTGCAGCTTCTTACCTCTAGATCACCTGTATTAGTCCTTTTGGTGTTGCTATAACAGAAATACCTGAGCCTGGGTGATTTACAAAGAAAAACAGAATTTATTGCTTACAGGTTCTGAGACTGGGAAGTCCAAAGTCCATCTGGTGGTGGCGACAGCGACCCAGGGGTCTAACACTGCAAGCTGGTGGAAGCAAAGAGAGCAAGAGAGAGAGAGAAAGACAGACTCTCCTCTTCTTTTAAAGCCTTCAGAACCACGCCCCGACCACCATTTTTAATCCACTCACTACTGCAGGGTCCTGCAATCCAATCACCTCTTCAAGGCTCCACCTTTCAATTACCATAATAGGATTTCCCACCCTCTTAACAGTCACAGTGGGGCTAAGTTTCTAATACATAAAACTTGGGAGACAATTCAAGCTTCAATGAATTTTGGGGAGACATAATTCAATCCACTCCATCACCTTACAATGAGAGGCTTTTGGTGCACTTAACTGCTGAGGACAGGTATGATACGAATTTACTCTTACATCACAGCTTACCCGGCACTTGGATAAATCCCTGTAGCCCCTGAGGAGGCGTGTGTAGTTGGCCTGGGCCTGGCTGACCCAGCTGGCCTCCCATCCCATCTTGCCTTCTGGCTTTCTCTGCAGTTGAGCTGTCTGGGATTTCCTTCTCTGCAGGGCCTATGTGTGATGCCAGTTCCTGGTGAATCCGACTGTGTAACAGAATCCTGCCAATGTATCTGTCCCAAGCATTAACCATTTGCACCAGCTCCTGCTGCATCATCGCCTCATGATTCAGCACGTGCTCTGCACAGCCACTGCCACAAGGATTGAGCTCTGTGCTGCAGAGACTGGGAGGCTTCTCAGGGATGGAACTATCTGAGCAAAGCCCACCACAAGTGACTTGGGGACCCTCCTTTCCTGCCTCTCTTCATGCACACATAAACTCATGTGTCCTTATATAATAGGGATTGGACCATCGAAACTCCCCAAGCTATGTTAACCTTGTATTGTCCTTTCCTATACTTTCCAATATCCACATACTCCCATGAGCCTATATATTCATCTAGACACATAAGTAACATATGCAAATCTAGGGGGATTGCTAATACTGATCAGTGGGGTCAGAGTAAGTCAGTCTGATCAGCTCCAAGGTAAAATTCCCTATCCACCTTTCATTAAATGGTCTGAGCATCTACTGGAAGATGCAGCCTAGATCTGTTATTCTGTTAAATGTTACAAAATGGTGACTTTCTAGTTCTAGCATGCCTTCCAAAATGATTAGCTGGAATTCTTCTATAAAAACAAATGTTTCCTCATGAGTGGTGTGGTTGCCCTGAAATACAGTTTATTCTGGAAAAGCAGGATAAATATTGGCTTCTTTTCCTTATTTATCAATTTTTAGAACAATGAGTTGGTACCACAGAACTCTCCCAGGTGACCAGTGATATTTTTAGTATAATTGTTAATTCATGGATTTTATATATTTTATGTGTTTTTATCCATTGCATTCATTATTCTTTTAAATGCTCTCAAATCATTCCAACTTGGATCAGAGGGCACCCTTTCCAATTTTGGTTCCTGTGCCCTGTTTTATCAGCACCACACTCTCCCGAGTGAGCCACAGGCCGGCCCCCTGTGCCCTGTTTTAAATTATTTTGCTGTTCTTTCCTGTCCTTAGGGCATATTCTATCAGGTATGTACAGTCAAAATACTGCATTTAAAAGCCACCAAAAGTCATTCTTTGTGAGGTTCTGCCAGCTGCTTAATATACATTAGATTCATTTTACATTTATTTCTATTTCTGTATGCATGACAGTTGCCATAATATAAAGTTTCAAAATGTGTGACCTTCTCAATAATTCCTCTGTCGGGGATCCATCCCATAGAAATGAAAGATGCATTTAGGGACATATGAGTAAGAACGTTTATTGCAGCATTGTGCATAGTGACCCGGAACCAGGAAAAAGGAGATGCTGTTAATAATGTTGTTTTCCAGTTATATAAACAGTTTCAAGGCCCAAAAATAAAACTGTAAAACAAGATATATCTCAAGATGTCTAGTTTCTGTTTCTTTTCACATGTTCCCTCCCTCCCCCATAGCTCAACCATTTTGATCAGTTTTCTTTATCCTTCCATTATGTCTTCTGAAAAGATAAACCCCAATACAGCATATTACTATAAAAACTGTTCTGCACCTTGCTTCCCCTCCATTCTCGCCCACACTTGACAGTATATTCCAGAGATCTCTCCATGTCCGTATTTAGAGGTCTCCCTTGGTGCTTTTTACAGTGGCATGCATAGTACTTTATGGAGTGTGTGTGCCTGGTTTATCCCATCTGTTGATGGGCATTTGGGTTGTTTCCAATGTTTTGTAATCACACGTAATGCCACGATGCCCTGCTCGACCTCATTTTATTTTTTATCATTATTTCTTTGGGATTTTTCCTAGAAGTGGGATTACAGAGTCAAAGGGTACATGCATGTGTAGTTTTAGTAGATATTGCCAAATTTCCTATTATGAAGGTTGCGCTGTTTTGCATTCTTAACAGAAATGTATGAAAGTGCCTGTTCCCCACAGCCTCACCACAGAATGCTTGTCTGATTTCTGAATATTTGCCCATCTAACAGGTGAAAAATAGCATCTCAGTACAGTTTTAGTTTGCATTTTCCTTATTATGAGTGGAGTTTTGTATGTATTCATGTCTTTAAGAGCCATTTGCATTTTTTGTGTGATTATCTGTTGTATCTTTTGCCAATTTTTTTCATTCAAGTTGATGGTCCCTTTCTTCTCAATTTTTTGGCGGTTTATACATTCAGGAAATTAGTCCTTTCTAATAAAAATTGCATGTATTTTTCCCAGCGTTTTGACTTTGCTTATGTTATTGTTGTTTTTAATTAATAGACTTTACTTGTAAGAACAGTTTTAGGTTTACAGAAAACTTACGCAGGAAGTACAGAGTTCTAATACATGCTCTCTTTCTCCTATTATTACTATTTTGCATCAGTGTGGTGCATTTGTTACTACTGATAAGCCAATACTGATACATTACTATTAACTGAAGTTCATAGTTTACATTAGGGCTCACTTTTTGTCTTGTGCTGTTCTATGGGTTTTGTCAAATGCATAGTGCCATGTAGCTGCCATTACAGTGTCACACAGAATAGTTCTACGGCCCTAAAAAGCCTCTGTGCTCAACCTGTTCATCACTCTCCTCCTCCCTTGCTATAAACCTTTAGCAACAACTGATATTTGTACTGTCTCTATAAGTTTGCCTTTTCCAGAATGTCATAGAGATGACATTTGTGTGTAGCCTTTTCAGATTGGCTTCTTTCTCTTAGCAATATGCATTTAAGTTTCCTCCATGTCTTTTAGTAGCTCGACAGCTCGATAGCTTATTTTTATTTCTGAATAATATTCGATTGTCTTTAGGTACTACAGTTTATTTATCTATTGCCTGCTGAAGAATATCTTGGTTTCTTCCACATTCTGACAATTATAAGTAAATCTCCTATAAACATCTGTGTGCAGGTTTTTGTGTGGACATAAGTTTTCAGCTCATTTGGGTAAATACCAAGGAGCACGATTACTGAAACATATCATTAAAGTATGTTCAGTTTGGTAAGAAATTGTGAAACTGTCTTCCAAAGTGGCTGTATCATTTTTGCATTTTGCAGTCCTGCCAGCAATGAATAAGAGCTCCTGTTGCTCCACATCCCCGTCACATTTGCTATTGTCAGTGTTGTGGATTTTAACCATTCTAATAGGTGTGGAATGGTATCTTCTCATTTTCATTTGCAATTGCCTAATTATGTATGATGTTATACATATTTTCATGTGTTTACTTGCCAACTGTGTATCTTTTTCAGGTTGGTGGAAGTTTAAATCTTTTGCTCACTTTTTTTTGTTAGGTTGTTTGTTTTCATATTGTTGAGTTTTAAAAGGTGTTTTGGGTTTTTTTTTTTTTTTTTTGGTATATTTTGGGTACAACTCTTTCATTGGGTGTGTATTTTGCAAATATTTTCTCCCAGTCTGTGGCTTGTCATCACTCTCTTGACAGTGTCTTTCACAGAGCAGAAGTTTTAAGTTTCAATGAAGTCTGCCTTATCAAGCTTTTCTTTCATAGATCGCTCTTTTGGTTTTGAAGCTGAAAGGTCATCACCAAACCCATGGTCACCTAGGTTTTCTCCTATTTTATCTTTAAGAAGCTTTATAGTTTTGCATTTTACATTTAGGTCTATAGCCCATTTTGAATTAATTTTTGAGAAAGGTGTCATTTTATGAAAGGTATATATATTCACTTTTTTGAATGTGAGCATTCAGTTGTTCTAGCACCATTTGTTGAAAAGATTTTTTTCTTCACTAAATTGCTTTTGCTCCTTTGTTAAAGATTAGTTGACTATATTTATGCAGGTCTATTTCTTGGTCCTCTGTTCTTTTCCATTAATTATTTTGTCTATTCTTTCACCAGTTCCCTCATTGTATTGATTACTGTAGCTTTGTAGTAAGTGTTGAAGTTGGGTAGTGTCAGACCTCTTCGTTCTTCAATGCTGTGTTGGGCATTCTGGGTCTCTTGCCTTTCACATAATCTTTATTTTATTTATTTATTTATTTTTAAAAAGACACATTTATTCAGCATCATAATCAGACTATTACATTTAGCAATCAACAGCATGGGTGCAAAAAAAAATTTCTATATTAAAACCCTTTGTTGGAATGCTTTACACTTTCCACAGAACAGAAACTAAAATAACCTGTTATACAATTAGTCACAAATACAGTCCTCGAGTTTTTGGCCCATACACATGAGTATTGTCTAAAACATGTCTTCTTTGTAGCAGCTGGGCCCTGCCACCACTGTGCTTGGCTGAGTTCACAAATCTGTTGTAACCTGTAGCTTCCCTGTCACTTCTCTGGCTCTCCTCTTCTGCTAAGCTTTGTTTCCTGGAAGTTAATTAAAACCTCCTGCCACTCCCATAGCTACTGCTTCTTCTGGAATCACCATAGCCACCTTCGTTTCATGGTTTGGCAAGGTATTGGCCTCCACCACCATAAGGGCCAGAGCTTCTGACTCCAAAATTTCCTCCCTTCATGGGTCCAAAATTTGAAGGCTGATTGTTGTAACTGCCCAAATCATTGTAACTTCCACCGCCTCCAAAATTGCTCCCATCGTTACCAAATCCATTATAACCATCCCCACTGCCACCACATCCACCACCACTACAGCTGCCACCAAAGCCACCACAACCACTGAAGTTTCATCCATGACCAAACTTGTCATTCCCACCAAAAACACTTCCATGACCACCACCGAAGTTTCCAGAACTACTTCGACCTCTTTGACTGGATGAAGTACTAGCCATCTCTTGCTTTGACAGTGCTTTCCTTACTTCACAGTCGTGGCCATTCACAGTATGATATTTCTGAATGACAATCTTACCCACAAAGTCATGGTCATCAAAGTTTACAAAAGCAAAGCCTCTCTTCTTGCTGCTGCCTCGGTCAGTCATGATTTCAATCACTTCAATTTTCCCACACTGTTCCAAGTAATCTCTCAGGTGATGTTCTTCTTCAGTGTCCTCTTTAATGCCACCAACAAAGATCTTCACAGTTAAGTGGGCACCTAGTCTTTGAGAATCCTTTCTTGAGACAGCCCTCTTCGGTTCCACAACTCTTCCATCCACACAGTCCGTGAGCGTTCTCCACTGCTCAAAATGGCTCCTGAGACTCTCAGCAGTTGTTTCAAAGCTCAACTCTCGGATGAAGAGCTTCCGTAGCTGTTCGAGCTCTTTAGGAGACTCTGACTTAGACATGACAGCAGTGGGAAGACTTTAACAATGCTTCCTCGGCAGCTTCCATGAACAGAAAGCTACATATAAACTTTAGAATCGATTTGTCGATACCTGCAAAATAACTTGCTAGGATTTTAATTGGGATTGCATTGAGTCTATAGATAAAGATGGGTAGAACTGGCATCTTAACAATATTGAGTCTTCCTGTCTATGATTATGGAATCTCTCTCCATTTATTTAGATCTTCTTTGATTTCTTTTATCAGAGTTATAAAATTTTTCTTTTATAGGTTTTCTGTACATTTTGTTAGATTTATACCTAAGTATTTCATGTTCTTCGTGCTAATATAAATGGTGCCATGTTTTTAATTTCAAATTCCAATTGTTCATTGCTGGTATATAGTAATGCAATTGAACTACTGTATACTAACCTTGTATCCTGCAATCTGCGATAATCATTTGTTAGTTCCCAAAGTTTTATTGTCAGTTCTTTGAGATTTTCTAGACAATCATGTCATCTGCATACAAAGACAATTTTATTTCTTCCTTTCCAATGTGTGAATATTTTATATCTTTTTCTTGTCTTATTGCATTAACTAGAATTTCCAGTGTGATGTTGATTAGAAGTTATAAGAGCAGACATACTTGAATTGTTGTTGATCTAAATGGGAGAGCCTCTAGTTTCTCACCACTAAGTATGATTTTAGATATAGGTTTTTGCAGATGTTCATTATCAAATTGAGACAGTTTCCCTCTATTCCCAGTTTGCTGAGAATTTTTTATCATGAATGGGTGTTGGATTTTGTCAAATGCTCTTTCTGCATCTATTGATATGATTATGTGATTTTTTTCCTTAGGCTGTTTATATGATAAATTATATTAATTGATTTTTGAATGTCAAACCACCCTTGCATACCTAGAATGCATCCCACTTGGTTGTGGTATATAATTCTTTATATACATTCTTGGATTCTATTTGCTAATATTTTGTTGAGGATTTTTGCATCTACGTTCATGAAAGACACTGGTCTGTAGTTTTCTTTTCTTGCGATGTCTTTGTCTGGTTTTGGTACCAGGGTAATGCTGGCCTTATAGAATGAATTAGGAAGTGTTCCTTCTGCTTCTATTTTGGGGAAGAGATTGTAGGGAATTGGAATCATTTTTGTTTAAGTATTTGGTAGAATTCACCAATGAACGCATCTGAATCTGGTGTTTTCTGTTTTGGAAGATTATTAATTATTATTCAATTTCTTTAATAGATATAGGCTTATTCAAATTATGTATTTCTCCTAGTATGAGTTTTGGTAGATTATATCTTTCAAAGAATTGGTCCATTTCATCCAAGTTATCAAATTTGTGGCCATAGGGCTGTTTATATTCCTTTATTGTTCTTTTAATGTCCATGCTTATCTTATTTTTTTCCATGCAAAAGTTTTCTAATGTTTAATGTTTTGATTTTTATAAATATCTTTCTTTTACTGCTTCTGGATTTTGAGTCATGGTTAGGAAAAATGTTGTTGCTTCCTTATAATAAAGTAATTTACCCATGTTTTCCTCTACGATTTATATGACTGACTCATTTGTATTTATCCTGGTGTATGGTATGATAAACAGATTCAATTTTATCTTTTCCCATATAGTTATCTAATTATCCAAACATTATTTATTAGACATTTTCTCTTTTCTTCACTGATTTGAGATGTTGCCTTTATAGTACGGTAAGTTTCTTTATATAGTTTGGTCTATTTTTAGATTTCTTATTCTTTTTTATTGGTCTGTCTATTCATATGCCAATACCACATTGTCTTAATGATAGAGATTTTATAGTATTTTTTACATCTGTTAGCCACCCCTCTCCAACACACACATATGGCTCTATTTTTTCCCCAGGGTTTTCCCAGCTATTCCTGCTTGATTGTTCTTTTACATAGTCTTTATAATTAACTTGACTAACTCCATAAAACAAAACAAAAACAAATCTCAATATCACATTGCATTTATACATATTTTAGGGAGATGCAACATTTTTATGACATTTAGTGTTTCTATCCAGAAAAACACATGTCTTTTCATCAAGTCTATTTAGTGTCTTTCAGGAATATGTTACAGTTTTGTCATACAAGCTTTACATATTTCATGTTAGGTTTATGTCTAGCTATTTTAATTAAAATATTTTGATAGTGTTAATCTCTTCTATCATATCTCCTAATTGGTCACTGTTTAAATGCATAAAAGCTATTGTTTTCTGGATGCTATGTTTATATTATATTTACTAAGTTCTCTTATTGTTTGTAGTAGTTTTTGTTTTACTTTTTTGTTTCCAGTTATTATGCCTCTAATTGCTTTCTTTTGTTTGATTTATTGGCTGAAATCTCCAATACAATTTTGAATATGGATATATGGGCAATCTTGTCTTTTTTCTACTATTAGTGAGGCTACTTTTAGTGTTTCTCCATTAAGTAAAATGTTGGCTTTGATCTGAATTATGCAGAATATACACTTTTTTTAAAGTAAACTTTTTATTGAAGAGTAATCCACATAAAGGAAAGTGCAAAAATTACTAGTTTTCAGATCAAGGAATTTTCACAAAGTGAACACATTTGTATAGCCAGCACTCTAGTAAGGAAGTAGTAGGTTACTATTTCCCTGGAAGTCTTCATGTCCCCTCCAGTGATCACCCCTAGCAAGGGACTGTATCCTCCTAACTGCCAACACTACGGACTACTGTTTTTGGACTATATAAAAATGTGATCACGTTTTTTTAAAAATCTGTCTTCTTTTTTCAAAATTATGTTTGTGCGATTCACCCATTATGTCATGTGTAACAATAGTTTGTGCTTTTTCACTGTTGTGTCATATTCCATTCTATGCATATACAGTGATTTATCTATTCACTCTACTATTAATTGACATGTGCTTTGTTTCTTTTTTATTTTTTATTGAAACATAATTGATTGTACATATCTGCATTGAATATCAATACCTATGTGCAATATGTGATGCTCAAATCAAGATAATTAATATAGTCAACATTACACAATGTAATCATTTTTTGTGGCCCTTTACCAGTTTCTTGCTAACCCCCCTCCCACCCCACCTTTCCCAGCTCTGGTGGCCCCAGTTCTGTTCTCTCCTTTTGAAAGTTCAATAAGTTATTGTAATTGTTATATCTTTCTTTTTTTTTATTTATTTGCTTTTTTTTTTTTAGCTCCCTCTTATGAGTGAGGATATGTGGTATTTCTCTTTCTGTGCCTGACTTATTTCACTTAACATAATTTTCTCTAAGTTCATCCATGTTGCTGTGAACAGCAGAATTTCATTCTTTTCTATGGCAGAGTAGTATTCCATTGTGTATATATATATATATATCACAGTTTCCTTATCCACTCATACGATGATAGACATTTAGGTTGGTTCCAGCTCTTGGCTATTGTAAATGTAGCTGTGACAAACATGGGAGTTCAGGTATCCCTTTGACATGATGATTTCCATTCCTTTGGGTATATACCCAGAAGTAGGATTGCTGAATTGTATGGCAGTTCTATCTGTAGTTGTTTGAGGAACTTACATACCATTTTCCATAATAGCTGCATTAACTTACAGTCCCAGCAACAGTGTAGGAGGGTTCCCCTTTCTCTGCATCCTCACCAGCATTTTTTATTCTGTCTATTTGATAATAGTCGGTCTAACCAGGGTGAGATGATATTTTAATATGGTTTTGATTTGCATTTTCCTGATGCTGAGCGATATTGAGCATTTTTTCATGTGTCTGTTGGCCATTTGTATATCTTCCTTTGAGAAATGCCTATTCAGGTCCTTTGCCCATTTTTTAATCAGGTTACTTATTTTTTTACTGTTAAATTGTTTGAGTTCCTTGTATATTTTTGATACTAATCCCTTGTTGGATGCAGAGTTTGCGAATATTTTCTCCCATTCTGTAGGTTGCCTTTTCACTCTTAATTTTTTCTTTTGCTATGCAGAAGCTTTTCAGTTTGATATAATCCCATTTGTTTATTTTTCCTTTTGTTGCCTGTGCTTGTGTGATCTTACTCATAAAGTCTTTGCCTAGCCCTACTTCCTGAAGTGTTTCCTCTGTGTTTTCTTTTAGGCATTTTATAGTTTCAGGTCTTATATTTAGGTCTTTAATCCATTTTGGTATATGGTGAGAGGTAAAGGTCTAGTTTCATTCTTCTAAATATGGATGTCTAGTTTTCCCATTACCATTTATTGAAGAGGCAGTCTTTCCCCCACTGTATGTTCTTGGTGCCTTTATTGAAGATCAGTTGGCTGTAAATATGTGGGTTGATTTTTGGGTTCTCTATTCTGTTCCATTGGCCTGAGTGCTGTTTTGGTTACTATAGCTTTGTAGTATAATTTGAAGTCAGGTAGTGTAATGCCTCTGTCTTTAATTTTTTTTTACTCAGGATTGCTTTGGCTATTAGGGATGTTTTGTTGTTTCCTATGAATGTTAGGATTATTTTTTCTATTTCTGTGAAGAATGTCATTGATATTTTGATGTGGATTGCATTGAATCTGTAGATTACTTTGGGTAGTATGGACATTTTCACAATGTTAATTCTTAATTCAAGAGCATGGCATGTCTTTCCATCTTTTTTGTGTCCTCTTTAATTTTTTCAGCAGTGATTTGTAGTTCTCATTGTAGAGATCTTTTACCTTCTTGGTTAAATTTATTCCTAGGTATTTTATTTTTTGGTGACTTGTAAATGGGCTCACATTCTTGATTTCTTTTTCTGCTAGTTCATTGTTGGAGTATAAAAACACTACTGATTTTTGAGTGCTGATTTTGTATCCTGCAACTTTACTGAAATCATTTTTCAGCTCTAAGAGTTTTTTTGAGTCATTAGTTTTTCCTCTATATAGTGTCATGTCATCTGCAAACAGGAATAGTTTGACTCCATCTTTTCCAATCTGGATGCCCTTTATTTCTTTCTCTTGCCTGATTGCTCTGGCTAGTACTTCCAATACAATGTTAAATAGGAGCAGTGAGAGTGGGCATCCTTGTCTTGTTCCTGTTCTTAAAGGAAAAGCCTTCAGCTTTTCTCCATTCAGGATGATATTGGCAGTGGGTTTGTTGTATATGGCTTTTGAGATACTTTCCTTCTGTGCCTAATTTGCTGAGAGTCTTTATCATGAATTTTGTTAAATACTTTTTCTGCATGTATTGAGATAATCATATGGTTTTTGTCCTTGATTTTGTTGATGTGGTGTATCATGTTTATTGATTTGCATATATTGAACCATACTTGCATCCCTGGGATGAATCACACTTGACCATGGTGTATAATTTTTTTGATGTGTTGCTGTATTCTGTTTGCTAATATTTTGTTGAGGATTTTTCTGTCTATGTTCATCAAGGATATTGGCCTGTAGTTTTCTTTTTTTGTTGTACCTTTGTCTGGTTTTGGTATCAAGGTGATGCTGGCTTTATGGAATGAGTTTGGGAGAATGACCTCTGTATGAATTTTTTGGAATAGTTTGAAGAGAATTGGTATTAATTACTCTTTAAAGGTCTGGTAGAATTCAGCAGTAATTTATTCAGTCCTGAGTTTTTCTTTGTTGGGAGATAGCTGATTACTGCTTCAATCTCATTGCTTGTTATTGGTCTGTTCAGGTTTTCTATTTCTTCTTTGTTCAGTCTTGGTAGTTCATGTGTCCAGAAATTTATCCATTTCCTCAAGGTTTTCAAATTTGTTGGTGTATAGTTGTTTGTAATAGTCTCTAATATTTCTTTGTATTTCTGTGGTATTGGTTGTTATGTCTCCTTTTTCATTTCTGACTTTTATTATTTGGGTCCTCTCTCTTCTTTTTTTAGTTAATCTAGCTAATGGTTTGTCTATGTTGTTTTTCTTCTCAAAAAACCATGATCTTTCATTTCATTTTTTCAGTCTCTATTTCATTTAGTTCTGCTCTGATCTTAATTATTTATTTCCATCTACTAATTTTGGGATTAGATTGTTCTTGTTTTTCTAGTTCCTTGAGGTGTAGGGTTAGGTTGTTTATCTGAAATCTTTCTATTGTTTAGATGTAAGTGTTTATTGCAATAAACTTCCCTCTCAGTACTGCTTTTGCAGTATCCCACTGTTTTTGCTGTAATGTGTCTTTATTTTCATTAGTTCCAAGAAATTTTTCTATTTCCCACTTAATTTCTTCTTGGACGTGTAGGCCATTCTGGAGCATGTTATTTAATTTCAATGTATTTGTATAGTTTCCAGAGTTTTGCTTGTTACTGATTTTTAATTTTAATCCATTGTAGTCTGAAGATATACTTAAAATGATTTCTGTTTTAAAAAATTTGTTGAGACTTGAGTTGTGACCTAACATGTGGACTATCCTGGAGAATGTTCCATGTGCTGATGAGAAAAATGTATATTATGTAGTTATTGGATGAAATATTCTGTAGATATTTGCCAAGTTCAATTGGTCTAAAGTGTAGTTTAAATCCTGTGTTTCTCTATTGATTTGTTGCCTTGGTGATCTGTCCAGTGCTGAGGGAGGGGTGTTCAGGTCCCCAACTATTATTGTGTTGGGTCTATCTCTTATTTTTAGGTGCAATACTGTTTGCTTTGTATATCTGCATGCTCCAGTGTTGGGTGTGTATATAATTATAACTGTTATGTCTTCTTGCTGGATAGATTCTCTTTATCATTATATAATGTCCTTCTTTGTCTCTTTCCATAGTTTTTGTTTTAAAGTCTATTTATCCACTATAAGAATAGCTACACCTGCTCATTTTTGGTTTCCATTTGCATGGTATACCTTCTTCTGTCCCTTCACTACTAGTCTGTATGTGTCTTTAAAGGGGAGGTGAGTCTCTTGAAGACAGCATATAGTTGGGTCTAGGTTTTTAATCCAGTCACTCAGTCTGTGTTTTTTGAGTGAGGAATTTAGTCTATTTACATTTAGGGTTGTTATTGAAAGGTATTGTCTTACTCCTGGCATTTTATCAATTTTTTTGTGTGGTTGTTTTAAATGGTTTTTTTTTTTTCCCTTTCTTCCCCTTTCATAGTTTGTCTTTGGTGTTTGTTGATTTTTTGACTTGGTAAGATATAGTTCCTTTCTCTTTCTTGTTCACATTTTTGTTCTACCAGTGGGTTTTGTTCTTTCTTGTGTATTCATGGTAGTCATTATCTTTTTTAGATTCTAGATGCAGGATACCCTTAAGAATTTCTTGTAGGGCTGGTCATGTGGTGGTAACCTCTTGCAGTTTTTGTTTTTCTGGGAAATACACTATTCTTCATTTCTGAAGGATAGCTTTGCTGGGTATAGTATTCTTGGCTAGCAGATTTTTTCTTTCAGTATTTTGAATATATCATTCCATTCTCTTCTGGCCTTCAGAGTTTCTGTTGAGATGTCTGCTGTTAGTCTCATGGGGACTCCCTTATAGGTGACTTAATGCTTTTCTCTTGCTGTTTTTAGGATTCTTTCTTTGTCTTTGAGTCTTGCCAATTTGACTGTAATTGTCTCAGAGAGGACATTTTTGAATTTAATCTCTTTAGGGATCTTTGAGCCTTCTGGATCCAAAGGTCTGTGTCTTTCCCTATACCTGGGAAGTTTTCTCTATTATTGTTTCACTGAATATGTTTTGCTTTCTCCTTTTTTCTCCCTTTCTGGAACACCCATGATTCAGATGCTTGTGTGCTTAAGATTAAATGTTTGTGCTCTTAGATTTTCTTCATTTTTTAAAAAAATTCTCTTTTCTTTTTTGTTTGTCTGCCTGGGTTATTTCAAAATGACTATCCTCAAGATCAGTAATTCTTTCTTCTGCTTGCTCTAGTCTGCTATTTAAGCTCTCAGTTGTGTTTTCATTTTGCTGAATGACTCCTTCAGTTCCAGGAGTTCTGCTACATTCTTTTTTAAGGTATTAATCTCTTTGTAAATTTCCTCCTTCATATCCTGGATAATTTTTCTCATTTTCTTGTGTTGTATGACTGATTTGTCTTGTATTCATTGAGTTTCCTTAAGATTATTGCTTGGAATTCCTTTTCAGTCATTTCAAGGGTTTCTTGCTCTGTAGGGTTTGGCACTTGAGAATTATTGTATTCCTTTGCTGGCATCACATTTTCTCATTTTTCCATATTCCTAGTATCTCTACATTGGTGTCTGGTCATAGAGCAGTTGCTTCTTCTGTTACTCTGGAATAGGTTTAGGAGAGAGATTTCCTTCTGTAGATGTGTTTTATATTGACCATTGAATAGAGTTTTTTAGTATTGGTCCTAGGTAGATACAGTAGTATAGTCTCTGTGTGGGTACCTTGGCTGTATTCAGTGTTGGAGTTGCATGTGAGTACCTCTGTGGCCTAGTCACTAGAGCACATAGTGATTCCTTGTTGAGGTTAGTGACACTGTGTTGGATTGTTGAACATGTGGTCAATCTCTTGAGTTCTTGAGAGAAGCACCTGTGTGGCCTGTTGTTCATTGGCTGGGGTGGGTGACCCTGGGCAGGCTTGTTGGCATCCTGGCTAGCATCCTGTGATCCTAATGCATGGAGTATACTGGAGCTCCTCAGTTTGAATGGGTGATCCTGAGTGCGGTTTCACTTTCCTCTTTCCTACAGGCAGAGGCTCCTTCTGGATCCTTGCTTCCCCTGGTTGGGGTATGGGTTGGTGGTGGTTGGGAATTTTCTTCCTTACTCTGTTTGGGCATCCTGGGTTTTTGCACTCTTTGCGTGTTCCTCATGTTTCCCTCCCTGGGTTAAGGCAGTCACATGGGCTGCGCAAGTACCTCCCATCCCTAGGATGTGGGATGCTTCTGTGGGGGGCAGCAAAATTCTCCCTGTGGGTTAGGCGACTGACTGGCAGATTTGCACTTGCTCACTTCTTTCCCTGAGCTCCACTGGTGATCTTAAGTCAATGCAGTTGAGTGGTCAGTGGGCCACCTGCATGGCGGCAGTGGTGATGGCTGCTGCAGTGGTTGCAGGCTGCCTTTGCAGTGGTGGTGGCTGTGGCAGTAGCTGTGGTGGACTACCTGTGTTGTGGCAGTGTCTGCAGCAGCAGTGGGCCACCTGTGTGATGGTGCCCCACCCTCTTGAAGGCTGTATGCAGGGACTGCCCTTGACTCCTGATGTTCTCACACTCCTGCTGGTGTTCCCATGCTCCTGCTGGTGCTATTTCTAATTTGGGGCTTTCAAGAATACTGTTGCTGAATTTCTCTTGGATCCATATCTAGGAGTGGAATTGCTGGGCCACATAAGGTATACATATTCTCAGCTATAGTAGATATAGGTAAACAATTTTCTGAACTAATTGTACCAAGTTATGGTCCCAACATTAATGAGTTTTAGTTGTTCCAAAATCTTATCAACCCATGGTATTGTGTTTTTTATTTCATTTTATTGTCGTGTCTTATTGTAGTTTTATTTTGATGTAGGGCACTTTTTGACATGACATTTGAGTATATTCTCATGTGAAGTACCCGTTCAAGTCTTTTGTCCATTTTTCTGTTGGGTTGCCTGTCTTTTTCTTACTGATCTGTAGGCTGTTTTATACATTGTTGGTGTATGTATTACTCATCTCCTCTCTCTCTTTGAGGCTGGCCCTCTCACCTTTTTAATGTGATCTTTTGATAAATAAAAATTCTCAATTTCAATTAATTCTAGTTTACCAGTCTGTTTCCTTAGAATTAATGCTTTTTAGATATTCTCCTATGTTTTCTTCTAGATGATTTAGTATTTTGTTTTTTACATTTAGATCTACAGCCCATCTGGAATTGATTTCTATGTACGGTGTGACTTAGGTGTCAAGGGATATTTTTTTCCTTATAATGTTATCAGTTGATCCCACACTATTTATTTTAAAAAACAATCTTATCATACTGCATTGTCACCGCTGTCATCAAACAAATGACCATATGTATGGGACTGTGCCTGGGCTTTCTATGTGTTCCATTTGTCCATTTGTTCTTATGCCTTTATCACACCATCTGAGTTGCTGTAGCTTTATAAAAAGTCTTTTTTTAAAAATTGTGGTAAAATATACATAACATAAAACTTACCATCAACCATTAAAAAATTATTTATGTTTTAATTGACACATATTGATTGCACATATTTATGGGGTACAGAGTTATATTTCAATACACGTATACAATGTGTGATGATCAGTTTTAACAATTTTTAAGTGCACAGCTCAGTGCATTAAACACATCCACAATGTTGTGCAATGATCACCACCACCCATCTCTAGAACTTTTTTTCATCTTCCCAACTGAAACTCTATACCAATTAAACAATAGCTCCCCTTTCTCCCTCCCCCAAGCTTCTGGCTACCACCATTCCACTTCCTGTCATTATAAATTCAACTAGTCTAGATACCCCATATAAGTGGCAACATACAGTATTTGTCCTTTTGTGACTGGCTTGTTTCACTTAGCATAATAGCTTCAAGGTTTATCCATATTGCAGCATGTGTCAGAAGAGCCTTCTTTATTAAGGCTGAATAATATTTCATTGTATGTATATCCCACATTTTGTTTATCCATTCATCTGTCGATGGACACTTAGGTTGCTTCCACCTTTTGGCTATTGGGAATAATGCTGCTATGAACATGTGTTTACAAAAATCTGTTCAAGTCCCTGCTTTCAATTCTTTTGAATATATACCCAGATGTGGAATTTTGTAGTAAGTCTTGATATTTGATAATGTAACTCCTTTTGCCTTGTTCTTTTCCTCAAGGAATATTTTGGCTATTCTTGGGCTTTGTCATGTCCCAGTGAATTTTTAGAATCAACTTGCCGATTAAAAGATATCCTGGCATTTTGATAGGAATTATTTTAAGTCTATAAACCAATTTTGGAATAACTGACATTTTTACACTACCAAGGCTTCCATTCCATGAACTTTGCATATTACTCTCTCAATAGTTCTTACATAACCAAGTTATGAACAGACATTCCCACTAACTAGAGATAGGAGAGCAATTTTCTGAGGGTCAATATATTTTTTTCTGGAAGAAGTTTCTAAAATTCTATCCTTTAACTGCCCATTCAAGGTTATAACATCTCCTCTCTGGAAAGCCCTTCCCTTCCTTTTATCCTCACAGAAGCATGGTGAGGTTAATTCTGTGTCATTGTGAGGAGCCTGGCAGCCAGAGAGGGTCCAAGGCTCGCCCAAGACAGGGCTTCTGATTCGCGGGCCCAGAGCTGTCCCATCACTCTTTGCTGTCAGGAAGTTCTCTCCTCTGCAGCTGAAGTTCTTCAGGTTGGAATTTCTCTTTATCGGTCAGATTATAATCCAGTGTCCTGGAAAACAGGGATGAAAATAAAGTTTCCACAATTATATTGAAAAAAGAAGAAATAAACCACTGTTATGAGGACAGAAAGAGACAAGCCTGGCTTGGCAGCCATAGACATGAAGATGATCTGGGGGTGTCAGGAGGTAGCCAACCCAATAGGAGCCAATTGGATTCTGTGTTTGATAAAGGCATAAATAAAGATATGGGTTGCATGGTCTGTGCTTTACCAGAAATGACTGTGGTTGGTGTTGGTCAGTCCACACTATGAGCAAATACTGTGCTCCATTTTAGTATCCAGTTCGATTACGGTTCTAACCCACTGGTGTTTATGCAGAGAGTGCAGTCTGGGGTGGGACCTAGGAGCCAAGGCATACGAAGGAAAAGGGATGTTCTTGGGCCTGCACAGGAGACTGAGGCTGGGAATGATGTGAAGGCTGCTCAGGTACAATTTGGGAGGTTCCAGGTTGTAGAATGCAGCTGGGAAAGGTGTGAACACTTCATGTTGGATCAGATGGAGCCAGGGAACAGTTCCCAGAGTGGTGACCAACTGTCCCAGGAAGTATTTACACCAAGGATGAAGGCCACGGATGGAGCCTACAGAGGGGGAATGAGAGGAAATCACTTCCTATATTGTATATGATTAAATCCTAAATCACTTCCTAAATCTCTGTGTCTAGGAGGGTGCCTCTGACTGCACACATATTTTCTACAAAAAACACACCTAAAATTCATTTAGTTTTTAGCATAGAAAACTTTGAGGTGTGAAAGTTTAAGAAAGTTTTTTGTCATGAGCAATAATGAAAACAAGAATAGGAGAAAAATAAGAGTAGGAGAAATGGAGAAACTTGTCTTTGAGAAGAAACGTGGAGGTTCTTACAATTTGTCATAAAGCCACTAGGGGGCAGGGGAAGATAGCTCTTTGGAGCACTAAAAAGCATAGCAAACTCAGTCCTTTTTTTTCCCCACCAAAAATGCTTGAGTAAAAAAGAAAAAGTATAGTCCAAACCCCAAATGGCTTTATCATTATCAAAAATTTCTAGTATTCTGAGGTAGTTTATGTTTTACATTTTGAGTGCTGAACATCAAATGGAACTCTACCTTTAACTTGAAATTCAATGAGTCAAAATGCAGTCAAAACTACTATTCAGCTCTGTGCTTCTAGCTTGACCACAGGAATACGTAACGTAAAATACATGTGTGTTGTCCTCATTGCCCTCAAAGGGTGTTTGGTTGAGTTGGGAAAGTGAGGAGCAGACAGCGGACATTTACAGTTGACACAGTTGCTTTTTTGGTTGCTGTCATTTGATTTCGAAGGATCGCAATCCCAAGGTATGCCCAAGGGAATCAGCCTCAGGTGCAGCCTTGTTCTGATCTCAGAAAAGTTTGAAATTGTAACTACGTGATAGATCTTTTCCATTGGAATTCATTCCTGGCTCACAACATGCAAAGAAAGACAATAATGTTATCGTGAACCAGCTGCCAGATGCAGTGGAAAAGCACAGTCACTTACTCCTTTTGGTGTTTCACAGCTCATGAGGGCCTTTTAGTTAATCATCTTATGTAGGGAATTAAGCATCTGATGTGGTCATCTTAAAGCACTTTATGACCTTGAGAGTCTATGATCTCCCCACAATTCTATGAGGTAAGGATGAAAGATATCTCATTCAAAGAAGCTGAGGCTCAGAGGATTTATTTTTCCAAATTCATTCATTCAACAAACATTTATGAGCTCTGTGCTAGATCTGAGGAATATTAAGGGGCTCATAGATCAATTGAGGAAACAGACACATAAGCATCAAAACAGAGTGTGGTCTGAGGTGCCATAGAGATGTGTACAAGGTGCTATGTAAGCAGAGAGGAAAGGCTTGGAACTTTTCCAGGCTCAGCTGATGAAAATGGACTAGAGGAGGCTGCATGGATGTGGTAATTTTTTTTAGTTGCCTTGACTATCCCCAAGGCACCTGGCAACAGCAAAACCGGAAACTGATCCAAGCTGCACAGGATTCCCTCAGAAAAAAAAAAACCAGAATAAAACAAGACCATCCCTACAGAAGACAAGCTTCCAATTAAAAAAAAACCTACGAAACACCAAAGGACACATTTCATCATGAGTTAAAGTAAGCATCCACACCAGATGTTGTAGCTTATAGGTAATGCTCAGGTAAAGAGAATAAAGTAACATGTTTAAAATAAAAACCATAGGAGAGACTAACTAATGAGGAAAAATGTAACCAGATGGATTAGAAGAAGAACAAAATAGAACTTCTAGAAATAAAAAATAGGATATTTAAGCCAAATACTTAGTGGATGAGGTTAAGCAGATGTTTAGACATGGCTAAAGAAAGAGTTTGTAAATTGGAAGATGGAGCCAAAGGGAGACAGGGAATATTAGGGAAAGTTTAAGAGACATGGAGAATAGAATAACAAGAGCTGTCATATCCCTAGTAGGAATTTGAGGAGAGAATAGAATAGAGAGTGGCAATCCTCAAAGAGATAAAGGCTGAGATTTTAGAATTAACAGGTTATATGATTCCTCAGATTTATGTAGCAGGGAATCCTGAAATAACATTAAAGTCACACCTGGACACATGAAAATGAAACTGCAGAACACCAGAAAGGGAAAAGGGGATTAAATCTCTCCGGATTAAGAAGCCAGAGAGAGAAAAACGGCTGACCTACAAAACAGCAACAGCTAGATTAACAACAGCCTTCTCAGCAACAACAAGAGAAGTCAGAAAACAATACACAAGCTGACAGAAAATAACTACTGCTCATGTAGATTTCAAAACTTTGCTAAAATATTATTCAAGAATGAGGGCAAAATGAAGTGAAAGACTCCCGCAGTGGGTAGTCAGTCAGTTCAGGGAGACCCTCCCAAGGAACAGCGAAACCACGGCTTCGGATGCAAAAACAAGAGGTTTATTGAACACACAGGTACCCGGGCGACTCAGTCTTTCGAAAGACTGGCGCGCCGAGTAGAGCTCCTGGGTCCTTTTTATAGCAAAAAGCGCGGGTACAGAAGCGAGAAGCAAGGTAATTGGTTAGTTTAAATCAAGCCAGGGGTGAACTTCGGTCAAGTGGGAGTCCTTGAAACAGCTGAGGGGCACTCTTGAAACTTTAACTGACTTGTCTATTTCTGGGAACTATCCGCCCTTTGCCTCGGGCCGGGGCCCAGGTGCATAACCACAGATATCCTGTTTGACTCTGTTCCCCTTGTTTCTTAACTTGACTTTTTGGCTGTATTTTCCCTATACCCTTGTAAAAAGCACTTCCTTCATTCCCCCATTTCTCTTGTGGATCGCTCTAATCTTAGAGCGGAATTAAAAGTTATCTTCGCCATTTAAGGTTTGGTATTTTTGCCTAAGGACCAGAATCTTAACTGCACTTACCCTATCATTGATGAATTGGACTAGTCTATTGATGACGTAGGGCCCAAGGGTGAACAACAGAAGGAGGAGTAATAGGGGCCCGGCGATGGTTGACAGTAGGGTGGTCAACCAAGGGGAGTTATTTGATCTGGTTATAAGCATTTTCATAGTTTGAGTCAGGAGGCCTGACTCTTTTAGAGGCCGGTGCATCAATTTCTGGAATATCCCAAGCCTCGAGACCCGCCGCCAGGGCACATATATCAGGGGTAAGGGAGGGCCACCAAGTCCAAAGGGGGTGGACTTCTGTCTTGAACCAGACAACCTTTCCAGTTTGGGACAGTACCTGCCAGGTGAGGGTGTTGGGCTGGTTAGGGTTATTACTTGGTAGGCTTGCTCCGCCGCCGCCGAATGCGCAACTTAAGAGGATTATCAGTCCTCTCCAGCTCCCAGGATTCATCTGGTACGGAGGGTGGCGCAGGCTTGAGGTGAGAAGCATGTACCCAGGCTGCAATGCCATCAACTTTTACTGCGGTCGGGGTGGTCAGCAATACCAGATACGGGCCTTTCCACCGAGGCTCAAGGTTGCTGGGTCGATGGCGTCTGACCAGCACTCGGTCTCCGACCTGGAACGGGTGGGGGACAGCTATGGTACCGGGCTGATATGCCTCTTTGATCTGGTCCCAAATCTGGGTCTTCACAACTTCTAGAGCCTTTAAATGGGTAAATAAGACAGGGAGAAAATTATCATCGGGACCCAGTGTTTCTCCCAACTCAAGTATGGGGGGGGGTCCCCCGTAGAGGATTTCATAGGGAGTTAGACCGTACTGGCCAGGGGTATTCCTGGCTCTGAACAGCGCTAAGGGAAGGAGGGCCACCCAGTCTTTTCCACCGGTCTCTAAGGCCAATTTAGTTAAGGTCTCTTTGATGGTTCTATTCATTCTCTCTACTTGACCTGAGCTCTGGGGCCTATACGCACAATGTAACTTCCAATTTATCCCCAGTTGTGTGGCCAGTCCCTGGCTTACCTGAGCAACAAAGGCTGGGCCATTATCTGACCCGATCACCTTGGGGATCCCGAAACGGGGCAGGATTTCTTCTAGTATCTTTTTACATACAGTCAGGGCCGTTTCCGTTTTGGTAGGAAAAGCTTCTACCCATCCAGAGAAAGTATCTACAAATACTAGCAGATACCTGTTCCCATACCGGCCAGGCTTTACCTCTGTAAAGTCTACTTCCCAGTATACGCCGGGTCGATCTCCCCGTTGTCTTTTTCCGGTCTCTCGGTAGGTGGTAGTCGCATTAGTCATGGCACAAGCCGGACACCGATTGGCGACTTCTTGAACGGTGGACCGGAGATTCGGGATGGAGAGGCTGGTGCGGCTCGTTAGTTGAAGGAGCTTTTCTGGTCCTAAGTGTGTTAGCTGATGTAACCGCTGAATGAATTCTTTTCCCTGGTCAGGAGTGAG
The DNA here is from genome assembly GCF_027409185.1 of Cynocephalus volans. Taxonomy (NCBI): domain Eukaryota; kingdom Metazoa; phylum Chordata; class Mammalia; order Dermoptera; family Cynocephalidae; genus Cynocephalus; species Cynocephalus volans. Next base: position 57,527,269 of record NC_084472.1, read on the forward strand.
CTCTCTTGGCTTGGTCCTAGCTTGAGCAGGCTCGATTGGCTCTTGAAGCTTTATAGTTTCTGCTAGCACCCTGACCGACAGGGCGGCTTGTTTTGCAGCCTCGTCGGCCCTCCGGTTCCCGGCCGCCACAGGGTTATTTCCTCTCTGGTGGCCCGGGCAGTGGATAATGGCGACCTGCTTAGGGAGGTGAATGGCCTCTAGCAGAGCCAGAATTTCTTCTTTGTTTTTAATGTCTTTTCCAGCCGAAGTGAGCAGTCCCCTCTGTTTATATATTGCCCCATGAATGTGAGCAGTGGCAAAAGCATACCTGCTGTCCGTGTAGATGTTGATGTTTTTTCCTTCGGCTAGGCGTAATGCCTGCGTCAAGGCGATTAGCTCGGCCTTCTGGGCTGATGTCCCTTCTGGCAGGCTGCTTGCCCATACCGTCCGTTTGCCTGGGGGTTGTGGGAGTAGGGATCTTCATAACTGTAGCTTTCCGGGCCGGGGTCAGCCATCTTTTTCCCTCTTTGAGCAGGTACCCCAAATAGGTGACCTCCTTCTGGCATAACTGGGCCTTTTTAGCTGATACCCGGTACCCCAACTTACTCAGTTCCTGCAAGAGCTTCTGTGTCCCTTTTTTGCAGCCTTCATATGTGGGAGCCGCCACCAGGAGGTCGTCCACATATTGGAGTAATGTGACCTGGGGGTTGAGAGCCCTAAAAGGAGTTAAATCCCGGTGGAGGGCCTCGTCGAAGAGAGTGGGTGAGTTCTTGAACCCCTGTGGCAGCCGTGTCCAGGTCAGCTGACCAGCGTTACCTTTTTCTGGGTCTCTCCACTCGAACGCGAACAGTGGCTGGCTGTTGGGGTGTAGTTTGAGGCAAAAAAAGGCATCCTTGAGATCCAAGACTGAGTACCAAGTGTGACTAGGCGGAAGGGAACTCAGGAGGCTGTATGGGTTTGGGACTGAGGGATGAATGTCTTGCACCCTTTTGTTAATTTCTCTCAAGTCTTGGACTGGCCGATAGTCATTGGTCCCTGGCTTTTTTACTGGTAGCAGAGGGGTGTTCCAGGGCGACTGGCAGGGCACTAAGACCCCTAGGTCTAAGAACCTTTGGATGTGGGGTCTGATGCCTTCCCGGGCTTCTTTAGTCATTGGATACTGTCGGACGGCCACCGGTGAGGCACCCGATTTCAGCTCTACTACTACTGGTGGGACGTTATTGGCCAGTCCCATACCTGTCTTTTCTGCCCATACGGTGGGAAAAAGTTGGAGCCAGGATGGGTCGATGGAGGGAGAGGCCGGCTTTTCATACAGCCGGTATTCTTCTTCTAGGTTTAGGACCAGGCACATGGTAGAGTGATCTCCCCATGTTACTTGTGGGCCCTCTTGTAGAAAACTGGATTTGAGCTTTTAGTTTGGTCAGGATGTCCCGGCCCAACAGAGGAGTAGGGCACTCAGGTATGACCAAAAAGGAATGGGTCACTTGCTTATGTCCGACCCTTAAAAGTCTCTGTGTGGTCCAGGGGTAGACTTTGCTGCCGGTCGCTCCTACTACGACTGTCCGCCTGGACCCTACCTTCCCCATGGGTTGGGTCAGTACCGAATGTTCAGCCCCGGTATCGACCAGAAACTCGATGGGGGTCCCCTCCACTGTCAATGTTACCCTAGGTTCGGGGAGGGGGTCCGAACCTTGACTCCCCTAGTCGTCTAGGGATAGAACCCTAGCTTTTTTGTCGTTTTTCTTTTTTCGGGGGCATTCCCTTGCCCAGTGGCCTTTCTCTTTGCAGTAGGCGCACTGGTCCCTGTCGAGAGGAGGCCTTTTGTCCCTAGGTGTCGGTCTTGCCCGGTTGCTCAGGGTCCCTTTCTGCTTATCTGTAAACCCTTTATCACTTACTACTGTGGCCAAAATCCTAGTTAAATTTTTTTTCTTGGCGTTTATCACGCCGTCTCTCTCTCTCTTCTGTCTCTTTTTTTTCTCTTTCCTGTCTTTCTTCTTCTGTTTCTCTCTTGTGGTACACCTTTTCTGCCTCCTTTACTAAGTCTTGTAAGGAAAAGTCTTGGAGCCCCTCTAGTCTTTGTAACTTTTTCTTGATATCTGGGGCTGACTGGCCGATAAAGGCCATGGCAACTGCCGCCTGCTGTCCCTCAGAAGAGGGGTCAAACGGAGTGTATCTCCTATATGCCTCCATCAGGCGTTCCAAGAAAACCGAGGGGGGTTCTACCGGTCCCTGCAAGACCTCTCTTACCTTAGCCAAATTGGTGGGGCGCCGGGCTGCCCCTTTGAGACCTGCCACTAGAGTCCGGCGGTAGACCAGAAGACGCTCCCTACCTTCGGCCGTGTTGTAATCCCATTGAGGTCGATTGAGGGGGAAGGCCTCATTAATGAGGTTCTCGAGTTGTGTAGGGGCCCCGTTGTCCCCGAGAACGTTCTTGCGGGCCTCCAGAAGAATCCTTTCTCGCTCTTCAGTGGTGAAGAGGATCTGGAGTAGCTGTTGGCAATCGTCCCAAGTGGGCTGGTGAGAGAACATAAGGGACTCAAGAAGTCCCGTGAGTCCTGCTGGTTTTTCAGAAAAAGAAGGATGGTTAGATTTCCAATTATAAAGATCTGCTGAGGAAAAAGGCCAATATTGTAGAGGAACTAGGCCGTTGGGCTCGGCTGGGGGTCCTATGGCTCGGAGGGGTAAAATCACAGTGGAGTCAGGACCTGAGTCGTCTGCCGGACTGCGGGCACGGCGACTCCTGGTCCTAGCGGCTGGTCCCTCAGGATCGGAACTATCGGGCGCCTGGCCCGGCACCGGTCCGATCGCCTGAGGGGCCAGAGGAGGCGGCAGGGCCGCCGGGTAGGGCGGGGGCTCAGAGAGAAGGAGCGAGTCGTCTGGTGTCGGGAGGACGGGGGGTTGGGGAGGGGCGGAAGGCTTCCTTGTAGGTGGCCTTTGAGTATTTTCTGATCCCGAAACAACAGCGACTTTGCTGGAGGGTGGCACCCAGGGAGGGGGATTCTGGGCGAGGTCTTGCCATACCACGACATAGGCAACCTGGTCCGGGTGTCCTCCGGTCTCCTGAAAAACAATCTTTTTAACTGCAAAAATGACAGTAAGATCAAAGGTTCCCTCTGGCGGCCAACCTACGCCGAATGTGGGCCACTCAGACGAACAGAAAGTCTGCCATTTTCCTTTTTTGATCTCCATGGACAGATTGTGAGCCCTGGCTTTGACATCTTTCCAATGATCTAGAGTAAGGGAGAGGGGCGTAAGGGCACCTTGCCCCATCTCGAAAATTTCCAATAGGGGAACGACGACGCAAAGACCTATCACAACTAAGACAAAAAGAAACCAGAAACGGCGACGAGACCGAGTGCCGTAGAAATAGAAGAAAGAGTCCGATGGCAGAGCGCGCCTCCCGAGACGCGGTGAGACCAAAACACAATAATCCTCTGCCAAGGGGTCCACCAGGCGTCCCTGGTCCTCCCCTGATCCTGGGACGTCTCCCAGGATTGCCGGGTGGCGAGCCCCCGAACACGTCTGTTCGCTACCCGCACTTCGCTCCCAGAGCGACTAACCCGGAACAAACTGAAACCAAAATGCGCGCGCTCAGAAAAGACAGTCGAAATCACTGAGTCAGACACAGAGACGAGACACAGAAACGAGACACAGAACGACTGCTGGCCAGCTTACCTCCCGTTGGTGGGTCGGTGGTCCCTGGGTGGGGGTCTCCTATCCCGGACGAGCCCCCAAATGAAAGACTCCCGCAGTGGGTAGTCAGTCAGTTCAGGGAGACCCTCCCAAGGAACAGCGAAACCACGGCTTCGGATGCAAAAACAAGAGGTTTATTGAACACACAGGTACCCGGGCGACTCAGTCTTTCGAAAGACTGGCGCGCCGAGTAGAGCTCCTGGGTCCTTTTTATAGCAAAAAGCGCGGGTACAGAAGCGAGAAGCAAGGTAATTGGTTAGTTTAAATCAAGCCAGGGGTGAACTTCGGTCAAGTGGGAGTCCTTGAAACAGCTGAGGGGCACTCTTGAAACTTTAACTGACTTGTCTATTTCTGGGAACTATCCGCCCTTTGCCTCGGGCCGGGGCCCAGGTGCATAACCACAGATATCCTGTTTGACTCTGTTCCCCTTGTTTCTTAACTTGACTTTTTGGCTGTATTTTCCCTATACCCTTGTAAAAAGCACTTCCTTCAGAAGAAACCTTCAATCAAATGAAAATTGAGAGTTTATTCCTAACATCTTCCCACACTCACCAGCAAGAAGCACTAAAAAAATATACTTTGGAGAAAAAAATAAGCTTGAAATAAATGAGTGGGATGTAGGAAGACCTTTGCTTTCCCCCATAATTCTTCTACCTCCACCTCCTGTGTCATATAGTTTGGGGGTCTGGTGGGAAGGATCTACATCAGATGGTGATGGCAGGAGAACCTAATGGGTCCTCTCATTGTGCCACTGGTCTCTGTCCACTTACACATGCTGTGTTCTGAGCACCTCTGGCTGGGGTTCCATATCAGCTCACCACTCCCAGGGTTAAAGGTGCACATGGCATCCAGATGGACCCTAAAATGCATCAGAGGCCTCTGAACTGTAGATAGCTCAGGCAGTAGAAGGAGCCACATTTTCTGATTTTTGTGAGGGAATCTCCCAGATATCTAATAAGTGTTCCCAAGTCTCCCCAACAATATCCCACTGGTAGAGGTGGACACTTGTCTCTGTTTGGCTCTGGATCAAACCCTAAGACAAAAATTCTAAATTGAGTAGTTCATTTGGGAGATGATCCCGGGAGATGCTGGCAGGGGGAGTGGAGAAGTGAGGTGGGTGGCGAAGGCAGCCAGTGAAGCCTGTGTTGTCAAGATGGCTGCCACTGTGGGTGACTGAAGCTTAATTCTGCACAGAAAACTCCAGAAGGCAAGGTAGGGCACACACCTCAGAGCCATCCCACCTGAGGAACGAGGGAGCTGAGGAGTGTATGCGCCAACTCCTGTCAGTCATTGTTGGGAGGCTGCTCCCAGGGGCATCTATCCCCTGGTGGCACTTTGCCAGCTACACAGGTGGCAAAGGGTGCTCCAGGACAAGAAAAAGTCCTCAGACCAAGAAATGGGGTGCTGGCAGTGGCACTGGAGCCTGCCAGTGCTGAAGGGGAAGGACAGCGGGATGTGGGTGGGGTTTCAGCAGCATCCGCTATAACTCCGTAATTCATCACCTTTAGGAGAATGCCCTCTCTACAGTTAAAAGTAAAAAGACTCCAACAAACTCAGGGCAGTCATTGACTGTCTACCTCATAGATGGAAGGTATTTGAGAACTTCCTGTTGCTTATTGGCATTTTCTAAATGAACCCCTGCCCTCAGCTCCCAGTTCTCTAGCAAACACTGGGAAGGGTTGCCTGCAGCCTGGAGGCTTTCACTATCATTAAAGTGACAATCTAAAAACACCCAAGTGTGTGATTTGTCCACTGGCTTTGCTAATGGCCTGGCAGGCAGTCCAGGAGGTAGACGTGTGCTCCGAAAACCGCACAGGTGCAGCTGGACCTGAAAACAGCAGGTGATTAATTCCAAAGAAGCAGGAAATCCAGGATACTTAAATATATTTGACTTTAAAAAAAAAAAAAAGAGGGCACACTTTTATATTACTTACTGATATTTGCCCAGCTTTGAGTACTATAAAAAGAATTTGAGAGGAACGGAATTAGAAACACACCTTTTGGCACTCGTAAAATAAATTGGAATAAAATGTTTTCAGGAGTGTCAGGAAGAACACTGGAGCAGATGGCACCGCATGCTGTAATTTTGCCTTGGCGGTAACCACAGTGGGTGACCTGTCCCGTCCCATCGAATGGCTTTAATGACTCTGTCCTTTCTCTTCTTTTGTTCATTTCTGTAGTCTACAATTTTATTTTAAATGCATGGTATTTTAAAAGATCTCTAATTGCCTGGACATCATTATTCACAAGGAGGGTTCGGACAATTACCTCACCTGTGCTATAAAGATGCCAACCCTTGTCCCTCCTCCTCTCAGCCTCCTCTCGCACTCCCTGCTGTTCTATGGACATGAAGAGGAAGGATCACAGCTGAGAATTCTGCATCTGTCTTGGCTGCTGTTAATGAGACTAGTAAAAACAACTGTGATATGTCCACCCTTCTAGAAGAGAAGAGAATCATGTTGGCAACCTCTCTGTCCCTAAACTGATATACTTGAACGAGAGTCTTGTTATACTTTAATATCAATTTCAGCTTTATTCATTTGTTTCATCCATCTATCAATCCATCCTTTCATCTACCCACCCATTATTCCATCACAGCCAGCCAGCCAGTCAGTCAGCCAACATCCTTTCTTCTATCCCAACCGTCCTTCCATCCATCCATCCATCCACCCATTTATCACAATCATCCAAAATTTATTGAGTGACTTTGGGCTAAATACTGAGTTCAGCATTGAAATACAGAAGTAAAAATGGTTTTACTCTCAAGGAGTTTACCCCTCAATAACATTTTTTGAAATATAGGAATAGGGATAATTTTTTTCTTTCTTTTTATTTAAATGGAAATAATTTTCTCTAGAAATATTTGTGAATCTTCCCACATTCAGTAATAAGCACATTCAGAAGGAAAGTGAAAAGTGAATTCTTGAGAATTTTATTGCAATTCAGTGCGGGGACTGTCATCTGTCTCCAAAGGGATGCTTTCTCTTGTCGTTTAGTCCTTCCTTTTGTGGATTTTCATTGAGCTTTATGGATGACCTAGTCCACTTTTCTAGAGCAGTGGGAATTAAGATCAAGCCTGTCATGTACACGTACAGGCAGAGTGAGCACCTCTGGGCTGCCTCACGTGATCGGTTCAGTCACCTCCCGCAACTCTCATGACCTGCTGAGTCTCTCTCCATACAGAGTTATCATGGCCCTGCCTGTTTTTGCATAAAATGTGCGCAAATGGTCTGTAAAAAGAGCTTTGAAAACTACCAACTATTAGATAAAGGTATTTCTTTTTAAAATTTGTTTCTAATGTCTTAACTACATTAACGTAAATGTTAACTGTAGAAAAATCAGAAGATATAAATGAGAAAAAATTAAAATAAACAATCAAACATGAAAATCTTTTAGTCCCACCATCCAGAGTTTACCTGAGATGTGTTTATTGACATGGAAAAGATATTGATGGTGAACGCTCAAGTTGAAAAAGCAGATTCAGTAAGAGCATATATGTAATGAATCCCATCATTAAAAATATAATTTCATAAGTACACTTGTAGAAGATTATTTTTAAAATTTTAGTAGAGAACTTTAAAGTTAACTTTAATTGTAATATTAATATATAAGAAAAGTCAGATGATAAGAAAAAGAAAAAAATTAAAATTGGCCATAATACAAACATTTTGGTGTATTATCCCTACGGAGCTTATATCTATATATTTTACAAATACTCTATTATACCAGAACATACATAAAATTTGTAGCCTGCTTTCCCACTCTATGATGTAATATGGCCAACTTTCTGTGTCAATACATATACTTTATGATTTTAATTAACTTTAGTATTCTTTCCTTTGAATTTGTCATAGTTTACTATGACAATCCCCTGATACTGGACATTTGACATGTCAGTCTTCCAAAATTTTGGAATTTTTCTCTTCAAAAGAGATGTAATCAGTGTCCTTGCAGTCAAATTTTTGGGCACATGTATATTGCTGAGTTGCATTTCAGAAATATTTTATTCTCCCATTACAGTATATGAGAATTCTCCCCACACCTCCCAGAATAAGCATATATTTATGTAAGTCTGCATTGGTAATGCATTCTTATTGCTCAACAATCAAGAGCAACAGAAAGAGAACAATGGAAACTTCTTCCTCTGAGTCCTGTCCCCGTTGGCCCAGTTGTCCCCCACAGGTAACCTCTATAAGCAGCTTTTTCTACATCCGTTCAGTTTTGTTTTGCAAAACCAAGAAAATACAGACTCCTTTCTTTCACCCCTTTTGATATAAAAGGTAGCAAACACTCCCCTGAACCTTGCTTATTTCCCGAAACAAGACATGGTGGAGACCTTTCCACATCAACACTCAGAGCACATTCTCTTGCCGTTTTTCAACACCTAGTGTTCTATCCCAGGGGCCATCAAAATTGGGTAAAGGCCACCTGTTCCCATTTTTTCCTATTGCAAACAATGTTGCAGTGCATGATCTCATACACGTGTCATCTCCCATGCATGCCTGTAGCTAGAGGATAGACTCTCACAAGTGGAATTATGTACTTGTGATGTTTTGTTTTTTTTTTTATCGATACAGCCAAATTCCTCTCCATGGTGGATACGCCAATTTACATTCCCACGTAGCAACCAGTGTTCAGAGTGCCTGTCTTCCTACAGACTGGCCAACAGAGTGTGTATTAAACATTAGGATTTTGGTCCCTGTGGTGGGTGGAGATGGTATCTCAGTGTTGCTTTCTGTGACTGTCGCCCACATTTTCTATTCGGGTCTATCTTTTCCTTTCCTTCCTTTCTTTTCTTTCTTTCCTTATTTTCTTTCTTTATTCCTATTTCTAGGAGCTCTTTGTAAAGTTGGAAGATTAGGCTTTATTTGCCATATAAATTGTAAAAATATTTTTTTTCTGTTTGTCATTTCAAAAACTTTAGCATATGGTGGTTTTTTCCTTTCCATGCAAAAGTTTTAACAATGTAGTAGAACATGTGTCTCTTCTTGTATGCCTCTGGCTTTGAGTCATAGGCTCCAGGAAGGCCGTTCTTCATGAGAAGAAGCTGGTCTCCTGTGGGGTGGGAAGCGCGTGGCGGCGAGTCGCCCCGACCACACAGCCTGCCCGCAGTCGCAGGTGGGCGCTGCAGCGCCTTGGGTGAGCAGGCGCTGGGGGCTTCCCTTTTCCTTTTGTTAGGCCTCTTTTCACGGGCACAGGAGCGCTGTAAGTACCTCACAAATCCATTACAGACAGGACGGGGGCAGGGGATTCTCGGCGGGCTCCTGTCAGCGGAGACATTACCCCCTGCGGCCGCAGGATGCTCCCGTCCCCCAGCAGCAGCGTGAGCCTCGGGCTGCCGTGCGCGGACTGCCTGGAGCGGGCAGCACTGCTGGATGCGGGGCGGTGCGCTCGGCGGGTGCGTGCGGCATTTCTGAGCCCGCTTCAGGTGTGTTTACACTACACGGATCACAGCCCAGTCATTTATAAACCGTGTGCTACAGACACGGCGATCCAGTTGACATCGCTCAGTAAGTCAGGATGCATATGGCAACGTGTCTCACCGGACCTTTGCCGTCCTCCCTGGTTCTGATGCAATATTCTAGAAGAGTCCTGAGGCTGTAAGAATCAGGTAAAAGGATTCTCAGAGTTCAGCAGGCTTGGAAACGAGTCGTAGAGGCTCCCTCTAAGGCAGCTCTCTCAGCCCTGCAGCGTTAACAATGCAAACACCCACGCAGCGCTTGGCGTGCCAGGCAGTGCGCCAAGAGGTTGCACGGATCGCTTCGTTTTATCGTCACAGCCGCCAGTGACGCGCTGTCACCACTCCCGCTCCCAGGTGGGAAAACTGAGCCAGAGAGTTTGGGACACTTGCCCCAGACTACCCACCTAGTCAGTGGCAGAGCTGGGGTTTCAACTTGCTCCTAACCTTACACAGTGTTATCTCAATTCATTTCTGCTCAAAACCAAGGGAGAGAAAGTAGGATTCAAAGGGAAGATGGGAAAAACAGTTAAAAAGAAATAGAGGTGGAAGAAACCGGTATGCGCAAGGGAAGATTAAACTGAAGGAGGTCAGGAAAGTTGCTGCGTCTCCTTGCTACTGCCCTTGCTACTGCTACCAGTGCCACTGTGGGAGCGAGGGGCACAGGATCAGGACACCAGTGTGCCAGCCTCCGCTCTGCAATGCTCCTAGCTCTGTAAACTGGGGCACATCTCTATAAATTTGTCTACTTTAGGTATATCTTATGTAAGTCAAATCATACAATATTTTGTCCTTTTGTGTCTGGGTTATACCATTTAGCATAATGTCTTCAAGGTTCATTCATTTTTGGCATGCATGAGAATCTCATGGCTTTTTCGGGTCCAGTCATATTCCATTGGTATGTACATTCACATTTTGTTTATCCATTCATCTGTTGATGACCATTTGGGTTATTTCCATCTTTTGGCTTTTGTAGAAAATGCTGCTGTGTACAAGGATCTGCTTGAGTCCCTGCTTTCAATTCTTTGGAGTAGATACACCTTGGAGTGGAATTGCTGGATCATATGGTAATTCTATGTTTAACTTTTTGAGGAACCGCCAAATTCCTTTTATTTTTAAACAGGAGATTTTTTTTTCCCTTGCTGAATATCCTGGGCATAAATAAGCTTCCTAATGATTTCCCTAGGCCAGCAAGTGGATTTTTCTAGCCTCTTCTCCCTGGTGTGTCAGCCTCTCCAGGGTCTAGTTCGTGCAGGGGCTCAGCTCTTTATTCCACCTCACACAAACCCAAGGCCACGGCCTCATGCATGAATGGAACATGTGGCACCTGCTCATGCGTCCCTTCCTCTCCTTACCTTGACTTTGCAACCGTCTTTGACCCAGTGCACCCGCTCTTCCGTCCAGAATCACTTTCCACTTTTATTTCTTGTCCTTTCTCCCTCTCTACAATATAAGTTCTGTGAGGACACGGATATTTTCTCTCATTTTCTATTATAGCCTCTGCTATGATTTGAATATCGTTTGTCCCCACTGAAACTCATGTTGAGGCTTGGTCCCCAATGTGGTGGTATTGGAAGTGGTGCTTTTAAGAGGTGATTAGGTCATTAAGAGGGATTAATGCCTTTTTTCATGGGAGTGAGTGCCTACTCTCGGGAGGCTGGATTAGTTCCCATGAGTGTGAGTGGATTGTTGTAAAAGCGGGGCTGCCTCTCGTGTTTGGTTTCCTTGCATGTGCCCACTTCCCTTTCTGCTTCTCCATCATGTTGTGACGCAGCACGAGGCCCTCACCAGAAGCCAACCAGACGCGGCCACTCGATCTCAGACCTCCCAGCCTCCAGAATCGTGAGCTAAATAAACCTCTTTCCTTTATAAATTACCCAGACTCAGCAGTTCTGTTATAGCAACAGGAAACAGACTAAGACATAAAATAGTATCTGGCACAACAGTAAGTGCTCAAGAAATATTCGGTGAATAAGAGAAAGCTTTAAGCCTTCCTGTACATTGCCTCATTTAATCTTTACCACAACTCTGTGAAGGGACAATTATTTTTACTTTGCAGTAAAAAAACAGGACCAGAGAGTTTAAGTAACCTCCCTAAGATAACATGGCTAGGAAATTTTATATTCTACATGTAATCCCAATTATAATGGAACAAGCCTGCACCAGCTTCACTGAAGGAAGCTGCTCCTCAAACAACCCACTAGCTGTTCTTCGAGCCCCAAGGGTGCTGCCCCCACACCTGGTTGGGCTCCTACCCCTTTCCTGAGTCTGTACTCAAAGGTCCCTGCCCTGTGGCATAACTGTCCTCCTCTGTGCCCAGAGGAAGGGACATGGTCCTCCCTTGTCCAGTCCAACCTCAGTGAGGACTCTCTCCTTAATGTCCCACAGCAAAGCTAAAGCCAGGCAGTGACATGTAATAGAACTCTAATGACAGTTCAAGGATAATGAAATCAAAAAACAGAAAATCCATTACAAACGTCCTTGGGCTCAGTCCCATACCCGGGGCTCCTGTTGGACCACCCTGGCCTCACTATCTTCCTGGCTCCTGGTCCCTGCCACAAGGCAAGCAGCTCACCCACCTGCAGCAGCACACGCAAGGCATCCCCCTCTGTGTTCATCTACTAGTACTATGGCAGAAATTTATTATCTCACAGTTTGGGGGGCTAGATGTCTGAGAACAAACTTTTGGCAGGACTGGTTCCTTCTGAGGCCTTTCTTCTTGGTTTGCAGATGGCCCTCTGTCCTGATCTCCTCTTCTTATAAGGACATGGTCATATTGGATTAGCGCCCACCCTAATGACCTCATTTTAACTTAATTGTGTCTAAAACCCTGTCACCAAATGAAGTCACACTGTGAGGTGCTGGGGGTTAGGGCTTCCACATATGGGGTCAGCCCATAACACTTAGCAAAGGAGCACGTTTTCCATTTCCTAAGAATGTAAGATTCTGCTCCCATGTCACAGTGATCTTGTTGACCTCTTCCGGAGATGACTGCTAACAGGTCTATTCATTTGTCTCCTTATCAAGTGGGGAAAATTCTCAGGTCATGTGCTTATATATAAAAGGAAGTGTGTGTCTGGTGGAGACAATGGGCTAAAAGGGCCCAACAAGCTAAAAGTTGTAAAATTATATATTTTAAAAATATTCCCAGAGAATACCTATTAAGAGATGATGTGGAAAGGGTGGCGAGTGGGGGAGTGGGGGTTAGAATCAAGAGATGGGTTGCTGAAAATAGAAGCCCATCCTCAGCCCCGAATTCTGCTCATCTTAAAGTCTAAGCTTTCCTTCCAGTCTTTCGAGAGTAGCCTGCCTTGCTTCCTGGGACCACAACACATAGCCTTGCTCCCTCTCCTGGAACCATAAATTAAGGTCTGTTCTGCACTCATCTGTTCTCCAGGTCTTGGCAGCCTTCTCTGGACCTTGGAGCTCTTTGAGTACTTAAAGTCTTTGTTAAAATAAGCAGCCTCCTGATGGCTGGCCCAGATGTGAAGCCCACATCTGGAAACTATCCCTAGTCTTGGCCCAGACGTTCAGACTTAGGCGATGTGTGTTTCAGGTACAACCACACCATGCCTGTTGATCCAAACATAGGGGCCTATGCAGGCCAGAGGTCTTAGAGGCTGGCAGCTGGTGTGGGGACAGTTTGTTGGGTTCGATCCTAATGGGAAGTCATTTGGAAAATGCTGGGACCACCTGCCAACAGCCCCATGTTGTGTTCCCATCCTACCATCCTTCCTTGGTTTTTCCTGGCAGGGCTTAAAGCGCCAGGCCTGCCATAAGCATCCAGCATGCAAACTACCTTATCTCACACATCTTACAGATGCCCACACCCTGCCTTGGCCTGTGGAGGGGAAATGGCCATCTGAGTCTGGGACTCAGTCTCCTACTTTGAGGGTTTATAGCTGAGATTTATAGCATGAGGGTGAAATATTTATATCACAAAGTGCTGAGTTTAGTGGAGGCTCCTATTTTTAAGAAAAACTCAGTATTCCAAAGACAAAAATATAGCATGTCCTACTTCAGAACAACAGGCCTGTCCGAGGAAAGAAATGCTCTGCTCACCTTCCCTAAGGAAGGACAAGCACCAAAGAGGGGTTTATGTACAGGAAGGGAGGTGGCATTTCTGGGGGAGTTTGTTCGAGTTAAGTGCTTATCTCGGAAGCTGGTGTAAAGCAGCTGACCCCTGTTGGCAAATTTGGGGATAACAGATCCTATGAACCAGGATCCTGCCTGGCCTGACCATTTGTCTATTTTTTCCTCTGAATAAATTAAAAATGTCTGGAGTAGAAAAATTTTTAAATACAGGTAAAAGAAAAAAATTATTCTTCAAATTGCAACATTATAGATAACTGTTAAGTCTTTGGTTTATACAATGCTGCGGTGGAGTGAATGTTATGTCCTCCCAAAATTCATATGTTGGATCCCGACCCCCCAGGTGATGGTATTAGGAGGTGGGACTTTTGGGAGGTTATTAGGTTATGAGGTAGAGCCCTCGTAATTGGGATTATCTCTTTTATAAGTCCCCTTATAAAAGAGATCTCAGAAAGCAGTCTTATCTCTTCCACGCTGTGAGACACAGCAAGGCCCCTTATGGACCAGGAAGTCAGCCCCCACCAGACACCAAATCTGCTGGAACCTTGATCTAGGACATCTCAGCCTCTAGAACTGTGAGAAAATTCTGTTGTTTATAAGCCACCTTGTTTAAGGTATTTTGTTATAGCAACCTGAAGGAACTAAGACAACTGGTGAAACTTTTTTCATCTACATGTATAAATACTTTTTTAAATAATGAATGAGAATCGTTCTATAATACCATTCTCTAACCTGCTTTTCACTTAACAGATAATTTTCCATGTCGAAAGTATACAACTACTTCATCGGTCTTAACAGGAGCAGTACTGCCTTTTAGGGAGAATTGAAAATCTGTGAAGATATTTTTAGTTGTCACAATAATGGAGGGTGGGAGTGGGGTGTGTAGAAAATGACATTTAGAAGGCAAAGGACCAGAAAATTAGCTGTCCTGCAGTGCTCAGTCTTGCCCCAATTTTAAACGTCCTGATGAACATTCATGCAGGTAAGAACAATTTACAATGATTTTTAGCCCCAAACCTAACTCCATTTCATACAAAAACACAAAGCATCTTGGCATGATTTTAATATACACTGAATTTTCTAACAATGCAACTAATGAGTTTGTTTATAATTTTACTATAAAATGTCGACTCAACCACTTGGAAAATCTCATCAGCAATGGTGATGCCAGTGACAGCATCTGAGTCAACATTGTACCACCTATATCTGTCTGTATCATAGTCTTTGCATTCACGGTGGCAGTACATACATGTGAATAAACTTATTTAGCCTTTTATTTCTAAACTTCATATAAAGAAAGTGTCTACAACATGTAGTGGGACATTGTCTTACTCATAGTAAACCCCAAGTTATCTAAAACTATCAAGCATTTAGCTTCATTATTTATTCAACTGTAGTTATGCCTAAAAATTGCAGGTTGAGATTGTTATCTCTTGGCTCTCCCAAACTACACCCCTTCCAAACTATGCTCTCCACATTTGGGCCTGAATACTCCAAGTTCCAGCTCTGAGATTCCTTCCCATCTGGCTTCCCATAAAGGCCTGCCAATGGGAGGAGCTGGGAGAGATTGGAAGGGGATAGGGAAGGCACTATTTCCCCCAGCTTCTGGATTCCTCCTGGATTGTGTAGTGTGAATGGTGGCAGCTGGCTGCAGCAGCCTGGCCATCAGAGGCTCTGGGTAACATCGTTTTCCCTTTTGCTTCTCTAGTTCCAAGGGTTATGATTCCCTATAGTTGGTATTCCTGAAAAATCCTACCTTTCTCTCTTTGTTCTTCCAGCCTTTCCAAAACCTTTATAACCAATTCCCTGTATTAACTCACCTCTGTTTGAAATACCTAGAGTGGTTTGTTTTCCTGATTGGACACAGATGGATAAAAAATGCTTAGGATTTTATTGTATTTGACTTATTTATATTATAGTCAGTCCATTATATACAATGTTTTTAAAATTATGCACTTGGGTAGATATATTACCTATAAATTTGGTTTTGGGATGACAAAGTGGGGGTATCACAAAATATTCATTACTATGAAAAAGGGGTATTGAGCCTGACAGAGTTGAAAACATCTCATCTCTGTCATCGTTTTTGGTGATGCCTTTATCTCCTCCACATTCCACTATTGTTTGGCATTCTGGTTATTGCTCACATGTCACCCCTACCTATACTTGTTTGTTTGTTGTCTGTATCCCTCTGCTAGAATGTGAGCTTCATGAGGGTAGCCATTTTAGACTATTTTGTTCACTGCTGAATTACCAGTTTTTGAATTATGACAATTATTCAATAGATACCAAATCAGTATTTGTATACAGTAATTACTCAATAAATATTTTTTAGTGAATGGATGAGTCCTTCAGATCTTGCCTTTGACATCGTTTCCTCCTGTAAACTTTTCCTGACTTGCTTTGTTCAGGTGAAGTGCCCATCTTTGTAAATAAAATGAGAAAAGAATTATGACTGAGAACCAAGTAATGAACAGAAAACAAACAATAGCACACAGTATCCAATCAGGTGGTAGAGAGGTTATTAGAGTCCAAACAAATGATGAAGGAAATTGGTTGCAGTATGGGCAGGGGTGCAGAATTCCGTTTACCTAAATCAGGTACTAATGAGTTGAAAGGGTTTTGAATAAAAAGTGGATAAAAGTGAAACCTGAGGGATGTTCAGAGAATACATGATGCCTTGAGTTGAAGACTAAATCCCAGTGGGAAGCATGGGTATGGGTTTTCTGTTGACAGAATTGGCCCAGTATGTTCACCCATGCTTTAGAGTCAGCCTAAAGATATGCAGTGTCTGGGCCCATGTCCCACTCAAATCTCTGACCAATAAGTGATTGCATTGTCATTCTGAAACTTCATCCCAATAATATCAGTGCTACTCGAAGTGTTAAAAATGTGTTCTCTTTACTTAAGCAGTTTTACAATTCCAAAATTGTATAAAAATAGACTAAAGGAATACCTGTGGTATTAATACACTGTACTAAGTTTACTAGCAAGTTTTATAATCAGGATAATCTGCCTAATAAATAAGGGGTGGAAATAATATACATTTGGAACGTCGAATATCAATCTTATATTTTAATTTGAAATATTTCCTTTGCATTAAACATGCAATTTTAATTTGAAAAGTATAGAGAATTTGATTAAATTGGTAAACTGTATTTGAATGTTTAAGAAAAACTACCCTGCTACATTTATAAGTTTGATTAGTTAAATTTGCAAGAATTTCTTAAGACATTAGAAATTTTTGTTTTGTAAATCTGTCCAGGCATTGGAAACGTATGAACAAATTAAATATATTAAATGTATAAATGTGTTTAAAATGATTAAGTGAATGTAATTATGTTTGTAAGTTGGATTTAATTGTTTAGAAGACTTTAACTATTAAACTTGGGTTAATCAAAGATTAATCAAGGAACAAGTGAAAGTGGTATTTCTTATTTTTGGAAAAATGATTAGATTATAAATAGAATATAATTTCTAAATTTTTTTATTAATATTATTATTTTTTTTACATTCTATGATGTTGCGGAGCAGTTGGGGGAGGGGAGGAGGAAGGGGGAAGGAAATGGAATGGCAGAAGGAGAAAGGAGGAGGGAAGGGATTGAGGCCTGTGGCATCCCCCTCATTCCCACAGGGGAGACCAGGGGGCTTCCAGTAGTGGCTTGGTCATTGCCGGGCTGGGTGCACATGTCAGGGGGGTGTGGCAAAATCCCTTGCCCCCCAACACCCTAGCTTAGGAACCCAGGGCCCTTCTTGCTGTAGCTTGTTTATCATCACTGGGCCAATTGCACATGTTGGGGGGCATGGCTGAGGCCCTTGGCCTCCTACTGCCCTGGCTCAGGAGAGCCTGGGATGCTTCCTGCAGTGGCTTGGTGGTTGTCGTTGGGCTGGTTATGTGTGTTGGAGGGGTGTGGCTGAGGCCCTTGGCCCAGCACTGCCCCAGCTCAGGAGAACCCAGGGCACTTCCTGTGGTGGCTCAGTGGTCATCACTGGGCTGGTTGTGCATGTTGGGGGAGTGTGGCTGAGGCCCTCTTCCCCCACCCTCAGGACCAGTTGCAGATGTCGGCGAGCATGGCCGAGGGTCCCAGTCCTCCCCGCTTTCTACCTTGGTAGCCTAGGGGACTTCTGGTCCTTCTAGGTTTTATAGGTATTCTTTGGTGAAATGAGACCTTTACTAGTTAGTATCAAACTTTGTCTCTGGTTGTGGGTACTTTGTTTTGTCATTCAGTTCTTTGTTGGATTATTTGCTGGTCCTACCACTTACACTCTGCACTGGAACTAATTTGTTGTCCTTTGCTTACTTCTGAAATGGGGGAACTTCCTGTGGAGACCAGTAGTTGAGCTCTGTGGTTGAGCTAAAGTGCTGCTTTACTGCTAATTCCCTAGGGAAGGCTTTTTGTGCAGCTCAGGTTTTAATGGTTGATTTTATAGGTACTTCTGGGTCTAGTGAGATCCAGTACACCTGTGTTGTATAGAAACTCTGGTCTGAGCCCAAGTCTTTTCATCAGACTGCACCCCATGCAATTCTATATTCCTGACCAGTCTCCTCTGAGTGGTCCTACACTGGTTAGGGGGCAGATCAGCTGTCCTTGCTGTTCCCCAGTGTTCCCCTGGAGGGCCCATCACCCCCACTGCCCATGCTGCAAAAACTCCCCATGGGACGGGCCATGTTCTAGTCCCTCGCAATGACTGGCCTCTGAGTGGCTCCCTTTTTTCAGTTATTGTTAGCTCCTTGCTCCTATGTGGGTCCATGGGAACCCTGTTAGTGGTCTTGCTGGCCTGGGGGTCACCAAGGCCCTCTTCTCCCCTGCTGCCTCCAAGCAACTTCATCAGAAGGACACAGCTGTGGCTTTTGCCAACTCCTTCTCCGTGCACTCAGCAACTCCAGCCTGGGAGCAGCCAGGATTTGAAAAGGTTGGAGTGGTTTTTTCTTTCTCTCATGGTGGCTTCTCCCACCTTCATGCACTCTGTAGGTCTCTCCTTCTCTTCCCCTGAGCTCTAGCAGCCCCAGTTTGGCTGTCATTGCTTTTTTATTGATGTAAATTTGTTGATTTGTGGAAGAGAGTGACGCTGGGGACCATCTATTCTGCCATCTTGACCAGAAGTCTAATTTGTAAATTAAGCATAGAGGTGTAAGAATACTACATTTGAAATTTTACCACTTTATTTTACATAACTATTGATAGTGAACTTTGTACTCCACAAATATGTATAATCAATTATGCTTCAATAAAAAAGGAAAGCAATATAAAAATAAAATTTTACCACTTTAATAAAATGAATGTTCATTTTAAGCCCTATTTTAAAAAGTATTTTGTAATTGTAATAAATAGTCCTATCTGTTCATATACTCTCTGCAATATAAAAAAAATTCAGAAGATATTTTGCATATAGTATTATAATCTTTTATTTAGTTTTCTGTCTCTCCACTGTCTCTAAATTTTTAAATTTTCCTAGCATAATTAATTCTTTTTATGTCATACGTATTTTAGATTGTGTAGCTGATCCCCTCCATTAGCACAAATAATCCAATTTTTACCTACTTACTGTACAATTTGTTCATGATCCTGGGTTAACAATAAAATTACCCTAAGCCTGTGAGGACCAGACAATAATGCATATGAATGGCCTTCATAACTTCCCTTATCCTATCTTTCTTAACAGTACCTGATAATTTCCTCTTCTAGGAATATGTCAGTTCAGTACACCAAATGGCCCTCCTGACTGGAAAAAAGAAAATGAATTCTAAAAAAATTTTAAGCCATATTTAACAAATAATAATGACAAGTGAGGAATATACCAGGTCCAAAAGTGAAATGAAAGCAGAAACCATGGGAGGTTAGCAAGTTCCAAAGCCAGCTTTCCCCCCTAAGGGTTTCTACCAAACTCTGGGGATCATGCGATTTCATATTGACAAGTGTATTGGGGGTGGGGGGGAGGCTGGAGATAAAGCCCAGATTCTACCCAAGGTAGGGATATAATAGGAGACCCCCAAATATAGCTGGGACCTGTACTATATATGGATGGGAAATAAACCCTACTGCACAGAAATTCACAGCAAAGCAATTTGCTTCTCTCAGCCCTGTTGCCAGGTACAGAAGGAAAAATGTATATCCCCTGAGAATTTGTAACCATAAGCCAGCCCTTAGGTAAGATTTTATCTTAACTCACTGCTAGTGTGGTCTGGAAAGTTTCAAGAAGATTCTAAATTAAAATCCTTGGTTAGCAGCACCTTCTGGTGATTCACAGAAATATATGTCCTCTCTCAAAAAACCAGAATGTAACCCAGGTCTCTAAGAACTCCCACAGGTAAAGTTGTAAAGAATATAAGTAGCTCAAAAAATTTTTTTGAAACTTATAAGGAATCAAGGTATCATAAGGGAGAAGAAGAAGAAACAATAGCATATATAAACCTTTTAAAATCTCACACTTATTTTCAAATACAGAATACACATCATCTACATCTAATATGTTTTTAAAAATGAAATTGAAACATGAAATTCTGAATAGGGAGCAAACCAGACCCAATAGAATTTCAACCAATAAAAATTGTAACAATTGTATTTTTCAAAAATCAGTGAACAAACTAACTGATTTGCTAAATCTAAAGTAGATGTTAAAGAACAAGAAAATAGATCTGAAAAAATTCAGAATGCGGTCTAGAGGAATAAGAATATAGAAAATATAAAACAATTAGAGTCTGGAAATAGAAAATAAAAAGAAGGAAAGATAGGTAGTATTCAAAAAAATAATTGCTGCAAATTTTCCAGAATTTAAAAAAAATATACAAATCCTCGATGCATCACCATAGAGTTATAGAGTAGCAAAGGAAGGGAGAAGATCTTAAAATCAGCCAGAGACAAGAAAGATCATGTGCAGTAAAGTGATCATTAGACTGACTACTGATTTCTTGGCAGCAACAATGGAAGCCAGAAGACAGTGGAATAAATCTTCATTGTGAAAAATAATTGTTCATCCAGAGAGCTATACCTGGAAAAATATAAGAATGAGACCAAAATAAAAAATTTTAATATCAATAGAAAGAGACTACCATAAATCACAACAACTACTAAACTTTGAGTAAAGGAAATCTTAAAGGATGTATTCCAGGCCAAAGAAAAGTGATTTCACCTGACTGATAATAACAATAACATCTAATTTCTAGGAAAAGTTTAGAATTAAATAATGGGCAAGATAACATACAAGTTGGGAGGAGCATGACTGGATTTAAAGCTTTCTAAGGTCTTCAACAAGAGCATAAAGTTATTGATTAAGTTTTGTTCAGCATGCATGTTAAAGTTAGAGTGACCACCAAATAAAAAGATGTGTTGCAAATAATTTCCAAATAAGTGTGTGTGTGTGTGGGGGGTGAAATGACAAAAAGAAAAAAATATTTTAAAGGGAGAAAGAACACAGACAACAATATAATAGAACAAATAAAGAGCACATAAGATGCTGGCTAAAAGTCCACATATGTAATCATTAATCACTATAAATATAAAAGGCTAAACTCAGAAATGAAAAGACAAAGATTTCCAGGCTGGATTTTTTAAAAAGTCCAGGTATATGCCATTTATAAAAGATATTTCTTAAACATAGGAAGGAAGATTAAAAGTCAAAGGATGAAAAAAAGAACATATACTAAAGAAATACTAACCAAAAGAAACATCAAGTAGTAATATGAATATTGACATCAGGCTAAGTAAATTTTAAGGCAAAAATCGTTACTAGAGCTAAAGATCATGACATAACAAATGATAAAAGATCCAATTTTCCAGAAATATATAACAGCTCTAAATCTGAATGCAACTAAAAACAGAATCTTAAATATACATAAAATAAAAACTGACAACTCTACAGGAGAAATTACCAAATTCACCATCTCTGTGATAAATTTTAACATTCCTATTTTGGAAAGTATTTTAAAAATCAATATACAGACTATAATATTTAATAACAATAAAACTAAATTAGAAATTTTAAAAGGTAACTAAAAAACCTCATGAATTTGGAAACTTACATAAAACACTTTGAATCTAGTAATATATTAAAAACAAAATCACAATGCAAATTAGAATATATTGGAACTAAACAGTAACTGAAAATTATATATCAAAATTTGTCAGGTGCAGCTAAAGTGGTACTTAGAGAACAACTTATAGCCTAAGATGTTTATACTGAGAAAGAAGAAAATCCAAATCTTAATAAGCCTATAAGCCAGCTGAAGAACTAGAAAAAAATAGCAGAATAATCCCAAAGAAAGAAGAAAATCAATAAAGGTAAAAGCATACATTAATGAAATAAAAAATATATGTTAAAGAGGATCAACAAAGCCAAAAGTAAACATCCAGTAATATCAACTGAGGGAAAAAAAGAGAGAAAACAAACACAAATAAACAATAATAGAAATTTAAAAGGGGATTATAACCTCAGGTGCTGCAGAGGTTAAATAGATAGGCAGAGGATGTTATGTACAACGGTGACTTGTCATGTGACTGGTCAGTGACCTTGGGTAAGTCCATTCTTTCCTTTATAAAATGATTGAATTGATTCTACTGTCAAATGTCTCTTAAAGCAGTGCTTCTCACAGTTTAATGGAGATTTCATTAAAGTGCAGATTCTGACTCACTAGGTCTGGAGTGGGACCTGAGAATCGGCACTTCTATCAAGACCTCTCCCCAACCCTCCCCCCCAGTGATGTAGATGTTTCTGGTCCATATTTGAGCAGCAGGGCTTTCATCCTATACATTGCTATTACCCTCTCTTTAGACCGACGCTGTCTGCATTGTGTGCCGCCTTTTTTAACACTTACTCCCAAGCTCCCAAATTCCTTCCCACACCACCCAGATGTAAAGTGAAGATTCACCAGATTCAAACCTTAACTAACCTTTAAGAAGCAGAAAAAAATAACACAAAACAAGCCTAGTACCCTCTACTTTTACTACAAGCTGCGACTAAAAGACATCATTCCTAAAAGAGGACCTACAGTTAACAACAATTAAGGCTCCTTTCTTCTTTCTGTTGTTGTTTGTTCGTTCGTTCTGTTTAGGTGAGTCAATTTATTATATATTATGGAAAATAGGTGAGTTGAAAACTCCTGTATAGACACAATACTTGCCAATAATTGACTTACGATGATATACAATTACATAATGCATAAACACTCTAATTTTCTCTTATTAACTACAAGTGGAATTTCTATTTGTCTTCACACAATGTTTCAGAGGCTTATCTTAATTATTCCAATATCATTAGCAGTTGAATAAAAAGTCGGTTTGATGTGCGGTGTAGGAGAAAAAGTCTCCACAATAAAGCCTTCTGAAACAGGAACGTTAACTTCAAACTCCCTTTGTGTAAGTCAAGGAGAAATTGATTAAAGTCATTTTGCCTGAGTGCACAAAATGAGAATTTTTTTTTTACTTACAATTTCTAACAGTAATAAGGGCTGTCATCTTTAATATTTAAGCTCAAGGGTGAAGGGGGAAAGGTATTTATGCACATATGTGTACAACCTGGCAAATAGCCATCTGTCCCCAAATACCTGGAACCAAGCAGAAAAATAAAACAGGTTGCTCTGGCCATCTCAGAAAATGTGTAAGGAGAATTTAATAAAACATTGACACAATGGTGTGGTGGCCACCCTGGGTGTTTCTTTTCCTATTTCTGCTGGAATTCTCAGCAATGTCTTCACTACAGCCTTGGGCTATGGATGAAAAAGCAAGAGGAAATATTTAAATGAGGGGTCAGGACTTTCATTGGAACATTAAGAGCAAGAGGCCTGCAGAAGTATCCAGTTTTTCATGCCATCCTCAGATTGGTTGTAATTAGCTGCACCTTAACACAAAACTCAACTTACAGCTACCAAATATGCCATTTACAAATTCCAAAATGCAAGTTATACAGGATTCTAATATGCCCAGTACTGCATAATCTGAGTGAGAGACCCAGGGCCTGGACCCAGCTGTTATGAGCACAGTTTTCTAGTACCCTCTTCCTTGACCATGGAATCCCATCAGAGAACTTTGTGATGAAGAACTGGTTAGACATAAGGTAGAGGGAAACTGCTTTTCTTTCTTTTTTTAAAAAAATTTGTTTTTTTTTTTACATTCTAGGATGTTGTTGTGGAGCAGTTGGGAGGGAGGGGGAGTGGGAAGGGGAAAGAAATGGGATGGAAGAAGGAGGAAAAAACGGGCAGAATTGAGGCCTGTGGCACCCCCCACATTCCCACAGGGGAGACCAGGGGGCTTCCAATGGTGGCTTGATCACTGCCAGGCTGGGTGCAGATGTCAGGGGGGTGTGGCAAAAGCCCTTGCCCCCCAGCACCCCAGCTCGGGAACCTAGATCCCTTCTTGCTGTGACTTAGTGGTTGTTGCTGGGCTGGTTGCATGTGTTGGGGGTGTGTGGCCAAGGCCCTCAGCACCCCCCACTGCCCTGGCTCGGGAGATCCCAGGGTGCTTCCTTCGGCTGCTCAGTGGTCTTCACTGAGCTGGTTGCACATGTCAGGGGGTGTGGCTGAGGCCCCTGGCCCTTCCCCCTTTCTGGCTTGATAGCTCAGGGGACTTCTGGTCCTCCTAGGTGTTATAGGTGTTCTTTGGTGAAATGAAACCTTTACTAGTTAATATCAAACTTTGTCTCTGGTTGTGGGTACTTTGTTTTTCTTTCAGTTCTGTGTTGGATTATTTGCTGTTCCCAACACTTAAACTCTGCACTGGAACTAATTTGTTGTCCTTTGCTTACTTCTAAAATGGGGGAACTTCCTGTGGGGAACAGTACTTGAGCCCTGTGATTGAGCTAAATTGCTGCTTTGCTGCTAATTCCCTAGGGAATGCTTTTTGTGCAGTTCAGGTTTTAACAGTTGATTTTATAGGTACTTCTGGGTCTATGAGATCCAATATACCTGCATTGTGTAGAAACTGTGGTCTGGGCCTGAGTCTTTTTATCAAACTGCACATCATGCAATTCTGTATTCCAGACCGGTCTCCTCTGAGTGGTCCTGTGCTGATTGCGGGGGGCAGATCAGCTGTCCTTGCTATGCCCCAGTGTTCCCCTGGTGGGTCCATCTCTCCCACTGTTCATGCTGCAAACACTTCCCATGGGACAGGCAGTGCTCTGGTCCCTTGCGATGACTCACTGGCCTCTGAGTGGCTCCTTTTTTTCAGTTGTTGTGGCTCCTTGCTCCTATATGGGTCCACGGGAACCCTATTAGTGGTCTTGCTGGCCTGGGGGCCACCAAGGCCCTCTTCTCCCCTGTCACCTCCAAGCAACTTCACCTGAAGGGCACAGCTGGGGCTTTTGCAAGCTCCTGCTCTATGCACCAGCAGCTCCAGCCTGGAAGCGGCCGGGGTTGAAATGGAAGGAAGGCTTTTTTCTTTCTCTCCTCATGGCTTCTCCTGCCTTCATGCACTCCATAAATGTCTCCTCCTCTTCCCCTGAGTTCTAGCGGCCCCAGCTTGGCAGTCATTGCTTTTTTATAGTTGTAAATTGGCTGATTTGTGGGAGAGAGTGACGCTGGGGACCATCTATTCTGCCATCTTGACTGGAAACCCCCTGGAAACTACTTTTCATTGAACCAGGGAAATGGACAAATCATTTCTTCAGCCTGTGTTTTCAAAAACCTAGCACCTCTCAATAAGCTTTTCCAAAGAAATCTAATCTAATGTCTAATATCAGGGACCTTATCCATATCTGGTGTACAAATTGTGGCCTAGAAAAATGGGCCTGCCAAAGTATTCCCCTCTTAGACTTTGTTGACTATTCCTGAGGTGGGATTGCTCCCGCCATTTACATGTGAGCCCTGAGGCCCAAACAAGTTCAGTAACAGACCCAGGGTCCTAGTGATTGGGTCAACTTCCTCATTCAAACCCAGGTCTTCCAAACTCCAAAGCTCCACTGTGCTGCCCATCTTGAAATATTGTTACACAGCAACTCAAAGATGAATATAACCCTTGCATCTGCTAGTAAACTCTGAATCATAAACAATCATTCTTTCAATGAACGTCTCTACTTGAGTGCACAGAATAAGTCTGTTCTTCCCCAGAGGTATGGATTTTAAACAATCTAGACACTGAAATCTTTTAGACATAATCATTCGTTACTCTTTCTGAGGTCCATGAAAGGGTGGAACCTGTCTCTCTTGTTCACAGTTAAATCCCATTCACTGGCATATAGTTTGTGCTCAACAAATATCTGTGACTGATTCCTCAAGAACCATCTGCTGAGAGAATTCATTAATGGGTGGATAAATGAGAGTTCAGGGAAGGACCAGAAAGGTCGAGGGTCTGGATTATGGCATAAAACTGTTATTGGATGTCCGTTCTGTGAGAGAAGGGATAGCCTAGTTAATGTGGTAAGTCCTGGGGTAAGAGATTATTCACTAGTTCATTAAATTAGAAAGCAAAATTAGGAAAATGCACATCAGAGCCAATCGCCACACTTTTAAGAAGACTTCCCTGGACAACCATGCATTGTATTGATCAGTCCCTCACTTTCTCAGCCTGTTAATTAATTTATTCACAAAACATTTATCATGCATTTTCTACAGACCAGACACTGTGGTTGCAAAGGGGGAATTAAAATCACTGGGCTCAAGGAACACATCGTGGGTGTGCACATAAGTAAACCAAGTCATGTGATAGATTTCTGGTCAAGGTGGTGGAATGAGTACATGTGAAGCCTTCCCTCTCTGATGCTTAAATATATATATTTAACATACTTATACAGAGAAATGAAGAATATATATTCAAAAAATTAAAACACACAGTTACTGTATTAGTTTCCCAGGGATGCTGTAACAGGGTACCATGAATGGGGTGGCTTAAATAAAATAAATTTATTGTCTCACAGTTCTCAAGTCTAGAAGTCCAAGATCAAGGTGTCAGCAGGGTTGGGTCCTTCAGAGCATGGTGAGGAAGCACCTGTTCCATGCATCTCTCCTAGCTTCCATGATTTGCTGGAATCTTTGGTGCTCCTTGGTTTAAGGATGCTTCAGTCCAGTGTTGTTCTCCCTGTGCCTGTTAACGTCATCCTCTCTCTGTGCATCTCTCTGTGTTTAAATTTCCCCTTTTATAAGGACATCAGTCTAATCCTAAGGTCCGTGCTAATGATCTCATTACCCTAATGACCTCATTTTAACTTGATTATGTCTGTAAAGACCCTACTTCCAAATAAGGTCACATTCTGAGGTATTGGGAGTTAGGAATTAAATATGTTTTTTTGGGGAGGACACAATTCAACCCATAACAGTTGCAGTAAAAAAAAAAAAAAAAAAAGATACAATCTGTATCTCTGTAGACCAGAAACAGTATGGAATACCCCTGTGGTGAGCAAGGGCTGAAGTTGTATGTGACCAAACTCAAAGCAAGCAGTGGTCTGGGGAGTCAGCACTTGGGAGGAAGGGGGACTGGACAGTCCTCTTGGGTGGTGAGGGTCCAAAGCCAAGTGCTGCCCTGCCTGCTGGAAACCCAAGGCTGTGATCATTCACTGCCTGTTGATAGATCCAGAAAAGCTCCACTCCCCTGTTGCAAGGTTACGACAAAAAACAAGCAGCTTGCCTGGGGTGGAAGGAAGAGCCAGGCTGTACACACAAGCTGCACATCTGCTCTCAGACTGCAACCCTGACATGCCCCAGAAGAAGACAGCCCTGAGCAATGTTGGGTGTGAGTCCTGGCTCTGATCTGTGCTCCTAGGGGTCTGCACTGGAGCACTCAGAAACTTCCAGATAGAGGAGAGTGATCAGAGGAGGGGGAGAAATGCCCATGCAAGAAGAGTACACAAACACAACTTACAATACAGGTGAAAAAATCCAACAGAATAAAAGAATAAAGCAAATAGCTGGGAGAAATCATATTCCTCAAAATAGAAATCAGTGAGCAACCAGAAAAAGGAGGTGCTACTGTTCATAAATAAGAACAGGAGGTTGCATAAACCAACCACAAGCAAAGATAGTATATTAAACACATGTAGTTGTCACCTTTCCCTTCTGATACTTCTGATAAAATGATAGTAAAGAAGTAAAAAGAAACCCCCAAAGACAAATGTAGAAGAAAGGACATCAGTAGAGAAGAGAGTTCAATGAAATTTTTCAGGATGAAAAATTAGATTGACATTTGTTATCTGACTTAGCAGAACTGAGAAAGCCACAACCCAAAGTGCATGTAGAGAATGATATTTATAAGAAGAAGATCCTGATGAAGCCCAAGAGGCTGGGATGTGAGGATACCGAGAATGGCAGAGAGGAGCTGAGGTGCTCAGTTGAAAGTAGGGACATGGGTTAAAAGTCAAAGAACCCTTAACCCACTTCTACCATCCCAGACAGGGTGCTGGCTGCCAGCCACTCACTCCTTGGCAGGGGTCTGGAGGTTTATTTTCTGAAGGGACTGAATGGGAAGGGCTTAGCTTCAAGCCAGATGAGGTGGAGATGTGGAGGCACTGACTGAAAGGAGGGAGAGAATTCTCAAAAGTCTGCATATGGAATGGTCTCCTATCGTGAGGGCAGGTCACGAGTAGCCATGCACTTTTCCTACCTGAATGACCTTCAGGAGATGGGAGGATTTCCACCCCCACCCTTGTATTCCCTGAATAGCTCCAGAGAAAATAACTCACAAATTGACATTTGGGGGTCCCTCAAGAAACCATCAACAAATTCCACCCTTGCACACAGAACTTCCAATCAGCCTTTCATGGCCTTAAACACTGGACAAATGAGGATCTGCAAACACACAGGATAACCTCCAACATGAAGAAACCCAAGTAAACAACTACAAAGTGGAACTTGTGCAAGGAAGAGAGAAAATTTAAAAACCAAAAACCAAAATCTCAAATACTATCTTTTGAAGCAGGAAAACATTGCAGTTTGATGGAGTTTGGATGTGTTGTCCCCTCCAAAACTCATGTGGAAATTTGATCTCCAATGTGGCAGTGTTGGAAACTGATTGAGTCATGGGGGTGGATCCCTCATGAATGGATTAATGCTCTCCTTGGGGGAGGGGGGAGTAATGAGTGAGTTCTCACTCTGTTAGTTCCTGCGAGAGCTCGTTGCTTAAAAAGACCCTGGCACCTTCTCTCTCTCTCTTGCTTCCTCTCGCTATGGGATCTGCTTGTACCCGCCAGCTGCCTGCCACTTCCGCCATGAGTAGAAGCAGCTTGAGGCCCGTGCCAGATGCAGCTGTCCAAGAATCATAAGCCAAATAAACCTCCTTTCCTTATAAATTACCCAGTCTCAGGTATTTCTGTCATAGCATTGCAAAATGGACTAAAACAGAAAATTGGTACTGAGGAGTGGGGTGTTGCTATACAGATACCCGAAAATGTGGATGCAGCTTTGGAACTGGGTAATGGGCAAAGGTTGGAAGAGTATGGAGGACTTAGAAAAGGACAAAAAGATGAGAGAATATTTGGAAGATTTTAGAGATTGGTTAAATGGTTGCGACCAGAATGTTGATAGAAACGTGAACAGTAAAGACCATGAGGATGATGAGGTCTCAGATAGAAAAGAGGAACTTATTGGGAATTGGACAAAAGATCACACTTGCTACACCATAGCAAGGAACTTGGCTGCATTGTGTCCATGCCCTTGGACTTTATGGAAGTTGGAACTTAGGAGCTGTGAACCAGAGTATCTGGCAGAAGAAATTTCGAAGCAGCAAAGCATTAAGGGCACTGCATGGCTACTTCTAACAGCCTACTCTGAGTTGTGGTGGCAAAGGCATGATGTAAAGCCAGAATTTAAAATGGAAGCAGAGCGTAAAGATTTGGAAACTTTGCAGCCTGGCCACGCAATAAAGAAGCAGAGAGCCAGAGAACAATGCAAGGGTGAAGGAGATAAACTGGTTGCTAAAGACATTATCTTGGTGGTGAGACAGCCAGATGCTAATAGCAGAGAAAATGAGAGGAAAGCCCTGCAGGCACTTCAGAAGTCTGGAAGCACGCCCCACCCATCACAGGCCCTGAGGCCTAGAAGGACTGAGTTATCCTGGAGGACAGACCTGGGGTGCAGCTGCCCTCAGAATCCTGCTCCCTGCATCCCAGCTGCTCCAACTGGAGTGGCCCCAAGTGTGGTTCGGGCAGCAGCCCTGGAGAGTAGAGGCCTGAAACCATGGTGGCGTCCACGCTGTGTTAAGTCTGTAGGCCTGCAGGACGTGAGAGCAGTGGAGGCGTGGCAGCCTCCACCCAGATTCCAGAGGATGTATGGAAAAGCCTGGGGACCCAGGAAGAGACCTGCCGCAGGGGTGGAGCCACTGCTTAGGCCATCTACTAGAGCAATGCTGAGCAGGAAAGTGGGGTCAGAGCCCCCACAGAGAGCCCCCACCAGGGAAATGTCTAGTAGAGACAAGGCAGCGGGACAACCATGGAGACCCCAGACTTATGGAGCTACCAGAGTGGAACACCGGCCTGGAAAAGTTGCAGGCACCCGCGCAGCCCACTGGGCTGCACCTGGCAGAGCTGTGGGAATGAGGCTGCCTGATGCTTTGGGGGCCCAGATGCCCAATTGTGCCCAGGATGCAGGACTTGGAGTCAAAGAACCTTATTTTGGAGCTTTAAGACATAATGTCTGCCCTGCTGGGTTTTGGACTTGTTTGGGGCCTGTTTCTCCTTTCTTCTGGTCTATTCCTCCCTTTTGGAATGGGAATGTATACCCAATGTCTGTTCCACCATTGTATCTTGGCAGTAGATAAATTTGGTTTTGACTTTTACAGGTTCACAGCTGGAAGGACTTTTGCTTTTGGTCTCAGAGGAGACTTTGGACTTTTAAGTTGGTGCTGGAGCAAGCTAAGACTTTTGGGACTGTTGGGATAGAATGATTATATTTTGTATGTGAGAGTGACATGAGTTTTGGGGGGCCAGGGGCAGAATGGTGGAGTTTGGATGTGTTGTCCCCTCCAAAACTCATGTGGAAATTTGATCCCTAATGTGGCAGTGTTGGAAACTGAGTCATGGGGCAGATCCCTCATGAATGGATTAATGTTCTCCCTGGGGGAGGGGGGAATTAATGAGTGAGTTCTCACTCTGTTAGTTCCCGCGAGAGCTCGTTGCTTAAAAAGACCCTGGCACCTTCTCTCTCTCTCTTGCTTCCTCTCTCTTGCTTCCTCTCTCTTGCTTCCTCTCACCATGTGATCTGTTTGTACCTGCTGGCTGCCTGCCACTTTCCGCCATGAGTAAAAGCAGCCTGAGGCCCGTGCCAGATGCAGCTGTACCAGAATTGTAAGCCAAATAAACCTCTTTTCCTTATAAATTACCCAGTCTCAGGTATTTCTGTCATAGCAACACAAAATGGACTAAAACACAGTTTTAAAACAAGGATAAAATGCTATAAAGTGGTAATAACTAGGGATTAAGAATAGGCCCATGGAAATTTAAAACAAATACAACAGCCAAAATAAAAATATTCAACACAGGGACTGATAAAATTGAATAAATCAATACAAATGATAAAAATATAGAAAATATGAAGAAAAGATAAGAGACATGGAAGGTTGTATCTGGAAGTCCGACTTCTGAATAATAAGAGTTTCGGAATGAAAGAACAGAGAAAATGGACAGAAAAAAAAAATCATTGAGCATTTTCTAGAATTAGAACACAGATTTCCAGACTGAAGCAGCTGATCAAGAAACCATCACATCAAGGCACAGTGCTGTGAAAAACAAAGATAAGAATGTTCTTAAAAATTTTCCAGGGAGGAAAAAAAGTGGCCTGGCACCAACCTTCTCAACACTGGCTGTGGAAGGTAGGGGAGCAATGCCTTCTACATCTTGAGAAAGGTGAATTAATTCTAGAATTTGGCGCTGTGCTAAACTCACTCAAATGTGAAGCAAAATAGATTTTCAGACTTGCTAGGACTCAGAATCTCTACCTTCCATTTATTCTGTCATCGGAAGTGAATGGAACTTAAAGCTCTAGAAAGATCAAAGAGTAAACCAAGAAAGATGAAGTGCTGAGATTGAGAAAAGGGTGGATGTAACTCAGGAGCAAGGTGAAGAGATGTTTCAGAAAGGCAGGGAAGCAGCTGACCAACCTGGAGCAGGAAGATGGGGCTTCAGGAGGGGAAGGGGAATCCCTAGATACATCACCAGGGAGAGATAAAAGAGAGACAGATGGCAGACCCAATGGAGTGTCTGAAACAAAATAAATAATATTTACATTGTTATAATCATCTAACTTAATTTAAAATAGTGATCCATCATAACAGGTAATAGATATGATCTAAAATGGGTAAATCAAAAACTAGCCATATAAGCATATGATATAGTAATGTGAAGGTAATTGCCAGAGCAGCAGCTAGAAGAGTTCAAAGTGGTTGCCTCAAGGCACGAGAACTAGAGTGTGGGGAAGAGCAAGGAGGGGGAAAGGATTGCTGTGATTTATTTCCAGCCTTTGGGCACTATTTGATTTCTAATTCTATGTATTATGACTTTGATAAAAAATTTAAAACTAAAGTAAAACAACCACAATATGGTACGTGTTACAGACGTAGGAACGGAGAGGAAGAAATTCTGAGTCTTGAGTGGAGCATTGGAGGGGGACCTTCCTAGAAGAGGTTTGGTTACAATTATGTGACCTTACAATTCAACCTGCTGTTGTTTCATTTGTCCATTCATTCATTCATCCATCTACTGTGCACCAGACACTGTTGCAAGTGCTGGCTGTGTCAGTGAATAAAGAGATCTGGAGGGCATATGCCACTTCCCCAGCTGCCTGGGAATAGCTTGTGCTTATGTGTTCTCTATATGTCCCCATAGCACTTTGAATAATGCTGTACTGACAGGGCCAATAAATCCTTGAGAAATGAATGAATGAATGATGTAACCTGAAGAATCCACAGTCATGTGAATAGGCAAGTAACTCTGAGAATAAAGAGAATTTTCTGGACTCAAAGTATAAAGAAATTTCTCTTCTAATCAAATGACAATGAGTTTAGAGAAGATTTAGAAATTCAGCATCGTGGATCTCTTCTTAGCTCAGGACTGTAGAGTCTTGGTTGTCACTTCATTTCTCAGTATTACAAAAGTCTCATCCATAAAATCTGAATAGTGATAGGAACTCATTGAGACTGTGTTTTGTAAACTGTAGAGCCCTGTAAACATTTTGATAACTTTATCCTTAATATTATAAACAGACTTTGCTTATTACTTTTAGAGTAATGGGAGTGTAAAACCTTGGAGTTCATGCAGTCCACACTCTCATTTGATAGAAGAGGAAACTGAGCCCGAGAGTATGGCAGGAGTAGCCTAAGATCACATAGCCAGGCCAAAGCAATGTTGAGTCTGGGACCCACTCTACCGAGTCCAGTGCTCCTTCTGGTAAGACAGCTCAACACAGTTTGTCTTCTTTGGATTCAGAGATTTCAATTCAGAATTTTTGGAAGTTCTGTAATCTAAAAATGAAATTGTATAATTTAAAAGTGAAAAGAGAACTAGTCAAACATACAAGAATTCAAGGTTTTGCATGTCAGAAAGTTCTAAAGCCCAAATGAGGAAATTATAGTAAGTTTAGCTCTTGAGTCCAGCAGAACCTTTTGTGTTATTTCAAATGTTGTGTCAATCCCTTATTTCTCAAGTGCAGAGCAGATCCCCCAAATGTGACTGCTTTATGAATGAGTAACAGTACAGTAAGCCTGCTGCTCTGATTTCAGGAGACAGCGTGTGGATGTGTGTATATGGTACCGTGTTGTGTTCTGGAAGGACCTAGAAAGACATTAAGTTACAGAAAATGAATTACATCTAACAAAGACTGGAAATCTCATCCAAAGAACTTTATTCTCAAAGCTGTACATGAATTTACATTGTAGAAGGTAATGACAGAAAAACAGCTATTATTTATTGAGTTCTTCTTTCGTGCCAGACATTGTGCTAAAAACCTTATCTGTATTAGCTCACTTAATCCTTTCAACAACCATTCCTAAAGTGAGAAAACTAAGGCTGAGAAATGTTAAGTGACTTTCCCAAGTTAGAGAGCAAATAAGGCACAAGGATGAGATTTATACCAATGTAGTTCTGAGACCTGTGTGTTGAGTCATTAGACTATATGGCACAGGTGAAAGCTTTTTGCTGACTTAGCAACATGACCTAGAACTTGATAATGTAGCTGGAAGAAAACTAAGAAAACTCAGTGTGTTGCAGCCTCAAAATATACCAAGTGCGGAAAAATTATAGGGCAGATATGACTTTATTTAAAAAGGCCTTGGTTATATTTGGTATCTAAACTGGGATTAGATGGCATCATATGTCTTTAAGAGAAAATCGTCTGTAAACAAGGAAAATAAGTATTAACCAAAATCTTGGAGGAAAGTCGGAGAAGGGCCTGAGAAGTCAGTGGTGAGAACTTCTTTCTCCATGGAAGACCTGGACATGGAAGCTGCTGCTGTAAGGACAGAGCATGGGATAATGTACAAAACATCTGAAGGTTTAGGCTCCCACCAGGGATTAGTGATAGTGGCTCTGGGCTCCAATGGCTCCCTCCAAATACACTCTACAGAAAGACACAATCTAAGTGTGTTTGCTGAACTTTGGAGGCTTCAGGATGAGCTTGCCAGAGCCCCAACCTACCCCAGTGTCTCTCTCTATATATATATATATCATATATGAATTATATTATTTTATATATTACATATGTGTTATATATAACTTGTTTATAATGTATATTATATTATAATATAAAATATTGTGCAATATTATATACTATATTATGTTACAATATATATTATATAATGATATTACATATAACTATAATATAAAGGAGGAGCTTAGGAAGATATATAGTATAATATATATTATATTATATTATAATCATATAATATGTTACATAATAATTACATATAGGAGGAGCTTAGGAACCATAGCAATCTGGTTCCATTCTGGGGGTCTAGTTGGGATCTATAGAAACCCTAAACCCAGGTAAATGATTCCTGGGGTATTTAGAAACAAAGCCAATCATCAGAGGCCCATCCTGGGTGACTTAATGACTTGGATCCTTTATTCAAACCACTTTAATAAACAAATTATTAAGTGCTTACCACAAGTGCCAGGCACTTTGACAGGCACCATGAGCAGTTCAGAGATGCTTTTGCTCTGACTTGCTTAGAGTCGATTGGATAGAAAATTCCAGTTCATGAGCTCTGTTTCCCATATCTTCTTGGACCCACCTAAACTGGTAAGATTTGCGTCCATTCAGGCTGTAGGTGATAGCTGAGGTTGTAGTGCATGTGTCTCAATCTGGGAACGCTGGAGGTCCCAGGATGTGATGGGGTCCTCAAGTTCTCCACAATTATGTGTTCTGTTTTTAATTTCATATTTTCATCTTGATGCTAATTTTAAAAAACCTTAATAGAATGAATTCAGGGTCATTTGATGACTACTGTAAAACTAAATCCTGCTCCAGGAGTGAGGTGCCTGCATTCGTATTTACACTCTTTCTGTCATCAAGGAGTGTAATTGTCCTGGGCTATTGAGAGAAGAGCAGTGGGGTCTGGTGAAGGAGGGTCTTCAGCAGACGAAGCCCACAACCCCACCTTTGTGCCGATGAAACACAAAGATGTCAGAAGTTGAACAGAGAAGAGGCAAGTAAACCATCGAGCCACTATAAGTCCCCCAGGCACGTGGACATGTCAACATTAAAACAAAACAACCAAACAAACCCAGCTGTCGCAGCAGTCAGGGCTATAGTTCCATGCACAGCAGCAATTTTGCTTGAGCAAACAATCTGACAGTTGTGTCAGATAAAATTTTCATTTTGTTTGTTTTGTGGTTTGTTTTTGATTTGTAAATTTGTTTTTAGAAATCAGTGTATAAGGGCTATGAGTATAAAGGGTCAGATAGGGGGGTTTGTATTTGTAAGTAACATTACTATAGAAATAATTTAAGCCAATAATGGAGTTGACAAGATGTTTTTCCTTTAAAAAGGGTCCACATGTTGGTCAAGATTAAAAATACTCAGGTAGCAGGAAAGGGAACATTTAGCCCCATTCGGCCCCCAGAGGCAGGTTGCTTGTTCACAGAAGCACAGGAGAAAGAGATGGAAAAACTGGCCTGTCTCATATCAAAAAACCTCCTGGAGCAATGGACTTCAAAGTTTTCTCTTGTAGCTTATGTAATAATTAAAACAAAACAAAACTAGACACACCATAGCACACATTTTTTTTAGTTGACATTTAAATTTTTTATCATAAGTTAAAATAGTCACAAAAGGTATACTTTCCAGTGTGTTGTAAATATTGGCATTTAAAAAACAAACTGTTGCAGAACTCTTTTAAATACAAATAATAAAGTCCAAATGCCACAGACTGGAAGATCACTGTCCTTCATTTATAGAGGATGTGAACCACTCTTTAACTCTTGGAACTTCTGTATCATTCTTTTTCTTCTCTAGCTTATGCTTCCATTCTACTTCCACAGAATTTTATCCCATTGTAATATCTGTATGCTTCAGGGTATTAATCCATCACCCTATCATGCGTCTCTGCCACAGAAATATGCATATAAATTGGAATCTTAAACTGTTTACATTTCCAGTGACTAGAGTATGCTAAGTATTAATTTTTATCTGGATTGATTTATCGCTATAATTATTATTAGTTCATAATTGATCAAAACAACATAAATATACTTCAAATGTTGATATATGAGTATAATTATTACATATAAAAGTAAAATGCTGTTGGAAATGGTTCTCTAAAGAGATGGATTTGTCCATAGGTGAATATTAGTTATTGCTAGACTGGGTTCACCTTCAAATCTATTTCTAGTTTTCATTTTTACATAAGTAAGTTCTAAAATTCTTTGTTCCCATAAATAAACAGCAGGCATTTTGTTACAGCAATGGTGCTCAATTCTTTAGACTCCTTCTAAGGGATTCCCCAAATCACCTAATAATCCATCATCAAAAATTATTTTTAGTAATCTATCAGCTGACAACTCAATTGGGTCCCTGTTCAATTTTATTAAAAGCCTCCCTGCATTCCCCTCCCCCAAAAGGAAACCATCTGGTTTACAAAACATTCAAAAGATTTGTTTTTCAGTCAATAGAGTCATTTAGTTTCTCAATTTTGGGAAAATATAAACAAAAAGACTCTATTAAGATTTAGTAAATGATGACTAATTACACCTATTTATTCTTTCTCTTAGGCATTTTATTTTTTATTTTATTTATTTATTTATTTATTTATTTATTTATTTATTTTATTTTTTTTTTTTTCCGTGACCGGCACTCAGCCAGTGAGTGCACGGGTCAGTCCTATATAGGATCCGAACCCGCGGCGGGAGGGTCGCCGCGCTGCCAGCGCAGCACTCTACCAAGTGTGCCACGGGCTCGGCCCTTAGGCATTTTATTTCATCCAATATTACCAGGAAAGGATTTGAAAAACCTAAGTTAATTTCAGTATGCCTTTGCCAATAGAATATTTTTGATAAAATTTTACTTGCATCTATTTTATTTAAGACATTGGAGATATTAATTTAGCTCATTTAATTTATGGGATATGTCTATCATGTAACAAATTGACAAAGCCAGTCCTCGTTGTCCAGTTGTCCAAGCAATCAGCCAAATCACTTAGGCTTTCTATTTAGAAAGAGTCTGCCTTCATTCCTCAATTCAAATGAATGCGCTAAGGTGTGTCTCTGAGATAACACCTCACTTCAAAGAGCTGTGGAGATAGAGCACGCATCCTTGCCACCATGCAAGTGAGCTTCTCTCCTGCTCTCTTTCCCTCTGGAGGCAAGCACTCTGTCAATGTTAGGAGATAAAAGAGGAGAGATCTTTAAAATAGTATGAACACCTAACGTGGACTAAAAAAATCTAGCTGTGAAGCTATGCTTCCATGTAACAGAAATATACGTTAACAGCAAGTTTATATGCTTTCATTAAACACTAATATGTCAAATTGTCCTTGGCCTGGCACTCTAGTTTTTATCTTCTGGGTCACCCATAAAATGTATATTTTATAAAAAGAGAGAAGAACAGTTATGAAAGGGAGGTTGGCAAAGGAGATCTGGTCCATTCTCAGAAAGGTCAATATCAGGCAAGATTCCCAAGGAAGTTGTAGACTTGGAAATCTTTTTGCATTAACCCAACTCTGGTGTCCCTACCAAATGTGGGGACCCAAACACTTGCAGGGAGAAGTACGAAGAGTTATGTTAACAAAAATACGTTCTCAGATGTCCAGCATTCTCGGGAATCTTGCCTGATACTGATGTGCCTGACAGAATTCCTAATACCACCCAGAAGGTCAGCAAGCCACCCTACAGGGCTTAAGGGTAAGGCCTAGAGGCTTCCAGAGCCTTCCTTCCCCTCCTATCCCAGCCCTGCACCCTCTCCAACCACATGCCCACGGTTGGAAAGAAACAGGTCCATGGTGCTTTTGAAGATGAGACATAGGATGCATTGAGGGGTGCAAGTTAGGGCCAAAATGATTTTAAATATGGTTCTGATTCTAGCAGACAATGAGTCTACTGACATAGTACTGCAAATTTTAGTTTAGCCTAGAAATTTTTCAAAATAATTATTGGTCAAGGTTCTAATCTAACTTGTGGAGAAAGACGCTGCTAGATTCGCATGCCAGTGGTGAGTAGCCATTAAAGCACCGTAATCAAGAAAAGCGAACCCCAGGAAAGTGACACCAGGAAGCCTTTGCTCAGCCCACCTCCAGTAGTCTTTAAAAACAGAAACAAGGAAGCAAATGACACATGAAACACACCTCGAGCAAAGTCTGGAGCATTTTTTCTGAGGAAGGTTTTTCTTGAGGTTTATTTTGGAGGAAATAGAAAAGCTCTGGAATCATTGTAGGTGCCCTTGAGCCCCAAAGCAAGGGAGACAGTTATCATAAGCACCGGCTTAGAGGCTGGGGTGGTGGGAATCCGTAGGAGGGAAAAGAAAAGAATGTGCTTGTCAGGTTTTGGTGTCTCAGT
Source organism: Cynocephalus volans (assembly GCF_027409185.1). Classification (NCBI taxonomy): domain Eukaryota; kingdom Metazoa; phylum Chordata; class Mammalia; order Dermoptera; family Cynocephalidae; genus Cynocephalus; species Cynocephalus volans. The sequence goes on from NC_084472.1 coordinate 57,565,385, forward strand.
GCTTCTGAAATAGGTGGAAATTATAGCTCAAGCCCCTTCACCATGGGAACATCTGGAATATAAGAACTTCTGTGAATATTAAGAGGACTATTTATAGTTTTCTACGAATGTTAGGGAAGGCAATTATGTAAAATACGACTGTATTATTAGGTATTTGAAAAATACCAGGCTTGCAATAACTGCTTAAGTGATTCAGATTTCACAGATCTGTCTACTCCCAGTCAGTAAGTGCTAGTTTATTTTCCCAATGCAGCATCACCACCAAACTCAAGATCAAGTCTCTGCTGACACCGGCAGTGATGTCATCAGGCATGTCCATCCTGCTGAAGTCACGGTGGTGCTGGTTGGAAACATGAGCCCAAGTCACTTCTGGGATTATTGAGAAAATCCCCCAGCCTAGGACAGTGGCTGTCCAGAGCAAGTAGAAGGGGCTGCAGACTCTCATGAAGGACCACAGTGACAGGGAGCTTGCTCTTTACATGATATCTTCATGCTGAGGACCTTCTGTGGGTTGTGGACAAATTTTTGTCTCTGAAATAGCTGCACCTCTTAAACACTAGCAGCATTTCGATTATGTGGAATTGTCATTTTAGGCTTTAAAGCGTATTTTTGTGGTTGTTACAGCCCCGGTGCCTGGGCTGGCAATATCGAAGACAATGACACTTGTGAAAGCTCACCAAGATCTGGCTCTTTTACTGCTTCACTGGTTTCAAACTTTTGTTTTAGTGTCTTCTCATGTCTTCCAAGAATTGATGGGAGGGTGGGCGAAAACCCACAAGGGTGGTGATTCCTGGGCTCCACGTGATGCCATGCATTTAACACCAGATGGCTTTCTGCATGCAGCCACCGCTTGGGGACATGGGGTTTTGGGGGTGACAGGCACTTTCCTGCCTGTACCTCTGTCTCATTTGGAAACTTTTCAGAGATATGAATGACAAGCCTAAAACTAATACATGCTGTAATACTGTAGTGAGATCTGTACAATATAATAGTTGTTTTTTTATTTAAATAACTAACGACGTAATTGTAAATCACATTTAGTTCTTCCTAAATTAGGATATGTATGTATATATATATGTGTGTCTACACATACACAAACACACACACGCACACACACACAATGTTTTGCTTTTGCAGGATTCTAAAAGTTTCATTTTCAGGGCACTTTGGGAGATGATCCAGTGGGATGGAAAGACCATTAAGTGGTGATCCAGGCATCCTGGGTTCCAGTCTGTGCTTTGAACTCATTAGCTATGAGGCATATTGAAAATTTCTTGGCTTCTCCAGGTCTTCACTGCATTTGTAAAGTAAGTGACTTTGATGCTTGGGGATTCCTGAGAGTGCTTCTAAGCCTTAGTCATCTATTGGTGAGATAAACCATATTGTTGGCTTATCCAAACATCATACCTGCCAGGGAAGTGCTTCCACCAACAATATGCAGAAAGAAATCAGAAACCAGGAAGCTTGGGAACAGAGGTGGACATTATTACATACATCATTGGAAAAACTGGAAAACACTGACACGGTTAAATAAATGAGGGACCACCCATAAGACGGAATAATATATAACCATAGAAGGTGTTATAAAGCATTTAATTATATGTAAAAATGTCCAAAATATGCTGTTAAGTTTTTTTAAAAGCAGGTGATAAACAGTACATAGAGCATATTCCTATTTTTGAAAAATACAGGGGATGGAATGGGATAGGGTTTCCAGATGTTACCAGGTAGAGAGAATATTTTGACAAATTTACAAATCACAGCTTGATTTATACATGGTTTTGCCATCATTTACTGAAACTTTTTTTTTTTTTAAACTTCTCCACTGTAATTAAGCCCAAAGCAACACGGGACAATTAACAGCTCTTATCAACTTACTGCTCTGCTGTAAGGAAGCATTACCCAGGCCTATTATGTAAGAATATGAATTCTGATCCCATGTGGAACATGAGTGCGCAGTGCTGAGTAGTCCTCTTTTCTTGCCCCTTACTCTTTGAATTACATAATAAGAAAGTGCTAGAAAAGAAAAAATTAAATTAAAAATTAAAACAGTAGAGCCATGAGAAAAGAAAATGAGGCATAGGAGAATGTCTAAATCCTGTTCACTTAATAATGAGACAGAAAAGTGGAGAGAGGAAGAAAGATTATAGAGCTATTAGGAGACTGGTCTTCAGAGTGGCCATGGAACCACTGGCTACCGATGGAGAGGAGGGGCACCCTGCTGCAGAAGGAAACTAGAAACTAGAAACTAGAAAATCCAAGAATGTGGCTTGGAGGTTGCTAATAATGCAGCCTACCCAAGCATGTGATTTAATTTCATTTAATTTAATTTCATTTCATTTAATTTAATTTCTCGAATCACCCAAATCCTCTCCTGAATATTAAGTTCCACTGAATGGCATTGTTTGTGGAATCCTTGTCTTCATCCATGAAAGAGGAACAAAATCACAAAGGCTAAAAGTAATTACATATTCAATAAATTTAAGCTACCAATTCTTAAATTGATCTTTTTAATTTCAATGCACAATTTTATAAATATTTAACTATTATTCCCCCAAGTTCTACTTCATTTTAGCGGTTAAGGATTAAGCAACTAATCAGTTACTATTTTTGCAGATCAGAAATCTGAGAACATTTAAAATACTGCCACATCCTAAACCAAACTAAAACGCAAGTTAAACGTCTTAGAGAAACAACGTTTGATACTCACAACTTCATAACGAACCTGAATCCTAGGCTGACCGTTCCTCAAACTGCCAGATGAAGCCTGTATGGTTGAAGAAGGCAAATCCCACTGGATCCAATACCGAGACAGACACACGTCCTCCATGTGGTGTCAACTTGTCATTCCCGAGAATAGATAACACCTTCCCTGCACCAGAAACACAGAACTGACCTTCAGCCTTCGGAATAGAGCCTAAACATTCCCCTTTCTGATGTATAAACAAAGAATGACAAGAGGAGACAGAAACTAGGGAGGCTTCTTTATTGCAGCATAATGAGTCAGAATCTTCCAATGAGAAGATGGTTCCCTAAGAAAAAGTCACCCCAAGGGTCCCACTTAATAGTAAATTATTGTTTTAGTGTATTAAATTGTACCCTAGAGGCCTAAAGGAATTATGGGAAACTGCCCGATTTACTTTTACAAAGTGATTTACACAGTGGAGTCTAATCTTCTCAATAAATCTGAAGCGTCTACAAAACAAGCCACTCCAAAGGTAATACAAAGCAAGGCGATTTCAATTATGTAGTTATTTACCACCCCTCAGTTCAGCTTCTCTCAGAGTCAAAGCTGAAGAAAATAAATGCAGACCTTCTCTGTAATTCATTCTGTCACATGAAGACCATTTTGTCATGTAGTGCAAAAAAACAAGGGAAATGCTATAAAAAGAAGTCTCTCCCTCTCTCTCTCTCTCTCTCTCTCTCTCTCTCTCTCTCTCTCGGCACAATCTTGAGATGCTTTGAGATTGATGGGTATGTTCTTGGACACTGCCAGGGGATTTACAAAGAATGGGAAGCTCTTGAGCCCACAAAGTATGTCTTACTTTCAACATAATTGCTCATCATTTCACATTTAACTTCCTGTCCTTTGTCCTCTGCAATTTGATACATAATTGAAAGATGAATCTGAAGTTCAATTAGTAGGACATTTTATTACCTTGAAAACAGAAATGGCAGCTGAAAACAGATTGTAAATAAGGTCAATCTTTTGTGACTTCATGTCGTATCTCGAGTTCATAAAACTTTTCAAATTTAATATTTATTGAGGGTATTTCCCCAAAGAGCATTTGCTAGAGTTGCTGCTGCCAGAAACTGAAAATATAGTTCACTTAAAAGCAGTTTTATTTATGCAACTTGAGAATATTTATGTAACTATTCTTGATCGAATGTTCAGCCCGTTTTCTTATCAGCAGTGCATCTCCCCAAAATGAGCAGTGGTGATAAGAAGCTGTATGCACTGAAATATCTATCAAATTGGACAGGACTGTGTGTAAAGAAGAGCTCCTGGAAGTCTGGAAATGGCTGCACAAATTGAAAACATCTCATCCGTATAGTTGCTCATAACAAAGCACTGATCAAATTCCAAATCATAAGACATGAACAATGAGATTTATTCTGACAAATTACTCCTCTTCCTGAAAAATGTCTTTTTAAATTTGAAATTTCAACAAGGAAAGGATTCTAACCATTTCTAACTAAGTGTGTTAAAAAAAAAAAACTGTCTCCTTTCTCCTTCCCATCCCCCAATTCTTCTTAATACAAAGATGAAAATCTAACCAGCTAGCCCCAACCTGAGAGGCTCATTCTGTCTCCACCCGGGGTACCAGTCTGGTAGCCCCCGTCCATACGTGATTACTGAGCACCCGGCATGTGACTAGTCCAAATATAGAAGTACTGTGCACACCAGATTTCTAAGACTTGCCCAAAAAAAGAGAATGGAAAATATCTCATTACATTTTATTATTGATTATGTGTTGAAACAGTATTTTTGATATATTGGATATGAAAATATATTATAATTTCACCCACTTTTTCCTTCTTTAAATGTGAACACTGGAAAATTTATTTATTTATTTTTTTTTTATTTTATTTTTTTAAATTTTATTTTGTCGATATACATTGTAGCTGATTAATGCTCCCCATCACCAAAACCTCCCTCCCTTCTCCCTCCCCCCTCCCCCCCAACAATGTCCTTTCTGTTTGTTTGTTGTATCAACTTCAAATAATTGTGGTTGTTATATCTTCTTCCTCCCCGCCCCCCGGTTTGGAACACTGGAAAATTTAAAATTACACCTGGGGCTCATTGTATTTCTGTTGGACAGCGCGGGTCTGCCCTGTGCAGAAGATACCGGCTCCTTAAAGGGAAACATCTTGCACACTGTGAACTACTCTTCCTCTCCTCTTTGCACTTCTGTCCCCTCCCCTCCCAGGCGCCCTACCTCTCTTCCTACTCGATGCCCTAAACTCATCAAAGTCTTCTTTAAAATGTCTAAGTTCCACGCGGGGGTGCGGCGATCTTCAGAACTGAGATCCCAGGGGATCCATGCAAGGGGGTCCGTGAGGGAAGGACGTGAACTCGAGGTGGAAGGCCGGCCTCGGGGAAGAGAAGACCCCCCACCGCAGCATCTTCTGCTGCCTTCCTGCACCTTCCTTCATCTTTCCAAGCAGCCTCCTCCTGGCTCCTGCGACCTCCCAAACCTGATCCACTTTCGACCACTTTCAACCTCCCTCAACCTGCGTTAGAGAAAGCCCAGGAGGCCTTCACCCTGACCCCTCCCCCTCCCCCATTGCCCGGTCCTCCGCGCTGCCTCTGGGTGCAGCTCCCGGGAGTAACCGCGAGTCCCTCTTTGCGCACGGGCGGCGCGATTTGGGTCACCCGGTTGGTTCCTGCCCGCACGCCCGGTGCCCGAAGCCCCCGCCTCGCACCCTCCCTCCCACCGCGGCGGGTGCCCGAGCCTGGCAGGACCGGTCCCGCGGGTGAGGGTGCCAGGCCAGCCCTTCCCGGAGCCCTGGGCGACGGAGCCTGGACTCGGGGAAGAGGAGGGGCGAACTGCAGGCGCACTTGGGGGCGCTGGGGTTTGAGGGTGCCTAGCATACAGTAGGCGCTTAATCAGCAGCTATTTGATACGGGAGTATCAACTTGACCAAGGAGTTGGCTAAAGCAGCCACGAACTGGTCCTAGTGGAGCCCAGTGTGGCATTGACTGTCCCCAGGCCCCACCCAATCTACGCGTCAGTTCTACCACCTGGCTCATCCCAGCTCCTGCGGGCAGCGGTATAGGAACAGAGCTCTCAAAGCAATGGCATTAAGCACAAAACCGGGGTTTTCTTTAGCTCTAGCAGACAGGAAAGATCTGGGGCACACAGAAGAGCCATTTCCAGGCCTAGAAATCACACCACAAGGACAAGAGTCAAGTGCGGGTGATCAAGGAGTCGCAACAAACCTGTCTTAAGCCCTGCTCGTGCCAGGTTATTTGCCTGGGCTGGGGACCCTGAGAGAGCAAACTCGGCCCAAGCCCACAGTCCACTGCGGGGACGGAGGTTGCCTTGTTTCTCAGCTGGCAGGAATGACGTGCTGTCAAGCCCATTAGTTCTCATGTTCGTTTATGTGATTTCCAAAATATGAGCAGCAGCTCAGCCCTGGGACTCCTGGTTGGGCTTGAAGAGGTTTGAAGACACCCTTCAGGTGAGTGAGGTGTCCCTGTCCCTGGGGACCAATGACCGTCCTTGAGCAAGGACAGAGGCCAAGTTTGCAACGCACTGCCTCCTGTCCTCAGCGATCTGTCTCTGTTTCGAATTCAGCTTGTAAACTCACAGCTTGTGAAGATTCGGTTTTTCTGTTTGCAAGGAGGTGTTTGGTTTTAAAAGAGGCTTTTTAAACATCCCCTTCACAGTGATAGATAGAGATGGCTTGTTGCTTACAGCTGAATTTAAAAAATCACAAAAGCTGCTGCTCATGAAAATTATAGTGAAAGAGACATGGGGCTTTCATCACACAAGAGACAATTAGAAAACATAGATTTGTTCACGGTGTGGTTTGCTACTTTTAATTTTAATAAATAAGTTGGCTACTGAGTGATCAAATAATAGCTGGGCAGCCTAACATTACCTGCTTTCTGCTATGATGCTGTACGTACATACCATCATCTGAACGGCATTCTTACCCCAAATGGTTAACCTGAATCTAACTATCAGGGAATAATCAGACAAATCTAGGATGTGGGAGATTCTACCAGACAAGTGGTGTGGACTTAAAAAAAAAATAACAGTAATGTAAAACAGACAAAACAAAACAAAAAGTCAATGGGACTCTTCTAAGTTAAAAGACACTAAAAGTGACATGAAAACTAAAGGTAATATATAAACCTCAACTGTATGATAAATTTTTTTTAAGTGTTTAAGGGCAAAGCTCATGATGTCTGAAATTTACTTTCAAATGGTTCAGCCAAAGCATACGTATATAAGATAAAAATAATATGCTGTCTAAGGAAGAAATAAAACAGGCTGCAGTTCCTTATAGGATAGAGTGTATTCTAAGGTACTCACCTGGGCTGGGTTCTCACCTTTACTCCCTGCAGAAGAGATAAAGAATGTTTGATGGTTTTATGCATACCTGGGAGTGGATTTAATGTTGTAACTCTGAAGAATCAGACAAGCAACTTTAGGTGCCAGAAGTGAATTCACCCTTCTTAGAAATGAGAATTCTAATTGTGGTCTTTTGATAAATATGCTGCTGAGTTTTTATTTCTCGATCTGAGATGAGAATTGATGATGTTGCAGAGGACCGGGAGAAGAAGGGTTAAGGCTGGTCAAAGTAAAGGCCAATAAGGTGGATGCTTTGACAAATGCCTCTGGTCACTGTGACTCATACCCATTTGAAAAAAATGAAGAGTTCCCTCACTATTTTGAGGATGGGGTTAGAATGGGAGGAAACAGATTCTTTTTGCAGTGGCTCTCCATTTTTTGTTATGTACCACTCACATTTTGGATGCTGGATCCCAGACAACTCCCCCTCTTTCTCTTTCTGCACAGACCACTGTGGGACTTGTGATCTATATTGAGGAGAGAGGGCTGAATCCACTCCCTTGGGATAGGGAATGAGCCCCAGTCAGATATAGAATGGAAGTGACGCTCTTTTGCTGCACTGTTGGTGAATTGTGTCAGGGATATATCAGTGCCATTACCAGATTTGAGGTCCAGAGAAAGGCAGTGGATTTTAGAAAGCAATTTTGCAAATTTTAAGGTAAACAGTCTTCCAGCTTACACCACTGGACGCTCATACTCTGTGGTAGCACAACTCTCTAAGTGGCTACATAAGCACTAGCCTAGGAGGGGACGTGCACATTATTTTGTTAAAAACAGCTTATTTGAATCAATCATTTCTAAAAATAAAAATAATCATTTGATTGAAAACAAGTAGTTTCTAATCGCTGTATTTGTTTTGCAAATATTGGCAATCTTTGTGCATGAAGGGGCATTTTTTAAAACACCCTTAATTTCTTTAAGAAATTTTTTATATTTTCCAGAATTTCTCTACTTGTTTTTCTCCTTTTTCCTCCCTCTCTTTTATTCGTAACTTATTTTCATACAATTATTCTGGCTGCAGTGGTTTGTTTCATCCAATTGTTGGTTTCATCCAATTATTCTGGTGTTGATTTGTTAGGGCCAAATTGGAAGCAACCAAAATGTCCAACAATAGTAATTTAGCTGGAAATAACTCAAAAGACTAACAATAAGTGATTAGTTAAATAAATTACAAAAAGTATTTTATGATATGCACAAAAACTTAAAAAAATGTGAGCTGGTGGTTTGTATTATTCAACTTTGCCCAATTCTAAAATTTCACACTGGCAGATAACCAAAACAGGTTAAAAATAAAATAGAAAAAAATCTCTCAAATCCTGAAAAATTCCAGATTTTTTTCTCTTATATCATATATGGTTTAAGATTATTTATTTTATTTTTAATAAAAGCAGCTGCATATCTACTACAATAAAAAAAAGTACAGTTGAGCAAAAAGAAGATAAGAATGACACCAGTATTTCCAATTACCCAGCAACAACCACTTGGTATGTTTCCAACCAGATGATTTCCTGTGCATTTGATCCAGCTTTCACTTCCCAAACTCCATCAATATGGCTTTTGTCAAGGTCAACGATGACTTCCATGTGGCTAAATTCTCAGCCCTTATTCCACTTGTCGTATGTATCAGACACGGATGATGCTGTCGCCCCTTGAAGTACTTTGTTCCCCGAGTTTCCAGAACAGTGCAATATCCTGGTTCTCCCGCCTTCCCTGGCTGCCACTTTCCATGTCATTCGTGGTCCCCCCTCATCTCCATCACTTCTTGATATTGGAACATTCCAGAGCTCAGGCCTGGGAATTCCTAGCCTTCACTCACTCCCTGGATGCCCTCATGCCATGTTTTGTCTTCAGATACAATTATTCTATTATGCATCCATTTATTGATTCAACAAATATCTATTGGGTATCTGTTAAATGCCAGGCACTGTTCTAATCACTGATGTTTAAAAAAAAAAAAAAGGGGGGGGGGATCCCTAGTCTTCATGGAGCTTATAGCAGGAGCATTTGCATGGGGAGGGGCCCGGAAGGTAAGCAAGAAATGCTCAAAATATCGCGTGGTGAAGGGTGATACACTGAGTTGAGCAGTGCCCCCCCCAGAATTCATGCCCACCCTGAACCACAGACTGTGACCTTATTTGGAAATAAGGTCTTTGCAGATATAATTAGTTAAGATGAGGTCATACTGGATTAGAGTAGGCCCTGAGTTCAACGACTGGTATGTCCACAAGAAGCCCGAGTGAAGACCCAGAGAGACGCAGGGGGAAGAGGGCCACGTGGAGAGGGAGGCAGAGACCTGAGCGACACCTGCAGGCCGCGGACGCCCCTGCAGCCGGGAGCCGCAGGAGCTGGAAGCGAGGCGATTCACCCCCGGAGCCTTCAAAAGGAACCGCCTCCTCCAGCACCTTGATTTTGGACTTCTGACCTCCAGAACTGCGGGAGAACACGTTTCTGTTGCTTTAAGCCACCCCTTTGTAGTAATTTGTTGGGGCAGCCACAGGAAACGAATACAGTCGGGAAGCGCTGTGGAGAAAGTGAGGAGGGAAGGATAGAGTGTTTCCAGTAGAGGAGGAGGTTGGAAATTATAAATGGGGCGCAGTGGCCCGCCTATAGCAAAGGCAGTATTTGAATAAAAACCTAGAGGAAGTGAGAGAGACGCGCGGGGCCACGTGGGAGAAGGGCGGCCGGGGACGGAGGAGCAGGTGCAGAGGCTGCGCCACGTGCTGCGCTGCCTGCAGCAGCCTCTCCGGGGGCCCCGGGCCAGCAGCAAATCCAATTCCCGGCCCCACCCCAGACCTCCGGATTCAGAAGCTCTGGGAATGAGGCTCTGTGCTTTACAGAACGCTCCCAGGGATTCTGACGCCCCTCCAAGTTTGAGACCCTCCGTTCTACATAACCCGGGCCCGCTGAGTCTCTGAGCCCTTCTCCCCAGCTCTCTCTTTTGATCACTCTGCTCCGGCACCAGGCTGTCCCCTCACGGGCTTTGTCCCTGATGTTTCTTGCTCTGTAAAGCTCCCCGTCACCTATCCCCAAGTCCTGCTTCCTTACCTCAAGCACCACATTCACATTGGGGTGTCTCCCTGGGTGCCCTAATTAAAACCCCCACCCGCCCTGACATACCTTCCTCTTTCCTGCTTTATTTTTCAATAGTAGCACTATTTGACACATCTAGGTTTGTCAGAAATCTGGGTTCTGAGTCTTGGTGACCAAAAACAGGGAGGAAACCTGGAGATCGAGAGACACGTGGTTAATCAATCAGAATCCCAGGGGGGCTTTCTCTCAAGAGAAGGAAGAAATTATGTTAGCACTGCAGGGGAAACGAGAAGCCACCTAATCCTCGGGCTTCCAAACTTATTTAGATATGTGTTTTAAAAACTCACGTGACTAATCATAACAAAGCAGATAAGAGCTGAGTTCCTCTGTCTGGCAGACCCCGAAGGGCCTCAGGGTGTCCTGAACCCCAGCATATTGTGGGAACTATTGACTTTATTATCTCATTTGTTAAATATTGAAACTGGGGCTTACAGTGGATTTAATTTTACTTAAAAGAAATAAAAGGAGCTATCTATGTCAGATTAGATCATCTCTCAGGCATTATTTAACAAAAACATCCAATAATTTAATGGACTCTCAAATTTTCTTTCAGAATCCTCAGCTTGTAGATCCCTCTGTCCAATTATCCCAGCACCATCTAAGTTCCTCTTTACATATTCACCAGCCCCTCCTCTTCCCTGAATGTCTCTCTTAGTGGTATCAGGAGTTTCTCCAAGTTAAAAATGTTGACTTTTTTCTGCCCTTTGTCCTTTGAATCCAGGTTCCCTCAGTTCCTCTCTCCTGGATCCAAATTCTCATTCATTGCACCTGAGCCTTCCAAGGAGAGTGTCTTAGTCTGTTTCTGTGTTGGTATAACAGAATACCCGAGACTGGGTAATTTATAAAGAAAGGAGGTTTATTTGGCTTACGATTCTGGGAGAGCTGCGTCTGGTGCAGGCCTCAGGCTGCTTCTACTCATGGTGGAAAGTGGCAGGCAGCTGGTGGGTACAAGCAGATCACATGGCGAGAGGAAGCAAGAGAGAGAGAGAGGAGGTGTCAGGGTCCTTTTAAACAACTAGCTGTCATGGGAACTAATAAAGCAAGAACTCATTCACTTCCCCCACCCCCCATGGAGAGCATTAATCCATTCGTAAGGGATCCACCCCTATGACTCAAACAGTTCCCAACACTGCCACACTGGGGATCAGATTTCCACATGAGTTTTGGGGGGACAACACATCCAAACTCATGGTCCAGGGAAGGATGATGTTTTATGATTGCAAGCAGTATTGGACACAAAGTAAGTGATTCATGTATTAAATTGGCTTAAAAACAAGACTATTGGGAAGGGAGAAGCAAATGGACGGGAAGAAGGAGAGAAAATTGATTAGTTATAAGAGATAGGAGAGAGAGAGAGATCTATGTCGCATTTTGCTGTATTGAGATATGAATTAGTGTTTGTATTTGCTGTGACTTAGATGTAGAAGTAGAAGCTGTGAGGAAAGGGAGAGAGACCTCTCCCTAGATTGGGAAGGGCAGAGGGTGTCGGGCTGCCCAAGGTGTGGGATATTAGTCAGGACTCTTTTCATTGCAATCACAGAACCCAACTTAAATGAGCTGAAGGTAAGAGAATTTAATGATTCATGCACCTGTGGCTCCAGCTTCAGTCATGGCTGAATTTTATTGCTCAGAAGGACTTGGTCTCTTTTTGTCTCTCCTGTGGCTGTGCTTCCCACTGAGCTGGCTTCATTCTCAGTCAGATTCCCTCCATATATGATAATCCCACTTAAGTATAGAGTTTATAGCCCACCAAATTGAAGTCCAACCCACAGAACTTCCCAGAGAAGAATCCCAGGGGCTGACTTTCATTGCTTTGAATTGGCCTAACTTCATGTATTAGCCCATTTCTGTTGCTTATAACAGAATACCTGAAACTGAGTAATTTATAAAGAAATGAAATTTATTTCCTATGACTTGGAATGCTGAGAAGTCCAAGGTCCAGGGAAAACATCTGGTGAGGACCTTCTTCTTGGTGGTGACTCTCCACAGCAACAGAGGGTGTCACATGGTGAGAATAGCCTGAGCAAGAGAGAGCTGACCTTCTCACTTGCCTTTCTTATAAAGCTATTAGAACCACACCCATTACTCCATGAATGGACCAACCCATTCATGTGGGCACAGTCCTCACAATCTAATCACCTCTTAAAAGCCCACCTTTCAAATTCCATCATTGGATTTCCCACCCTCTAAGCACTGTTACAATAGGGGTCAAGTGTCAATGAGTTTCAGGGGGACATTCAATCCACAGCATTTGGGTCAGGAGGTCAATCCCTCACTTTGTTCAGGATGAGGGGTGGAATCACACATCCACCCCCCTTCTGGAGGCGATATTAAACTCACATATTCTGGGATGGGGAGTGGTGGTTTCCCAAAGAGAAATTGAAGTGCTGTTACTGGAGGAAGGGAGAACATGCTGGGCAGGCAAAAATATCAGGTGTCCCTTGCCATGCTCCATGGAAGCTGATAGCACCCAAGGAGCCTCTGAGGGGAATGGCTGCAGTGGGGAGCAGGGGAAGCTCACTTTTTGGCCACTGGAGACTCTCAGCCTATACAGAGATCCCTGTGTTCCATTTGGCATAGGATCTGGAACAATACAATATCCATAAAAAATGAACCCCAATGTCTATCTCACTCCAACTCACCTTCAAGGGAATATTGATCAGTTGTCCCCTTAATGGAGTAGAGAGCAGAGGCTCCCCTTCCAACCTAACCCTCCCCCAACAATTCTCCATCCTCAAAAAAAGATTCTCTTGCAACCTCAAGGAGGGAAAAATCTAAGGAAAGACTTGGACTGATTTTCTTACCAGCATGGAGGTATAAGAGCTTAAAGACAGATTGAATTTTAGTTCAAGAAAATAAAACAAATGTGTCATTTATCTTATTTGTGAAGGAAGATTTATATCTGCCATATAGCTTATTTATAGTGCCTGAAAATATTGTTCCATAAAGTACTATAATTTAATAAACATGTACTTTATTCGCTCAAGATTAGGGTTATAAGTCAGTCCTTGTAAAGAAAAGACTGAAATGAAAGAAGTTTTAAAAGACCCACCCTCCAGGTTAGTGTGTTGCTTAAAAGTAAAAGGTTAGTGACTCCAGAAGTAGGCTCTCCCATATATAGTCCATTGATTTTTGACCAAGGTGCCAAAGTCAGTCCAATGGGGGAAAGAAAGTCTTTGTAACAAATGTTGCTGAAAAATTAGATACTTATATGGAAAAAAATTAACCTTAACCTCCACCTCACTTCATGAATAAAAATTAATTTGAGCTGAATTATAGACCTAAATATAAAATCCAGAACCATAAGCTCTGGAAGGAAACATAGGACTCTGTGATCTTGAGGTAGGCAAAGATTTTTTAGGACAGAACCCCAAAATCATTAACTATCAAAGAAAAAATGGATAACCTATACTTCATCAAAATTAAAAATTTCTGCCCATCAAAAGGCACTGCTAAGAAAATGAACAGATAAGCTTGGACAGATTAGGAAAAATATTTGTAGCACATATATTTGGCAAAGGCCTTAAATCCAGTATATTCTCTTTCTGTGTGTGTGTGTGTGTGTGTGTGTGTGTGTGTGTGTGTGTGTGTGTGTGTGTGTATAAAAGACTTTTAGAAATCAACAAGAGATAAATCCTATTTTTAAATGGGCAAAAGAATCAAAAGATAATACAATTTTTTTCATGCACTTTTTGAAGACCCCTCGTACTAATGGCAATAAGACACGAAAAGGTGCTCAGATCACTTGTCATCAGTCATCATGCTAATCAAAACCACAATGAGACACATCTCATACCTACTAGACTGGCTACAAACAACAAAACCAACCAACCAAACCAAACCAACCAAAACACTACCATCACCAAATTTGAGGAAGAATCTAGAGCAACTGAAACTCTCATTTATTCCTGGTGGGAATGTAAAATGGTACACAGTTCTGGGGATCTAGCTGACAGTTTCTTATAAATTTAAACATATACACAACCTTATGATGCAGATATTCCATTCCTATGTATTTACCCAAGAGAAATAAAAACATATGTGCACACAAGGATTTGTACTGTAATGGCAGCTTTTTTCATGATAAACAAAAATTGGAAATAACCCAAATGTTTATCAACAGGACACTAGATAAGTAGCAGTCCATTCAGACAATTGAATTCTACTCACTAATTAAAGAAAAACAACAAAAAAAACCAAACTGCTGATTCATGCAACAGACATGTATGAATACTATGTAGATCTATAAAAAGTCAAAGCCAAAAAAATGCAAATTGTGTGATTCTTTTGATACGAAGTGCAAAAATAGGCAAAACCTCACTGTGGTGGTATAAATCAGAGTGATTGCCTCTGGGGGGTGAGGGTGGTATCGCCTGGAAGGGAACACAAGGAATCTTGCCGGAGTGATGGAATGTTCTAGATTTTGATTGAAGTGGTAGTTACATGGGTATATATAGTTGTCAAAACTCATCAGACTGAACACTTAAGATCTGTGCACTTTGCTGCTTTTATTATACCTGAGTAAAAATAAAAGTTGGCAAATGAGAATTTTCAGCCTTGAGGATTATTAATATGGATCTGGCTTCCCTCAGCGGTGTCCTGGGAAGCAGAGATGAATGCATAATTCATGAAGGTAAAATTCAGGAAGGACAAGAAGTCGCATTTCCTTTCATCTGAAAGTCCTCCACGTGTGGCTTGCTGCATGTGGACTTGCTGGTGGGACACAGAGGTCATAGGTGTTAATCTTTGAATCCTCAGTGCATTTGGGATGGGAAGAAGAACAAAATCAGCCATTCGGTTGGCAAACATTCCTCTGTGCCATGTACACCTGTAGATGTGGGTTTTCTCCACACCTGTCTTTGTTATCCAGGTCTGTTGGAATTGCAGAAGGGAAGAGAACATAGCCACACTGGCTTCCCTCCTCTTCTGACATACAATCCTCCACAGCAGCATGGCTCAGTCACTCCACATGTTTGCTAAATACCCCACACGTATGTGTTAAGTTCCGTAAGATGAAAAAAAGCTGTCTCTTGTTCAAGGCATGTTTGGGGATCAGTGCCAGGCTAAGCCTCGTGGTGCATGTAAGAGGTACAAGAGCGCACAGTCATTTGCATCATAAGATGCACCCCCCAACTCTGTAGACGATGAGCCCTACCCTGTGCAAGGTTGAGCCCGGGGCACTGTGGTGTGAACAGCAGTAAGCAACATCCCTCTTGGGCCTTCCTCAAAGAGCTTGCAGGCTGTGCAAAGGCATAAAGAGCAAGATAACAACGCAGTCCTATGGCGAATGCAGCATACACGGGGCAGGTGTCACTGGGTCGTGGATGCCCTCTCCCGGGTCCTCAAGGAGAAAAGGACGAGTACTGCATATGGGATCGAGAAATCATCATGGGGCTGAAGAAGAGAACTCATATGTGGGACCAGAGGCAGAGAGAGAGAGAGTACAAAACAGCATGGGGTGAGCAAAGCACTGAATGAGTGACAGAGCATTTGCACATAGGTGAGAAATTAACGCAAAAATTAACCGAACATTGGAGTAAGACCAAGGGGAATGACTGCACTGCTGTGAGTCTCCACCTAGGACCTTGCCAAAAATTTCTAACTTAGCCAGAACACCCATTGTCTCTGAAGGTCAGTATGACCATTAACAAAAAAATAATATTTAAAAAATGATTGTTATAGATGTGGTTTCTTTGGTCAGATAATTTCACTCATCTGAACTGCTGGTTGACAGGTATTTCTTATTAAAATATTATAGCTTTATTGTTGCTCTTCCTCAACTAATTTTGCTTTTCATTGTTTAGAGATAGCAGTACCTTTTCTGCAGAGCATCTTACTGTTTTTAGAGTGTTTTCAGGAACATTGCTTCTTGGGATCCTTACAGCATCTCTCCTTTGAAGATGGCAAACTGAGGTTCGGAGAGATAAAGTGAGCTGCCCAACAAGGTCACACTCTTAGTGAAAGACAGAGCTGAGATTAAGCTGTAGGTCTTCTGTTTTCTAACCTGTCTGAGATTAGGACCTCAGTCTTCTTGGACCTTGGTCGTGGTTTTCTGTTTTCCTTTGATATGGACTTGTTGATAATTTTTCCAGGATGAATTGTGTTTGACAGCCAACAGCTAGGGTGCTAGTTCCCTGTTGTAAAACAGTAACAGCTCTATTTCGATAAGACTAGTCATAATTTATTGCCGCTTTAATCTCTCTGTTGCTTAGGCAACTGATATCCTGAATTAAGACTTGGACTATTTTAGTTAAGTTTAAACATTTATTACCTTATAACCACTCAGCCCATCACTTTGCTCATATCCCACTCCTGTGAGTCACACTGACCCCCTAAGAGTTGCCTTGAACTTTAAATTAACTAAGACCTGTGGCTCTGGTGCACGTGAAGAGCTAGGACAGATGCATCGTGATTCACGGCAGACAGCGGCCTGGGCCTGCTCATCTCCTTGCTGAGCCCATCAAGTAGAATGGGCCGTGGGATGCTCCATGCTGATCTTTCAATGAGCCTGCCCCTTGTTGCCAATTGCTATTTACTGCAGAATAGGCAATGTTGTTTCACAATAACTAGGTTGGCATGTGGTTAAGTCTGTAATATGAAAAGGTGGCCAGTGTCAAGATGTCTTAGTCTGTTTGGGCTGCTATAAGAAAATATTATAAACTCGGTGGCTTATAAACAATGGAAATTTATTTCTCCCAGTTCTAGAGATGGGGAAGTCCGAGATCAGGGCAGATTTGGTGTCTGGTGAGGCCCCACTTTCTGGCTCCTTGATGGCACCTTCTAGCTGTGTCTTCACACAGTGAAATAGGTGAGGTAGCTCTCTGGGGTCTCTTTTATAAGGCACTAATTCCATTCATGAGGCCTCCACTCTCTGACCTAATCACCTCCCAAAGGTCCCACCTCCTAATACCATCACCTTGGGGTGAGGATTTCAACATATGAATTTTGAGAGGACACAAATATCAGACCACAGTACAAGGGTTAGTGAGGAAAACAAACACTCAAACCAAGCCACTGCATAAAGCCATCCTCGGAGCTGTTTGTGGCTCAGTCCTCTCCCTGACTGCTCACAGGAACATCAAGTCCTCTTGCCCTTTCCTCTCCTTGTTTAACTGTCCCTTCCTCCCCATCGCCACTTCTGTCACTCTAATGCAAGCTCCCAGCACCTGGACCGCTGTGCTAACTTCTGGCCTTTCTTCCTTACCTCATCCTGACTCGTCACTCGTTTAAGCAACATTCATTCACAATCTGCTCTGCCCTGCATTTGGGGTATACTGAGCAGCTCACGGTCTGTTAGAAAAGAGAGACAAGTGGGCAGATAATTGCGATGCATTTATTAGTCCACAAGCCCTTACGACAGACCATGTCGGTCTTGTTCTCTGTGCCCGGTATTTGTCGAACAAGTAAACGAATAAACAAATGAACAGATTCTGAGGGTTGTAACTAAACACATGTTCAAAGAGCTATGAAAATCGGCCGGACAGAGATTGGCTGAGTCAGCAGAGGAAAGGGACCACTCAGTTGAATGGAGTGGGGGACAGGTGAAACTCTGCAAGGAAGTGACACTGAGCCCGCAGGCCACACGTTCTGTCTTCTCCAAAGCCTTTCCTGGTGGTTTCAGCCCTTAAGGCCTCTCCTCTTCTTAACTGAGCACTTTTAAATCTTTTGGCACTTCATATTCCTAATAGTGTTGTTTTCTTTTTCACTTAAATGTGTCACGTGTCCCTAATTAGGTTGTAGACTCTTTGAGAGACTACGCTTTATTCCCTATATGCATAGACCAGGCATTCATATAAAATATATTTTTTTTACATTTTTATATAGAATGTATTCTACTTTGGGGACACTTTTCTATACTTTTCTTTTTTTTTTTTTTTACTCACAGATACAAGGAATGCTTCCCTTTAAATAGAATTTTGTTTGGTATCTGTAATTTTTAATTTATAAACCTTTAATTGCTTGTTAGGGGGCCTGGGACAGGGTCAGAAAGAAATCTTAAAGTGCCAAGTCGAACTATCAGCTGTGATTCAATCAGAAACGCAAATAAAGTATCTTCGGGTAAGTCAAAGGAAAACTATGAATTACCCAATACTTTGATTTTAAAAGTACACTGGCCTCTATTAAAAAAACAAATAATTTTAGAGATTTTTAAATAGTGAGTATGTTATCTGTTGATCTTAGCAAGTAATATATCACAACGTTCTCATGAGTCTATAAATGCAGCAGTTGACTTTGCACGGCTGGTACAGAAACCTCTTATGAGAATTTAACTCTCAGAGGGCTTTGTTCTAAGCTTTTGTGGGTGCTCACAGTTCTTCACTGTCCCAGAATAGTTTGTTTTGGTTTGATTCTGGAATGTAATTTATAAAAGACTGATATAACTTCAAT
The DNA here is from genome assembly GCF_027409185.1 of Cynocephalus volans. Taxonomy (NCBI): domain Eukaryota; kingdom Metazoa; phylum Chordata; class Mammalia; order Dermoptera; family Cynocephalidae; genus Cynocephalus; species Cynocephalus volans. Next base: position 57,583,948 of record NC_084472.1, read on the forward strand.
AGGTGATGTTCAAAATCTAATTTAAAGGGGTTTTAAAAATCAGTCATAACTAAAAAGCTAAGGTAATGTTTGCATCTCAACCTTGAATAGTTTCCATGTCTGTTTATGAAACATAGATTTTTCTTTTTTTCTTTCTCCATTCACCTTAGTTTAAGTGAAAGTCTATTATAGCAAAAATGCAACAGTGGCATCCTGTGGCTTGGCCTGTGAATGACAGGTGTGTGTCAAGATTGTGGCCCTGGGAGGCTTGGAGTCACGGCTGCACGGAGGCACAGAATCGTTGTGAAGAACATGGCAATGCTAGGAGATTAGTTACATTCTTAGACCTAAAATCATGATAAATGTATCATTATGGTCTTTTATCTTCATTTCATGAGAATAAAGTGTGCATATAATTTAAAATTGAATTGAGAATAAAGCTGCAGAAATTGGGGGGAATCTAACATGGGTTTTCCCCTATAATTTTTATACAGAGAATATACCATTATTTCTCTCATGATGTCACCTCAGCATCCCATAATATATACATTAAATGGTGTGTTTCTCTTTCTCACATTTTACAAAAGACAGAGAAAAGAGGGAACATTTTAAAAATTATAATTCTTATGTAAGTGCAAGAAATGGAGTAAAAAAAAAAAAAATCCATACCAGACCATTAATAACTGTAAACACTTTTTCTTTCCCTTGGAAATAAAATAAAACTAAATCTTAGGTGTCCTTTGATTGTCCTACCCAGTTGCTTTTCCCTCTGCACTTTAAAACAGCACTGTCATAGTCGGCTGTGCAAGCTTCCAGTTTTTCAATCATTTTTAAAACAATTTTTAAAACAACATGCAGTTTGGCCTTTTCTTATTTAAAATTTTTACAAGAATAGAATTATGATATTCATATTCTACGAACTTTTGCACTCGAGATGTGGTTGAAATCTCATATATGCTCATCTCGAGTGAAAAAACTTATGAGATATGAATGCCCTAACTCTATTTATGTAAAATTTTAAAGTAAAATGAATATATACGATGGTTTGACTTACGATTTTCCAACTTTACGATGGTGCAAACACGATACACGTTCAGTAGAAATCCTACTTCAAGAACGCGTACAACCATTCTGTTTTTACTTTCAGCACAGTGTTCCATAAACTACATGAGATGTACGACACTTTCTCATAAAGTGGCCTTTGTGTTAGATTAATTTTCCCAACTGTAGGCTAATGTAAGTGTTCTGAGCACACTTAAGGTAGGCTAGGCTAAGCTATGATGTGGGCTAGGTTAGGTGTATTAAATGTGTTTTCAACTTAGGTTATTATCAATTTACGATAGGTTTGTTGGGATGTAACCCCATGGTAGGACGAGGAATATCTGTATGTAATAAAGACATGAATTTTCACTTCTGAACCTGTTCTCTCTTTCCTCCACTTCCCTATCGGTGTGCTTCTGTCCTCTTTTTATTTATTGGACTTCTTTCTCCATTAAATATAAATAATATTAGTAAATAAATATATCTTTATCAATTTCTTTGTTGTAGATCCTGTAGGAGCCCGTTATAAATCTTCTCCGAGCCTGTTTTTTATCTCTAACTTTGATAGGGTATGTTTTGTTATAAAGATGTGTTCAGTTCTGACATGTTATATGTCACTTACTGTTGTTAGTTGAAATCTTTAGAATCCAGTCTGACTAGTTTAAGCAGAAAGGCAATGAGAGACAGTAGGGAGCTCACACAATGTTTGCGACAGACGGGAAAAGAGGCTTGAGACTCAATCAAAGGGACACTCCAGAACTCACTTGGAGTCTGCCCCCAACCACCTCTTGTTCTTCTTTTTGAAATTATCTTGGTTATGATAATTTACTTTTCCATATGAATTTTAGTATCAGTTTAGAAACTCAAAAAATTCTGCAGGGATTTAGTTTGGAATTTATTTTTATTTATTTATTTTGTGTGTGTGTGTGACCGGTAAGGGGATCGTAACCCTTGGCTTGGTGTCGCCTGCACCACGCTCAGCCAGTGAGCGCACCGGCCATCCCTATATAGGATCCGAACCTGCGGCCTCGGCGCTACCAGCACTGCACTCTCCCGAGTGAGCCACGGGTTCGGCCCTTAGTTTGGAATTTAGTTAAATTTACAGATAAGGTAGGCAGAATTGACATGTTTGTGCTTTTGAGCCTTCTTGCCCATTATTCAGATCTTCTTTTATGTCATTTAGTAAAGTTTTATAAATTTTTCCACAAAGCTCTTAATTTTATGTGATATTTATTCCTCAGGTCATTATAGTTTTTGCTACTATTGTGAATTGGCTTATTTTTTTTCCATTTTATTTTCCCATTTGTTATTGTTTACATACAGCTAAAGAAATATTGTTGAACGTTGTATGTTGATCATGTAATCAGCAGGTTTGATGAATTCTTTATTAGTTCCAATAGATTATCTGTTGATGTCTATGCATTTTCTAGCCTAAAAATATTTTTTAAAAATTTCCTTTCCAAACCTCATATGTTTTACTTCTTTATTTTTTTGCTTAATGCATTTGCTAGCATTTTCTATGTAATGTTGAATTACAGTGACAGACAGCAGTGGCAATGATAGATGCCCTCCCTGCTTTGTTCTTGCTTTTAATGGGCATACTCCAGAAGGATGTGACATGATTGGTTTCTGGTAAAAACCCTCCATCAGATTAAGGAAATTCCCTTCCGTGTCTAGTTTCCTATGAGTTTTTCTTTTAGATAAGAGTGGGTTTTGAATTTCTGGAATAAGATATGTTATTTTGTTCCATTTATGATCTGTAAATGTGGTAAACTTCTACTGATGGATGTTTCTGACATTCTTATATCCCTGGGATAAACCAAAATTAGTCATAATTATTTTTTAAAATACTCTGGATAGATTCAATTTGCTAATATTTATTTAGAATACTTATCTACATATATAAGTGAGATTACCCTATGGTTTTCTCCTCTTGTACTGTCTCTGTTGCATTTTGGTGTCATGACTATGCCAGCTTTGCAAATTAGGTGGCTTGCTGTCCTTTTCTACTGTCTGTGAGAGCTTATATAAGATAGTGATTAACTTTTCCTTGAAGGTTTGGTAAGATTCACTGCTGAAATCATGTAAGACTAGTGTCTTTTGGGGGTGGAGGTTAAGAAATAGGGACATTTGATTGCCAATCAATTTCTATTTCAGTTTTTCTATTTTTTCTCCAGCCAATTTCAGAAAATAATGTTTTTTTTTCCTAGAAAATTAGTCATTTCATATATATTTCTAAATTTATTGACATAAAATTGTGCCAGAGATTCCCTTGTGATTTCTTTCATTTCTTCTGCATCTGTGGTTACATTGTATTTTTCTATTTCTAATGTTTGTTTGTTCCTTCTCTTTTATTTGTTAGCTTTGCCAGGGATTTATTTTATTAGGAATCTTATTCTTTTTCAAAAATCAGACTTTCATTTTATTAATCATTTCTGTTTTACTTTTGTTTCCTCTTTTTTAAAAAAAATATTTTTTATTTCTATTTTTAGTATTTTTTTCCTGTGCTCATTTTGGGCTTAACTCTGTTTTCTTTCTCTATCTTTTTGAATTGACATTAGTTCATTTATTTTAAGTCTTACTATCCTAAAAATATTTTTTAGGGCTACAAATATTTCCTTTAACTGCTACTTCAGCTGCACCCCAACTCTTGGTGTTTTTAGTGCTTTTATTATTCAGTTTAATATTTTATCATTTTTAACAGTTTTATTGAAATATATTTCACATACCATACAACTCACCCATTTACAGTATACAATTCAGTGGTTTATAATATATCCACAGAATTGTATAACCATCACCAAAATCACCTTTGAACATTTTGTTATTTCAGAAAGAAACCATGCACCCCTTAGTTGTCACCCCTAATCCCTCCATTTCTCTCAGCCCTTGGCAACCACTAATTTACTTTCTGTCTCTTTGAATTTGCCTGTTACGGACATTTCATACAAATAGGATTATGCAGTGTATGGTCTTTTGTGACTGGCTCCCTTCACTTAGCTTAGTATTTTCAAGGTTCATCCATGTTGTGGCATGTTTCAGTACTTTATTATTATTATTTTTTTGATTGCTGAATAACATTCCATTGTATGGATGTGCAACATTTTATTTATTCAAATATCAGCTGATAGATATTTGGGTTGTTTCCATTTTTTGCCATTATAAATAATGCTGCTGTGAACATCTTTGTACAAGTTTTTGTGGACATATGTTTCCATTTTGGGGGAATATATACCGAGGGGTGAAATTGCTGGGTTATATGGCAGTTCTATGCTTACCCTTTTGAGAAACTGCCAGATTGTTTCCAAAATTGCCGCACCATGTTATACTTCCACCATCAATATATGAGGGTTCCAATCTCTCCACATTCTCATCAACACTTGTTTTACCTGTCTTTTTCATCATAACCATCTTAGTGGGTGTATAGTGAATCTTATTATGGTTTTGATTTGCATTTCCTTGATGCATATTAAGGGTACTCAATGATACTGAGTTGGTCATTTATTTCAAGCTATTTCATTTCCAGGTAATTTTTTCAGTGGACAGAGCTTCATAGAAAGTGTATTTCCTAGCACATTATTTTTTTAAGAGAAAAATCAAGATGAATTTATACTCATATTTGCATTTTAAATTTAAGATCACAGGGTTTTTTCTTCTTTGGTTTGGATTTGGATCTCTTTTTTCTTACATTAAAACCTGGTTCCTAATGACATTAGCATAATTACATATTTGTTTCATTCTACAAAATATATATAACAATTTCACAAGAACAAAACCAATGTTTAAGAATTTTCTGTAATTCTTTTCGTCTTTATTGTATATCCTACTAGGGAAGTACAATTAAATGACTGTGATTGGTGACCAAAGTGGTGGTTCTGGACAGATAATACCTGCAATCCTAAGAATCTCTGAGAAGTTTTCATCAACTGTCTCAGCCTGCAGCAATGAAGCAGGTGGTTTTCACATATTCACTAGGTGTATCGAGTCTGCCCAAATACCTGGTTACATCCATTTTGGAGAAGAATAGCCTCAACTCCTCTTCTACTTATCAGATCTTATGGGACTGCAAACTGTAATACAAAGAAGGGGATTCTGGGAAATGTCATTTCTGGCATCTACGCATTTCAGAGAAGCCTGTGGAAGGAAGTGGTGATGATGCTGGGTGGACAGACACGTGTCAGTTCAGCACGTCAATCTTCATACCTCCTTTCTAGTCTTACTGGCTGGCCTCTAGGAAAATGTCAAATAGAAGTGTCGAGAGTGGGCATTTTTGTCTTGTTCTTGATTTAAGAGGGACTGCTTCCAACATTTCTGCTTTAAGGATGCTCTCTGTACATACTCTTTATCAAATTAAGGAAGTTTATTAACATCTAATCCCAGTTTACTAAGATTTTTTAAAAATCATGAATTAGTGTGGAATTAATCAAGTGCTCAATCTGTAACTATTGAAACAATCATGTGATTTTCTCCTTTAATCTGTTCAAGTAGTAAATGTCATTTGAATATCTTTTTACTCTGAACTGTCCTTGCATTCTTCGGATAAATCCAAAGTGATTTAAAAAAAACTCTGTTTAGTTTGCTAATATTATGTTAAGACTTTAATCATGTCTGTGGTTGTGATTGGCCTGCAATTTCTCTTTCTTGAATTTCCCTTGTTTGGTTTCGGCATCAGGGTTTTATCAGCTGATAGAATCCTTACTATGGCTACAGGCCCTACATGATACAGGCCCTCACTATGTCTCCAGTTTCATTTCCTACCAGCCCCCAACCCCGCATTACTCCCACCACTTCAGTTTCACAGCTTCCTTATCGTTTCTCAAACAAACCAAGTACACACACCCTCCTCAAGGCCTTGGCACCTGCTGTCCTCTCTGCCTGGAACGCTCTTACTTCCGAGAGGCACATGGCTTGCCTCCTCCCTCCATAAAAGTCTCTGCTCAGACAGCTTCTCATCACAGAGGCTTGCCTGACGCCCTACCTAAAATAGCATCCCTACCCGAAAACTCTGTCTCCTTAATCTCTTTCATTTTTCTGCTTAGCTCTTATTATCACCTGATAAATTATCAACTTATTGTGAATTATCTGTCTTCCTCTTCTAGAAGTTAATCTCTATGAGGGCAGAGACTTTTGCCTGTTTTGTGTCCTGCCATTTCCCCAGCATATTGAACAGTATTCATCACATAATAAATATTATTGATTAAAGAATGATTTTTTTTTATGTTTGTTTGAACATTTTTTTATGTTTAGGTTTCTGTGTGTGCTTCACCCAGAAGTCAATTTTTTAACTTGAAAAAATGGTAACTTCTATTTAAAGCAGAAAAGAAAGAAAATTATTACACATAAGCAGCGTGCAGAGAAATGCTGGTGATGTCCTGTTTTTCTGCACCTGCTCACAGGAGTAGGCTTGGTTGAGTAACTATTCATTCTACTTCTCACTCTCCCTGCCTTTTACCAGCATCTCAGTTGGTTGAGACTCTTTGCTTGATGAGACCCAAATTTTTAATCTTAAGGAGTTTGAGTCCTTGGTGCTTCTGCCCATGTGGGGTTGATGTAGTCCTTTGTTAACCTTGATCATGAGGCAAGCAGTAAGAACAGACACCTAAGGGGTAAGCCCCCTCCCCTTGCCCCCCACGTGAATATTGTTCCAGCTCCCACAGTGCAGTAGCTCTCCTGGCTCCCCTCGATGGTCAGCGCCAACCCCCCGATAATCACTGGCCCCTCTCTTTTGCTTATTCCCTTCGTGGCCTGAGAACATTGAATGCCAGGTTGCAGTTTCAGTTCTGATTCAGGGGAATTAGTGATGAGTCCACAGCTGTGGGGACTGTTGTTTAACTTTCTGTGTGTGTCTGTGTTATGGTGTTGGAGAAAAATAGGCAGACAGGTATAGCAACAGCTTTTTCTTGCATCAAATGGTCTTTTAGCACTTTCACTCCTAGATACATACCTAAAAAAATTGAAAGCAGGTTTTCAAACAATACATGTACACACACGTTCATAGCAGCACTATTCACAATAGCCAAAAGGCATAAACAGCCCAAATATTCATAAATAGGAGAATGGATGAACAAATTGTGGTGTATACATAAAATGGAATATTATTCAGGCATTAAAAGGGATGAAGTACTAATAGATATTACAACATGGATGAAACTCAAAACATTATGTTAAATGAAAGAAGGCAGACATAAAGATCACGTACTGTGTGATTCCATTTGTACGAATTATTCAGAATAGATGAATCCATAGAGACAGAAAGCAGATTGGTGGTTGCCAGGGGCTGAGGAAAAAAAGCATTGGGGAGCAACTGCTTGATAGGTATGGAGTTTCCTTTTGGGATGATGAAAATGTTTTACAAATAGGCAGAGGTGGTGGTTGCGTGACATTGTGAATATACATGCCACTGAATTTTTCACTTTAAAATGGTTAATTTTATGTTGTGTGAATTTCACCTCAATAAAAACAAACAAAACCCTCTATGGTCTTACATGCAGGGATTGTCATTGCACATTTAAGAGACAGTTTGAGCATTCATCTTTGATGTTATATATGATATAAAACCCTCTTGAGAGAGCTGTGTTTTTAGCAAGAAACTAACACATAAACAAAGTCAATTTTTCCTATAAGCCTGAAGTCCTACAAGACATTTATAACTGTGCAAAATCACTTCAGGTAATGAGTGATTTAAAGCAAAAATTGCAACCTAAATTTCGATGGTTATGATTGGTCCATTTGAAGAGACAACGCTCTGTAAACGGGGAGCAGCCCCCTCCTGCCCCCAGTACAGCACAGGTGCCCTTTCCATGATGAGACCCCCCTAAGGGCAATTAAGGACAAATAGAGACCAATTAGGTAAAGATAGACCCAGATCTGTCTCAATTTGTCAGAAGCCTTGCTCTGTCTTCCCCACATGGTTGAGGTCTGACAAAATCCCATACACGGTTTGGCCCAGTGCATTCTCACTATTTCCATCCCAAGGGGAGTTTTAAGGGACATTTAATCCTCCCGTTTCTGGTTCATTTCCCCTTAACTCATCAAAACGAGGTTACGAAAGATTACTTTGATCTCTAACAGGACTTGTTCATGAGAAACATGAGGCCATTACTTTCCAAATAAAAAGCTGTGCTTTGCCAGGAGTTTGGGGAGTTAACAGTGTGATGTTCGAGCTCTATTCAAGGCACCTGACCCTTGAGTCCCAACTGGGTCCTCAACTTGGCTCAGGGAGGCTTCTTGCCCTCCAGCCTAGTACAGCCCATTAATTAGCTGTCAGGCCAGGTGTGTAACAGGTGAACTTTTAGAGACTGTGCCATTTTCTTGGTTCCAGGCCAGAAACGGTAGGTATAAAACTTACACCACTAGCGAGACAGTTCAGAAAGAAATCAGTATTTGCATAATTAAGGATTGCCTTCCGAATCAAATGTGCATTGCAGGACATACACTTTAAAAACTAAAATGTAAATTCATCTGTTCACAGCAGCCTTCTTTGGGCTCTTCCAGCTACCCTACAAACTTGAGGAGGACTTACTATGAGGCTAATGTGAATCTCTGTCCTATTGCTCTAATGTTTATGGAGTTCAGTGCTCAGAGTATAAGGGTGGGAAATAAGTATATTATAAAACTGTAACCAAAGATCCTGCTTAAATAAACCTGAACAATCTTACATTGAGATAATATTGTAAAAGGCACTAGACTGGAGTTGTAGTTAAAGTTCTTTCACTTGTCAGTAGTAAAACCCAAGTCAGGCCCGTCTGGACAAAAAGAGGGCTTTGCTGGAAAGCTATCAAGGTGTCTTGCAGTACTAAATCTGTAGAGTTGACTTGCAGCATTAAAACATGAGTTGGACACAGTTCTTAGGAAGAACAGGGACAGACACCAGGGCAGCTCAGGGGCCTCTGTGGCTGCAGTTCTCGTGCTTCTCACTTTCAGATTGTACTGAGGACTAAGACAAGGACATTTTTAGAGAGTCGGGTATGGGATATGATTCTGTGAAATGTGCATAGGACAGGCTAGGTGATCCCAGTTATCATTCTCCCAAGTGAGGCTACATGGTAGTTAAATATTTAAGCAGCCGGAGAAAATCTTAGAATGTGATATCATCTTTGATGTCATCCCTTCTTCTTTGGCCCTGACACTTGGCCATTCAGCATCTGTGTAGGGTAAGTAAATATAAATGGTCAGGGCCCCTCAGATGTTCAGAATCTTGCCGAGCATTTGATGTAAATATGCACGTGCACCCAGGTGTTTCTTGGTTATCATCTAATGTAACTGCACATGTGCACCCAGGTGTCCTGGGTTATGGACTTAAGTATAAAGGATGAGTGGCTCTGATCCACAGTGCCAGGGGGCTGTTGCTGCAAGCTGTTGCTGTCTGTGTCCCTGGGATGCCCTGAGAGGCCACTGCCGCTGCTGCTTCTGCTGCTGCTATTGCTGAGGACTGAGCTCGTGTCATCTGCCTGCGGCTCCCAGGATCTTTCCCAATTACTTAGCGTGGACCTGCGTGTGATGGGTCTATGACCCAGCCTGGCATGTGAGGGGTCTGGTGACCCAGTCTGTACAATGGGTTTGAAGGGTCTGAACCCTATCCCTGACAATACAAATGGAAACTTAGTATAACTAAGATAATTAAACGTTTTGGTTTTAGTTATGAATCGCTTTAATAATACAGTTGCCCCAGCCAGGCAATTTGCGTAGTTTGTAGCAATACGATTGGTGTTGTCACGTAGCTTTACAATCTGTCTGAACATTTTCCGTGATGGCGCAGTTACTACTTATGAGGACAACCTATTCCATGACCAAACCATGTGAAATAAGAAAAATTCCTTATATCAAAGGGAAATTTGACTTCTACCTTTTGGTTCTCCATCTAGACATTCAGCATGTAGATCGAGTCTTACACATGATAATGCATGTTGAAAATAAATCAACACACTGTCCTCCTAAAGTTTTATCTTATTCTAGCTAAGCATGTTTAATGTCTTCAGTTTTCATGTGATGGGAGCTTTCACTCTGTCCAACACCTTCTGCACATAACTTAGTCTCAAATGGCCCTCTTAAAAAGTAGTATGTACGACTGAATATACGAGTATACTCCACACAAGGTCTGGACAATAAACTTCTATTAATGTGGCTTTGTATTATATTAGCATCACTGTCTTGACTTGGGTTTTGCTTGCAGGCCATTCTCAAAGCATTGCCGAATCAGCTCTCCTCTGTTATACTCTTGCACAATCAATTTTTAAAACATAAATACAGATGGTACATGATCCAAATCAAAAAGGAACAATGATTTTGATTTTGACCCTGCCTTTCATTATTTTAAATGTGTTTCTACCATCAGTTGATAGGCATAGATTCCATGCCTTACTCCAGGAAAAAAAAAAGTTGAACTGGTTAAGGCCAAGTGCAAAGATTTAAATAGTACTAGCAATGTCTCTACAAATTGACACTGAGCAGTAGTCTTTGAGTATAGTTATTAAATCACCTATGAATGGGCCCCAATTCAGAGTATCTCAGAATGTATCTGATGGAGAACCCGTGCCCCTGAATATTAAGCTTTACTTAAAAAACAAAACAAAACAACAAAGCCCAGTTCTGAGTCTTTATTATTGTGCCCAGTAAATTGTTAAGAATGTCAGTACTCTCTATATGTGTGTCTGTGTGTGAGAGTATCATAGAGTCCCATCAAACACACTCGGGAAACACCGATCTAATTCTATTTTCATGCGCATGCAAGATTCCAATCTGTCCCACCAGGGTTTAAATGAGAGGCTTTATCAAGCATTCTGCTGTAACCAAGACACATCACGCCTACAGCATGCCTGTGTTCTTCCAGACTATTACTTCTATCAAAGCAGGAAATAAGGCGAGAGAGTTAAGTTAAGCACTGAGCCGAAGGGTTGAAGACTGATAAAGTACATGTTGGCTGGGGGACTTCAGAGACAAGAGATCCTGGGTCTTGAAGTGGCCAAAACATTAGGTTGAAGAATGAAGGACAAAGGGTGAATTATAGGTTGGAGCTAATTTGCCAGCAAAGATCCAGAAGGTCCATGCATGGTCCATGCATGGAGGTCAGGACAATTAACTGGTGTAGTCATAAGCAGTGGCAGCTGGGTTTTAAGATCAAGTCCTGCAGCACTGGCTCCACCGTTTACAGCTGAAGTCCTGCCTGAGTGGGCACTGGGCCTGTTCTTAGCAGTTGAAAAGTTAAGAAGCTTCTTTCTCTTTGCTACCTGCTAATATTGCTCTGTCTACTCCAGCAGGGTCTAGCTTTTCTTTGTCCTTCTAAACCAGGGATGAAAACCATAAACCGTCTCTGTTGTCTTTATGATATCCCGCAAGCCTTGATTACCTCGGGCTTTAGCCTTCCCCACACTCTTCTTACTTTTTCTACCTTCCTTTTCTAGTCATCTTTGGCTCTCTGTCCCATCTTTCATCTCTAATACATTTATACATTTTTAGTCTTTTACAAATATATATAGTACTCATTATCAGCACCTACATTTGTTCTTGGACTAAGTTAAACAGCAATATCCTAGAGTTTGATTTATTTGTAAAATGGGTGTATTCCTGAAAAAAAAAATAAATTTCAGTAAATTGGTTATATTTTTAACACCGTGGGGAGTGTGACATTTACAGATCCTTCCAATGGTCTTTTTCTGTAAAGCTGAAGAATGCTTTTGTAAGTCAAATAACCTTTAATTTGCCAATTTTGTAAGTCTATAGATTTAGTTTTCTTAATTTTCATTTTAAAGTTTATCAGGTAGCAGAATATCTGACCAGTTGACCATAATTAATTGATATGATTTCAGGACTGTGTTCAGCTTCACAGTATGATTTAAGATTGGCATTTAGTAAATTAAATGAGATCATTTAATAACTTCTCATAGTACGAGGCTGACTCTTACTGTGTGACGTGCATGATGGAATAATTAATCTACCATAGCCCAGATGATGGTACTTTCTGTTGTTGCCCTTAACATCACTTATTCATTCATCAAACCTTATTGAGTGCCTGGAGTATTCTGGAAACTGGGAATACAAATGCCTCTGGTTTAATTCGTATCACACAATCACTTAGAGCGATTCACGGCCAGGCACTTAATCCTAACTCCCTGCAAATATGTTAATTACTAATTAGATGGGGATTGACACAACCCAAAGAATCAGGGAGGCCTACAGGCATTCTGGAATCAAGCTGGAAATAAGTGTAAATGGAAACTTCACAGACGGTGGAACACAACCACGGACATTTTCCTTGGACATGGAAGGGCCAAGAATCAATAGTAAGTCTATGGGAAAGTGACAAATTTAAGTCCAACGCTGGCCATGTCTTGGTAGCTAGAGGGATAAGAAGAATAGATAACATTTATTGTCTGCTCCTTGTACGCCAGACACTGTTCTAAGCCTTCTGCATGTACTGATTCATTCAGTCCTCATAATACCCCTATACTGTAGATTCTGTTATAATTCCTATTTTATAAATGAGGCTACTGAGGCACAGAGAGGCTAAGTATTTTACCCAAGTTTGCACAGCATGTAAATGGCAGGGCTGGAGTCGGATCCAGACAGTTTGCCCCCAGCCCATGCCTTGGTGGTTGCAGGGTTCAAGTGATGTGCCAGTTGGTGGACAGATGCTTGGCTTTGTGATGCTGCACAAGTAGAGATATATTAGGCACTGCTGGCAAATCACCAATGCCAGGACCTTAGATTCCTTCACCCACACAGATGCTCTTGATTTACCCAGTAATAAATTCATCGAATGATTTATACACCTCATCTCCTGTTGGCACAAGTATACAGCGACCTAGTTCTGGTATGTTATGAAACCGATTTTAAAAATTCAAGCAACCTGTGGAAAAAGTAGATTTTACCCTAGGAATGGGTGACTTCACAGGCTCCCTGCTCAGAATCCCCCCATCCGCACTGGACACCTGACTATCTCCTGCATCCCCATAAATCGGAGTGCCCTGGGTGTCTGGGTAATGAATTAGAGATGGGTATTGATGGATGAGCAAATACAAGACAGGACCTGTAAAAAGTGATTCATTAACCCAGACAAACCTTTATAGCTAAAAATACCAAAGCTGGGGGTTATCTTTCTAAAACGCAAATTTTGTCACGTGTCTCCTCTGCTTGAAACTCATTAATGGCTCTCCTGTACCCACAGGGTACATTTTCAAGGCTATGCCCAGCTTGAGGCCCTCCCCAAGCTGACCCATTCTTAGCCTCCGCCACAGGCCCCGCATGCCGCACATTCACATCAGCTCTGGATACTCAATCGCCTCTCCCTCCTACCTCTGCCCCTCGCCCTCCTTAACTTCCCTGGGAGCTCCTGCTCCTCCAGCCTCAGCACAGATCTGCTTCCCTTCTGAGGAAGCTCCTGTCACAGACCCGGTGCTGACACAGCAAAAGCATTGGGTCCAACCCCGGGGAGGGCCAGGAAGTGCCTATGATCCAGAAGATTAGAAACACGGCCACTGTCAGGAACTGAAGCTGGGGCTCTCCCAGGGTGGAGACCCAGAGAGAAGGGGAGACTTCACCTGGGGCAGTGTGAGGAGGAGCCAGCCCTACTGTGTCACCCGCTGGGCTCTGCAGAGTAGCCGTCATGATGCTGAGGTTGTTCCCAAACACACTGACGAGGGGAGGAAACCCGTATCTGGCCGGGTGGAGTGCTCACTGGTTCTGGAGCAAAATCTTCAGCAACAACTGGGATGGAGCTGGAAGAAGAGAGGGTTCAACAAACCCCATAAAGGCAGGAAACCTCACAGCACCTTCAGCGGTAGAGAGTCCACTGGATATTTCTTAAGAACACAAGAGATGATGATGAATTAAAGGGCACCGAGGATGGGCTGGTAGATTTCCTCCCAGGCGCCCTCTGTCCAGTTCATGTTATTCTATTTCAACTGGCTGCTCATTCAACAATTCAGGTCCGTGGCCTTGTGTCCCAGGCACTGTGCTCTGGGCTGGGTGTACAAAAGGAGAAAGACAGCCCCTGCCCTCCAGGGACTCCTGGACATTGGGCTAATCACTGGAAAACTGGGCTAGGGAGGAGCAAAGGGCACTCCGGGAGTGTAGGCGCTCATCCGGGCGCTGTGGGGGGCATGAGTGCTCATCAGGGGAGCTCAGAGACTTCTGGCCACTCTCAGACTTTGCTGTCTTCTGTCTCCTGGCCCAGTCCTTCTCTCCCCACCCATGCTGCTCAGATACTACTTGTCTCTCAGCGTCTACCTCCTGTGCCATCTCCTCCACGAAGCATTTCCTCCTCCAGCTCTCAGCCGTCTCCCTGTCCCCTGAATTTAAGTTACCTGTGGCATAAAATTTAGTGCTTAAATAAATTATTGTTTGAATTTTTTTTTTTTCTGACTAGATTGGAAATGACTTGAGCATGACGGTTACCTCCTATGCTTTGTTTTATCTGCAACAGTGCTTAGCAAACAGTTAGTGCCCAACAAATATTTGGGGATGGGGGAAACAATGCAAAGGAAATTCTCTCTCTTTCTCCTTCCTTCCCTCCCTAGATCCTTCTCTCTCTTCTTCCACCCTCTTTGCACCTTTCTGCCTGTCCCTCTCTTCTTCTCCCCCTCCCCTTTTCTCTCCAGGATTTCAGCAGGAAGAGTATGCAGACTGAGCTGACCAACTGTGAGTCCTGTTTTTGGCTTGTCCTGGTCAGCCTTGCTGGGGAAGTGCTCTGGATGACAGAAGGATGCATTTTGCAGATGGAGAGCACAATCAGGCTGTGGGCTTTCAGAGGAGGCAAAATTATAATTTGCATTTCTCTGTGGAGTGAGAACTCTGTAATTTAGGATTTTGCCTAATTGCTGTTTGGAGTTCCCAGGGACTGCTTCTCTTCAGGCAGCTTTGTGTTTGTTGGAGAGGTGTGCTACGAATGGCTCTGAAGCTCTGTCCAACTTTGGCTTCAAGGTAAGATGACTCAGATAGGGAGCAGGTCAGTCCTGGAGTTCTGCTTTTTTTCCAGAGTTCAGATTTATTTGGCAACAAGGAGAAGAGGGAGCAGCGCTGGCGCAGTTGATCTCATATTTGCGAGCAGCATCTTTGGTCTGTGGCTGCTCCAATTTAAGCTCTGAGCAGCTGGTAGCCAGAAACGAGGCAACGTCAAAGATGGGCACACCATGTCCTCCCTGCAGCCCTGGGCCCTCCTTGCACACGTGTGAGAGGCTGCATGGCTCTGTTTCTCATTTGCACTCTATGGACATTTGGAAATTTACTTACTTCCTTTGAAAATTATTTTCAAGTGTGGTTGAGTGGTGGTAAGAATGACAGCAGGCTGCCTGTGCTTGGGAGGACTCAGACCCTGGGGTTCCCACGTGGATTCAAACTCAACCAAACCTGTGCTCTCTCCCTCTGTCTGAGTTTAAGTTGTTGCTGGCAATTGTTTTTTTGTGGTTTTTTTTTTAAAGGGTGCATGAAAGGACCAGAGTCATGGCAATTATTATCTATCCAGGCAAATGCTGTGGCAAATGTAACACAGTGCACTTTTCATTCGGCTTTTTATAACTGGCAGTTCCTTGTGGTTTTAAGTGAAGGCCACAGATGTTAGAGGCACAGGGAGTGATGTTTTCAGGCGGGACAGGGGCCGAGCTAAGAGCAGGATGTCCTCCAGCAGTCCTCCCTCCAGGCCATGGCTGGATTCAGATCCCTGTGTGTCTGGCCAACCTTCTGCACAGCCCTTCGAGCCCTGCTGAGGTGAGCATCCTGGAAGTTTTGAAAGGGGCAATAGCACATCAGACTTTGCCACCACATAGAACAGAGGCTACTGGTGTGTGTGTGGTGGTATCTGTGTGTGTGTGTGTGTGTGTGTGTGTGTGTGGTGTGTGTGTGTGTGTGTGTGTGTGGTGTGTGTGGTGTGTGTGTGGTGTGTGTGTGTGTGTGTGGTGTGTGTGTGTGTGGTGTGTGTGTGTGTGTGTGTGTGTGTGTGTGGTGTGTGGTGTGTGGTGTGTGTGTGTGGTGTGTGTGTGTGTGTGGTGTGGTGTGTGTGTGTGTGTGTGTGTGTGTGTGTGTGTGCAGGGAGGCAGGCACTGCTGAGAGGAAAGGAGCCCTGTGGGGAGCAGCGCCCTCACTTCTGCAGAGTGGTAATACGAGTTACATGTCTTGTTTGCCTTCGATGTGCCGGATGCTTCACGTCCATGACCTCATTTTAATATTCAGAACAACTCCATGAGGTGTTGCTATCCCACTTTCCTAGGGGAGGAAACTGACACTCAGATACGTATTAGTTTGCTAGAGCTGTTATAACAAAGACCCACAAACTGGATGGCCTAAAACAACAGAAATTTATTCTCTCACAGTTCTGGAAGCTAAAGGTCAGAAATCAAAGTGCCAGCAGGGCCCTGCTCTCTCTGACACTCTGGGTAGAGTCCTTCCCTGCCCGTTCCTAGCTTCTGGTGGTGGCTGTCGGTCTCTGGCACTCACTGGTTTGCAGTTGCTTCACTTCACCACCAGCCTCTGTCACCACCTGGTGTTCTCTTCTGTGTCTTGGCAGAGGTGTCTCCTCTTAGTAATGAGAACACCAGTCCTATTGGATTAAGGACCCACGGTACTCTGCTTAACTAATTATGTCTCAATGACCCTATTTCCAAATAAGGTCACCTTCTGAGGTACTGGGGTTAGGTCTTCAACATGTCTTTTGCGGGGACACAAGTCAACCCATTAAATATAAGCAAAATATCTCATTCAAGGTAACAATTCCTGCAAGTGGCAGAGAAAATTTGAACCCAGTTCTGACTCCAAAACTCCTTTTCTTTCCTGCACACTAATTTTTGCAGTTGCATCAATTGAAGTGGATGATTTACTCAGGTTTGTTTTAGCTCTGTATTTTGTTATCCACAACCCCCTTGGCAGCCCCAGTTACTGGTCCCTGCAGTGGGGGAGATGGGCAGGGAGATGGAAGGTCAGGGCTGAGGAGCTGAGTCAGACTCAGGGATTGTGTTTGTATCAGAGACCCAGCCAGGAAAACAGAACTCATACTAAGTGTTTCACGCAGAGAGGATTTAATACAGGAATTGGTTATAGAAGCATCAGAAGGGCTGAAGGAACCAAAAAAGAAAGAGAGACAGACAATAGTAAAGAAAACAACCAAAAAGAGTGACTATAGTAGGAAATTACATGTGGGCAATATGGCCACCAAAGTATCTGGAGAAACCTCCCTTACATAGTTAAATCTCCCATACATAACAGCCTGTATGGCTGGGGTAAAGGGAAAAAAGGGGGAACTACTAAAGCTACAAAATTATGTAAGAGAAGATCAAAGTTGCTGTTCATCCCACAGGCATTTGCCATCCATGGTGACCTTGTCCTTGGGCTTTTAGAGGTGGGGCAGAGGATAGAGCCCAGGACCATGCAAGACGGAATGTCATACCAAAGATGCCTACACAAAGCCAGACCTCTGAAGAGTGCCAAGAAAAAACCACCAGACAGAGGAACAATAAGATTACTTGCTTGTCTAGATCTTAGATCTGGGTAAAGCAAAAAGCAAAAGCAAAGATCTTCCATAAAAAGACTCCCCTAAAAGTTTCTCATGAAAGAGGTTCTACCTATATATTGTCATTCTGACTCTTCCCGACTGAGAGAGCTCTTTACTCATAGTTACTAGGAGGAAACTTACTACCCAGAAAAAAATAAACTATTAGCTAGGGAAAAGAAAGATCTGGAAAATAAAAAGAACTTTGAGTTTGTTTTTGTTTGCTTGTTTTTGTTGTTGTTGTTGGTATTAGTTGATTAGTGTATAGCATTCCTAAGCCATATTTTTATACTTCCTGTTTTGTAAGTTAATTTTTCTTGGTGAAAAAGAATATTAGGAGTTAAAAAGAGAGAGAAACATATTAATTTAAAAGGGAGTGTGTTGGCCATATATCTCTACTTCCAATAGCTAAAGAGTGGAAAAGTGGGTAAATAGGCCCCAGGTTCCATGTAGCTTTTTAAATCAGTTGTCCCTTCTGAACAGACAACTGAATCCTTGCTTTGATGTCATAGAGAAACAGCAGAAGCTCCTGCCTTACCTTTAATGCCCAGTGACTTATACTAAGGATTTACTTTTGCCATTTCAGTGATGCCTTGTGGAACCTGAACTGGACCATCAAAAGTAAATGTTCAACAGTATTTTCCTGCAAGGAATACAGATGTACATAAAACCAGGCATCCTTGACAGGGAGTTCGAAGTCAGATGGAGCTCCTGCCTTCATCCCATGGTTCCAATTAGCAATCCTTCAATAGCATTACAGCTACGACCTTGGTGATTTTCCACCTAGACTAATGAATTGATCTCTTGGAATCAAGCTGTGAGCACAATTTTAAATTTAAATATTGTGTCATCTAGATTGAGCATGCTTTCAGTCTTGATATTAGCTCAGATGAAGGACATACTAAATTGAAGATCTAGATATGCTGGCAGAAGACTTTAGCCTAATCAAGAAATTTATGGGCAGACAAATTTGCTTGGGAGCCAGACATCTTCTCTAAATCTAGACATACAAGTTATTTAACAGCTGATCTACAGTGTCCCTGAGCTTTCTTGAGGTCAATTAGAGGACCTTATCCATTTAGTTCAGCTTTATGACTTTAACAAATGACTTGCTGTTATTTTTTTTTTTTTTTCTTTTTTCTTTCTTGGTTACCAGAAGCTAATAAAAACTTCATGGAGATTTAGAGACAACTAATGAGATCAGGAGCGTTGGATTCCATGCCTACCTGTTCTAGTTCTTGTTTGAAAATTCCACATCCCTAGCTTTGAAAAACACAATGGAAAGCAATCAAGGAATTGGGCTTATTAAAATCTGGCCTATGCGGATGGGGAAGCCATTGAAAGAGATGTAGAATCACATTACAAAACTCTCAATGTCTTCCAATCCAGGGACGTGTCAATACTCTTTCTGGCTCTTCCTCTAAAAACATTCAGTGAAAGAGGGTGACTTGGTTAGTATTTCAGACAAAGAAAAGTGGGCATGGGTTGAAAACAGACAAGGCTTTAAGGCTTTAAGAGTGGCAGCTTTCTGTCCAAATTCCAACAAAAATATTATCAGCTCCTTTTTTTTTAAGGCAGCAAGAGCACACGGATCCAAAATTCTGTGTAATCCCACTCAACTAAGACTCTAACAACAACAAACAGTTCTGTAGTGCAGTTTATGTTATTCTTGGCAAGGCTCAGATCTCAGGTGACATCAAAGGTGACTATATGGATATATATACAATGAAGTCAGCTTATAATTCATTTCTGTTAGATTTACAGATTTAACTACATAGGGGTTGCAAGTTTCTGTGAGACAGAGACCACCACAAACAAGTAGACAGATGGCATACGACACACGTGAGACAAAAGTGCTACTTTTCTTAACATACAAAGAGCTCTTAAAAGTTAATAAAAAGATAAATAACCCAATGGAATAATGGGCTCTTGCATATGTTACAAATATTTTAATCTGGTGTGACATTTACTCTTTGATGTTAGTATTTTGGTGATATTCATAGGCTTGTATTTTATGTGGTCAAATGTTTATGTCTTTCTTGCTATCACTTTTATGATCAGAAAGGCATTTTTCATTCTGATGTATGTATTTTTGATTTTGGATTTGGGCGGGCATTCACTTCTGATCTATCTGTAAAGTTTTAGGTGTGTGGTTAAAGATAAAAAGAGACTTGCATTTTCCTAATTAGCCATTTGTTCCAGCTCCAGTTATTGAGTGGTTCTTCCCTTCCCGACTGATGAGTGGTGTAACCTTTATCATATATTAAATACTTGCATGTGCTAAAAATAAGTCATTTCGGTTTTTGCCGTGAATTAATCTGAGGAGTCTGCAGAGGTGGTGTTCGCAACATGTGGATGTCCTTTCTTTCCTCTCCTCCCCAGAGACTAAAAACAGAGGGAAGGAAGCCAGGAAAACATTAAACAAGGTCTGCTGCTCTGGATAATGTCTACAAGAAAAAAAGCAGGCTGAGATTTTATGATTTAAAGACTATTATGCCACTTAAAGAGCGCTGCGAGGGTAACGCTAGCTGCCATTTATTGGGTGCTCGCTCTGCACCAGGCACCACTCTGAGCAGGTCCATGCATGACATCGCTCCATCCTATAACCACCCATGATGTAGGAACCCTTATCATCACTCCGATTTTAGACATGAGGAAACTGAGGCCCAGAAACACCTTGTCTCTTCCCCCAAATCATTTAGAAGGACAATCAACAAAGGTGCTGGGACTGTTACCATCTTCAAAACAATTCCTCTCTGCAAAGACATCAAATACCAACAAATACACCAAGGAAGGTCCCTGCACGTGGAACATGGGGAAGCAGAGTTATCTCACGGGAGTGGACCTGCGGTGTAAAGGGATCAAGCCCAGTGGATTCTGTGGTTCTGAGATGTGTGGACTGCTGTCAATTTCCAGGTACTTATTGAACTCCCTCCTTTTTACATCAATGCTTCTGCTTTCCAGGAAAGGCAAGCAAAAGGCTCTTCATCTAACTGGCTTAGGAGGGCAGGACAGAAACTTCATGCCCACAAGTTCCTATGGCAGCTTGGAGAGAATTCTGGACCTAAAACTTTGGAGATTAGTTGTTGCCGAGTGTTTTCATTATTTACAATTAACTGTTTATTCATCAGATGTTTTTGGAGTGTCTCAATGGCCAGCAAGGTGTTAAGCACCGGGATACGTGGCAAAGGGAAGACCTTTGCCCTCACATGACACCCAAATCAAGGCCCTGGTGTGCGCTGTGGTGATACAGAGCCTGCTGCCTTGGGGACTGCTGCTTTCTCAAAGGGGGCTCTGTTTACACAACTCCAGAAAAACCAGACACTGGATTTGGATCAGGCATCAGGAGTCCTGGATTCTTGGGCTCACTTTGCCATCTTTGCAACCATAACCCTATTTCAGCATTCTTATCCAGAAAAATAGGAATGTTAATACAGCTCTGCAGATCTCTTTAGGCTATCAAGCAGCCTGAGTGTATGTGAAAGTTTCCTGATTGTGTTAGTTGCTATATAGATGCCAAGTCTTACGACTGAGAGGAGAAACGTCTGTTGATTTGTTTTTGGTTTTTGGTGGTTGTGTGTACGTGTGTGTTTTGTTGTTTTACCATCTCAGTCCTAGGCGAATGGCTTGGCTGGCCCAGACTTAATGGCCAGTTGGCTGCTAGTTGGGAAGACACCATCGCTCTCACCCCCTCGCCATCGCTCCAACCCCCAGTGAGGAATGGGTTGCCTCGGTTTTTTGTCAGTTCAAACCACATCCTGCCATTTCCATTTTCCATAAGACAGCTTGTGACACCAGTGGTTTTAAGAGGTAGCTCGTTTCTTGGTGAAGTGATAGCAGAGATTTTTTTTACAGAAGTGAAAATAATTCATCCAGTGGTTAAGGCATCAGGAGTAGGCATTGGGTTCCCCACCCGCCCCCTGCCGAATTGATCCAGATCCCTGATTTGGGGGGTGGATTGCTACTCAGCCTCCTCTTCCTATCTTGACCCAAATCCCTTTCCTAGATGAAAACCAGGCCTGAGGCAGGAAGGACAGAGGTGCTACATTGAAAGAGCTGCATACTGTCCAGCCTGGGCCTGAATCCAGAGAACACAGAGGTGTAGAAGCAGTAATTGGAAAGGACCGCAGTGGCCTTCTAGTCACTTTACAGATGAGGAAACAGTCCAGGAAAGGTCAGCCTTGCAGAGGCTGAGCCTGGACTTGTCCCTGGGTCCCTGGGCTCCTGTTTCAAGTTCACTCTAAGAGCACCAGTTGTCCCCACAGCTGAAATTAAATAACTTGTTGGCATCGCTGGAACAGGTGAGTTAGTCCTGTTGACTGGGTTTCGTCCTGGTGACCCAGGGGCACATCTCCCAGCTGGAAGCTGTTTGCTGAGAGCAAGGGCGGGGCCAGCACTGGGTTACCAAATAGCAGATTAAGCCCATGCTTAGCGTACCAGACAAGCAGGGATGACAAATAAATGTTTTGGAAGAATCTGACACTTGAAGAAGAGTGAGAGGAGAAGGAGGGGGAGGAAGACGAAGAAAAGATGGAAGGAGCAGCAGCAGCGGTCAGGTGTTGTCATGAGAAAATCAGAACTTTCTGGAATTCTTAAACTTATGGTTTGGAATCATTTTTACTTAGATGCAGACACCACACTCTTTCAAATGTTCATGGGAAGCCAGGGAAAGTGACTACAGAGTCCTGGCCCAAAGCAGGGCTGCAGGTGGAACCAGACCTGCGTTGTCAGAGTCCAGGAGAAGGACTCAGGACCAGACTGAGCAGCAAGTGACCCCCGAGTGTATAGCCCATGGCCCAACGATGTCCAGTGGGGAGCCCAAACCAGTGGGCACAGGGGACCTCTGTCCCTGTGCTTCCTTCTGGGGGGGTCTGGAAGGCTAAGGAAGCCCTGACCACAGGAAACATGGATTTTCAAAGACATCCCCCTAGAGACTTCTGACCTTGGATAATGTCTATCTCCAGGGCGAGGACTTTCCTTATCTTTCAAGGGTGCGTACGAGATGGCCTGCGAGCACTTAACTTATTAACTTGGGGTTTGATTTGCGCTGGGAAGCTGAGGCTGGCATGAAGCTTCAGGGTAGTGTGAATACTCGTGGTGCCCTCAGCCCCTCACTGCAGGCCTCGTGGTGCACAGCCTGCCCCGCACCTCTCCAGGAGCAGCAGGAGCCCTTGGCCTGCGTGGGGAAGGGGCATGAGTGCACAGTGCTACTGCAAGAGCAGGTAACCCACACCTGGAAGTGTCCCATCCCAGGCCTGTCCCAGCTCAGAGTCTGGGCTAATTATAGCTCTGCTGTGGGGAGTCACCCTTTTGTCAGTTCAACTGACAGCCCAGATAAGAGGTACTGGGCTGGGCCTCACAGGTTGCACAATCAACCACTTTGCCAACCAAGGGAGGAGACAAGCGTTTTCCAGTCTCTATGGTCAAAAACGAATTTCCTTTATGGCTGTCTTCTCTGTTATCTCCTCTCTATTTTTAGTTTTCAGGTTGGTCTTAATTAGGTTTTGGTTTGTGTGTGTTGGGGGGGGATGGTGGGTGATTTTCCCTTTTACTCGTTCAAGCATCAGCCTGGTGTCTGTTATCTGGCCTAAGCCTTCCTTTCGTGGTTCAAGATGTGCCCGGGGCTGTTGTACACCATTGACTTGGATTGGGTGCCCACCAGGCCAAGGCCACAAGTCCCATTTGGGATGAGCACATGAACTTGGCCATGTGGCGAACAGTGAGTTTAGTGCTGCGGCATGATCAGCGGATTCGTAAAGCCTTGTGCTCATTCAAGAAAGAATATTCTCTCTGACAGCTGTGCCCCCAAACTCACACCCAACAACTTGCTTGTTGGGTCCCCATCCAGCCACGTAGCTCTCCCAACAGAAAATCAATTAGCCTTCCCCTCAAATGAACTCCACCTGCATCCCTCACTCCAACACCATCTGCACAGTCCATACTGTGCAATTACTATTCGTTTATTTCATCTCCATTAAAATAATGGAGAACACTGGGGCACAGCAAGGACAGCTGATCTGCACCTCAATCAGCGCAGAACCACTCAGTGAAGACTGGTCAGGAATATAGAACTTCAGGGGGTGCAGTTTGCTGAAAAGACAGACCCAGACCAGAGTTTCTACACAACCCAGGTGTACCAGATCTCACGAGACCTGGAAGTACCTATAAAGTCAACCATTGAAACCTGAGCTGCATGAAAAGCTTCCCCAGGGAATCAGCAGCAAAGCAAGAATTTAGCTCAACCACAGGGCTCAATTGCTGGTCCCGGTAGGAAGTTCCCCCATTTTAGAAGTAAGCAAAGGATAACAAATTAGTTCCAGTGCAGGGTTTAATTGGTAGGAACAGCAAATAAGCCAACACAAAACTGAAAGAAAAAACAAAATACCCACAGATCAGAGACAAAGTCTGATATTAACTAGTATAGGTCTCACATCACCAAAGAACACCTATAAAAGCTAGAAGGACATGAAGTCCCCTGGACTACCAAGCCAGGGAGGGAGGAGGGATGTCTTCAGACATGCCTCCTGACACCCACAATCAGTCCTGAGTGTGAGGGGCTGAGGGTCTTGGCCATGCCCCCCCAACACCCACAGCCAGCGCAGCAACAACCACTGAGCCCCAGCAAGAAGCATCCCAGGCTCCTGAGCTAGGGTGGTGGGGGGTGAGGGCTTCAGCCACACACCCCTGACATCTGTGGCCAGCCTAGCAATGCCAAAGCCACTGCTGGCAGCCCCCTGGTCTCCCCTGCAGGAATGAGGGGGGTGCCACAGGCCTCAATCCCACCCCCCTCCTTCCTCCTCTCCCATCCTATTTCCTTCCTCTTTCCTCTCTCCCCTTCCTCTCTCCCTCTTCCCCCCACAAGTGCTCCACAACATCACAGAATGTAAAAATACATACATTAATAAATAAATAAACTTAAAAAACGTGTTTTTAACTGATTATGAGCTTATTCAGCCATGCAAGCTTGGGCGACATGGAAGTCTCACCCATGCAAGTACTGTAGATCTCAAGGCAGTATCAGGACCACCCAGGACAGGTGGCAACAATTTTCTTTTTAAATTCCAAGGTAGGATAAACCAAAGCTGTGAGTGCATCAATAGGCTTACGGCTCAAGAAAAAAGAACAAGGGAGGCAAACAAACCCATAAATGACCAAAAAAAGGGAGAAAAAGCAGCAGAGAGCAGATAGAGTGAGGGGAGGACAGAGGCCCACCCCGGTTGGCGCAGGTGCCGTCCCAGCACCATGGGTTGCTGACCTGGAGCAGCAGCTCCTGGTGCACGGCCGTCCCAGCCGTCTTAGACCCAGCCAGCCAGCGGGGGCCCTCTGCGGTCACGGGTGCTAAGCAGATGGGAACGACCAGCTCGAGGACATGCGGCTCCTTGCTCTCTGCTCCTCCAGGCTCAGCTTTGAGGGCAGATTTGGCTTCTGGGAAGCCCGGAGTCCTTGGTGGTCTCGCCACTGCTCTCTCAGACATCACAGGGGAGGCTCAAAGAAGCCCAAGTCCCTAAAGAAATGCAGCTTGACAGATTGTGTCGCACATTCAAGGATGTTAAAGCACCAACCCGAATAAAGGCTGTGAGGACCACATAATGCTTTAAAATAAGCCTCTGTGGGGGGAATGCGTGTGTGGACAAACGTTGAGCTCGTACTTCTCCTGGCAAGGTGGAGAGTCTGGATTTATCCCACATCCCACCTGGGGCCACAGGTGAGCTAGCCTGTGTCCCTGACTGCCTAGTTTTGGGTCTCCCACCTCGGCTACAGCCTCCTAAAGAGATCATCTCTCATTCCTGTTCTGTGCTGTGCCTGTTGCCCTGGGGTAGGGGGTGGAGATGGGGGTGGAGGAGTCGCCCCCTTGCCCTGCACAGTGGTTCAGCCTTCCTGTGCGCTAATGGTTTACCATTGCTGAATTTAAACAGATGTGGTCAAGGATGGCGGGTCCCCAGTCTGACCTCCCTGGCTCTGCTAAGAATATCTAACCCTCACCCTCTCCACCCCCGATCGATCATCCTCTTGTCTCGCCACCTCTCCCCCCTCCTCTGGGACCACCAGTTGCTCACCAATAATTCAAAACTGTCTTTTGTGACAGAGACAAAAAGTGTCAGCAGTTTATCTGCTATGCATGATTCTAAGAATTGAAGTGTAAAAAAAGAAATTCTGAGAGAGTGAATATTGATAATGGCAGAATTCACTGGGAATCTCCAAAAGGATTCCTGGAAACCTGCTCTTCATCCTGGCACTGGACGCCACAACAAGCACTTCTCCACTGTCCGCGTTTCCTTTATCCTCAGGCTGTCTTTTTCTTTTTGTGTTTCTGGCTCCTTTTGGGGCATTGAGCCTGGTCTGCTCCTCCATTCCCCGTCATTGCTCCTAATGTGCTGAGGTCACTAAAGGGAGCTCTCCCAACTGAGCCCACTTGGGAAGTCACAGCCACTTGTCACCACACTGTGGACAAGTAGATGAACATCTGCTGAGTAAGAAGATCCTCCGCGGGCATGGAGGTGGGAGGCAAGGAATCTCCTTGTCTCGAGTTAGCTCAGCCATAATGAAGAGGTGCTGACAGATAGATAAGGAAATCCCAACCCTTCTCACTTGGCATTCCAACTCATACTGTGTGAAGTTGTCTACACCTAGCATACAAGGTTGGAAGGAGGATGGTGTCACAGATTGAAGTGGGGACTTGGTGGGAGGCCGTGCATGCATGCATGTGTGTGTGCGTGTGTGTGTGTGTGCGTGTGTGTGTGTGTGCGTGTGCGTGAGAGAAATATTCAGGGAAGAAGAATGCAGTAGGTTATTGCTGGAGAGGGCTGAAGTAATTATTTGAAAAGACCTTGGCTAGTGATCAGGAGGAGATGGGGGAGAAGGGAAAGGGACAAGGGTCTGTTGAGCAGGAGTGGAGGACTGAGAACAAGAAAGAGAACAGGAAGTCTCTTTGCTTTGACTAGAACCTGGCTCAGAAATGCTGGTGCAGATTCCTAAAACAGAAGTTAGAAAAAAGACCCTATTGGGTGAAAGGGGCCAGAAGAGTCAGGCTCCTCTCTGAGTGGGGCAAACCCAGGTCCACACCAGCAGAACCACAGCAGCAGCTCTGAAAGACCCCAGCCAGGGAAGGGGGCGAGTCGCCCACTGCCCTCAGGGTGGGGATAGTGGCTGGGAGGTCCAAAGGGAGCCCCCGGAAGGAGGAAAATCTTCCATTGGGTTGTGTCCCTCGCTGATAGCAGCTGGGAAGCATGTTTCTAAGTGGAACAACACCGGAAAAAGAGACATCAAATGTTGTCCTGTTATGGAGAAGAAAATCCTTGGCCTTTGGACTTTGCTGTTCTTCTGAGACATGGGCCAGTAGGTGGCAGCACCAAGAGTGTCTCTGTCCCTAGGACTGTGATTGTGTCTGTGTGTAGGGAGCAGGAAGAGAGAGGATTCCTGCTGTGAAGCCCAGTGAAACCAAGGCCCCCATCTGCTGTGTGAAGAACCAGTGGCCTGCAGGGTGGTCCCCAAGTCTTCTGCCAGACGGCCGCCCTCTCTACCGCAGCATGGAGGGGAGGAGGGGAGGGGGCCAGGGCTCAGCTCCTGGACCACTTGATGCCCTTTGTTGGGGACAAGCAGGTAGAACAAGGGGGTCACACCTCGCTTTCTAGCATGGGCCCCCATAGGGTGAGATTTCTGGAATATTCTCCTGGTCACTTTCTCTCCGTGCCTCCTCTCCTGCCCCCCTTCCCTTCTCTCCCCACACATGACCCGGAGCAATGGTGGGGATAGGTTAGCTGAACCAAGGCTGGCTGCTTATTCAGTTCCCCTCACCTGGGTCCTTTTAGTTAGGGCTTCTTCCAGCATGAGTTTTTACCACAGCCCCAGAGAAGGTGCAGGACACATGTGTGCCGCTGATAATCCCCCAAATCAATTCGCTGATCTCCCTTGTGGTGTTGGGGATGTAAAAAAAAAGAACAGTCCTTTGAGTTTTTCCTTCTTCCCTATAATATGCCATCAAGGTGAAGTTTCAAAGGTTACAGCAAATTGAGAACTAATCAGGCTCTTCAAGAGCCGGGGCAGAGCTGCACAGGGATTTTCAGGGAAGGATCATGGGGAGGTGGGAATGAGCTGGGATCAGAAGGATGAGTAAGGTCTGGGAAGTGGGAAAGGGGGAGGAATTCCAGAAGGTGCACGTGTGTGTGAGTGTGTGTCAGAATCAGCACAATCTGGCAGCGGGGTGAGCAGGGGATGATGAATATTTGTTGAGCTTCCCATGTTCCAGGCCACACATTGACGCGCGACATCTCTCTCACTCCAGCCTTGCAACAGCCCGGAGAGTCATTAATATGTTCATTTTGTAGACGAAAAACCAAGATTCTGAGAGGTCACAGGGAAGGAAACAGGATCCAAACTCATGTTCACCTCCAGAGTCCTTACTCTTGATCAAACCTCTCATGGGACCTGCCTGACAGAAGACCCCAGTGTGGAGCTGAGTGGGAAAAGGGGCCTTGTTAGAGAGGGGTAATACATGCAGGAGATACGAGAGGGGGGCAGAAGATTCCAGTCTTACTGCAGGAGGCCATGGGAAGTCATGGTAGGTCTTTGACCATGGGAGGGATGAGGAGAAAGGGGTGCTTAGAACAAGTGAGCTGGTTGCTGTTTACTGGAAGATGCCAGAGGGTGGGGAGACCACTCAGGAGTGGGCGATGTGGGCCCAGACCAAGGTGGAGGGGCAGCAAGAGAAGGAAGAGGATGGAGAAGACAGACAGCTCAGAAGGTGACAGGACTCAGCCAGGGTTCTTTATTGTGGAACTCATGGCCTTTGATATGCCAAAATGACCGTAAAAGAGGAAAACAGAATATGCGGTATTTCTCAAGCTTACTTGAAAGCCAGTGAAACCCCCTTTCTGCAAGCACCTCCCCGACCTGGTATTCCACAGAATCCTCTCTGGGAAACACCGTGGTGCCCAGTTCCTTTTGTGTCATGCATAATGTGGGTAATATGTTCACTTAAAAACTTGGTGCAGAGCTGTGGCTCTTATTTCACTGAACTATGGAGTTTTCCTGTTTGCTGGTTCTGTTTTTTTAATCTGGCTTTGTCCCCTCTAGCAGCTGGGATCTCTTCCCCAGCGTCTGCTGCTGAGCAGAGCCTTGGGACATGCATTCGCTCTCATGGTGCCTGGCCTGCAGGAGGGAGTGGACTCACCTTGACAATGACCTTTCTCCCAGCCTTTCCTGAGGATGTGATGAGCTTAACCTGCCTGGTGATTCCGGCTGGTCTTGGAAAGTGTTCTCCCCACCACACACGTGCGCAGGTAGGCACAGGAGATCCATGCTCTGTCTGAAGAACATTCTGCCTCAGAGAGACATCAAGAGGGACTTCAAAACAGCCTGAGGAGCATGGCCAGAATATAATAAAAATAATAACATGACTTATTTGCTACAGAATTCAGAATAAGATGGAAATTGGACTATGAAAGGACTAAAATTCAGCACCAGTTAAAGGATGAGACACAAACGCAAGGCAGCTCGCCGGAGAAGATTTTTTTTATTCAGCGGGCACATCTGCTTTTATAGGGTTAGAAGAGAGCTGATAGGTTTGCTGAGGACACTGGGCGTTCGGGGATTGGATGGATTGCGTTGCTAAGGGGCCAGGAGCAGGGAGCCTGTGCTGATTGGCGTGCGATTCGCGCCGGCGGGAAGGAGAAGGCGGAAGAGAAGGGTAGCCAGCGCCATGATGGGGCGTGGCGGAAAGGGTTCTCATATGACCTAATAGACTCCATGCAGAGGGTGTTAGTTATAAAGAAACCAAAGAACCACCTTAGAAGGTCTCACTGGTGAGGCAGTTTTGAGCCTTCAGGGACAGCTAGATGGGGACATCTAGATGGGAGTATTTAGGGAGAAACACTTGTCTGTCGGCATAGTTACTAGCTACACAGCACCTCTAGAAGGGACGGTGGGAGGAGGGACATAAGGATCAGGCTCCAGGGGCGATTGAGCAGGTTGGGTGTTTAGAGACCAGAATTTCTAACCCCAGCACAGCACCAGTGGGCTGGCTGACCCCAGGGCAAATCACTTTGTGTGGCTTCCTCCTTTGGAAAAAAAAAGAGAGAGAGAGAAGGAGAGAGATAAAATCTGATCTACCTCTTAGAGGTTCAGGGTGGTTTCTGTTTTGCTTTTTGTGAAGAGCAACTAATAAAAATGATACCAAACCCCTCTGAAAATAAATACAGGCTTTATGCATTTCTAGCATTAATAGCAAGTATTCTCATTGGGATTGTGGCTCAATTTACCATGATAAAAATCACTGGTAAATTTCTAAAAAGTTACTTCTTTGTGCACATACCTTCTCTGCAGAAAATGGTTTTCTGTTAGGGGAAAATTAAAGGACACTCCAAGTCATTCATTTGGGAGTTTATGTATTTCCTTTCCCTTGTTGAATAGCTCTCTCTCCAGGTTTCCATTTTGGCTGTATTTCAGAAATGGCTGAACGTCAGATTCTGCACTCTCACTTACTGCGAACGGATTTAGAAAAAATAATGAGATTAGCAGATAAGTAAACAAACATTTTAATTGAGGCTCAAACTGTAGAAGTACTTTGGGCAGTATGGAATTACATGTTTCCATATTCTTTGTTGATCTGCATGAAACCAAAATCCAGAAGGTTATATTAAACATAATCACCTAACTCCACAGGGCCTCAGAAAGAGTTTTTAATGTGGCAATTTAAAGGCTTGTGATTGTGCAAAACACAATGGTATAAATGAGTGTTTCTGTTGCTTTTATTTCTTTCAGAAAGGAAATCACCTTTGGGGGAGCACAGAAGAGCACCAAAGCTCATGCCCCCCTCCCCCCAAAAGGAGAAATATCCTGATGGACCTCACCAATCCCTTAGGAAGATGGATATGAATCCAATCAGGAATGAGGTCTTAATGCAGGTTTTATGTTGTGAGAACCTGGCCCTGGCTCCCAGGAGTGCTTGTAAGTTGAAAACTTCGTTGCATTTGAACTTTTTTTTTTTTTTTTTGGTATTTAATACATATTTCATAGACTCCCATCTTAAAAGCTTTCTGATTGATTGGCGGCGGGGAGCCAGCTCCCTTGTCTAACTGGACTAAGTTCCTGCTTTCTCTGCAGTGGCTGAGGCATGGTGTCTGCAGCTGGTTGGAGTCAGACCCAGGACTTCCAGGAAGGCCAAACAGAACATGAAGAGGTTGCTCTGTTTTCTTGTCTGACGCTGCTAGTTAGTTGTAGCTGAAAAGTGCTCACTGAGTTGCTCACTCCTTTCTCCTCTGGGTTCTAAGTGTCCTTGCAAATCATAAGCAGGCATGTGGTTTAACGGGCCCTGTGTCACCCAGCTAAGAGTGTCTGAAGGAAGACTTTTAGCAGAGGAGTAGCTCTCCGTAGCTGAGTCCCAAGGCCCGCTCAGTCCTATGTCATCACCCTCCACCGTTCTTGACTTTCTTTTCATTTTGATGTAAGGGAGCCCTTAGAGCTGCCCTGTCCAATACATAACCATTAGCCACATGTGCTGTTTAAAGTTAAATTAACTCGATCTAAAATTTTGTTCCTCTGTCACACTAGCTACATTCAAATGCTCAATAGCCACATGTGGCAGGTGACTACCACATCAGACAGTGCAGATACACATTTCTGACATTGCAGAAACTTCTATTGGACTACGCTGCCTCAGAGATCACCCACCAAGGCCTTGATTTTTTGCAGAATTTTAAGAAACGGAGACTCATAAAGCCTAAATGACTTTTCCAAGGATCCAGAAGCTTATAAGAATATATTTCTTGGCCATTTTGGAATCCGGGGGGGCGGGGGGGGGGCAGATATCCTATATTTCAATCTTGATTTTTGAGAGAAATTTTCCATATCAAATATATATTTGATTTTTATAAGTAATACAATATAACAATGGTCTTGAAATATAAAAACACTGGATCCTTTTTAAAGAGGCTCTCCATGGTGTATTCAATTCTGTTTAAATTATTTTCCTATTTTTGGTGGCCTGTGCAAATTTACAAGAAAAAAGAAGTCTGGGTTTATTTTTGGAGACCAGAACACATTGCTGGATTTATTCCCTATCCGGGAGTATGATAGTAGTACTGTTATGCTCCTAAATGCACCTGGAAAACTGGGAGCAGTTATATGAGAAGGCCAGCAGGTCAGCTGTGCCCTGAGTCACAGGAAACACCATTATAATATCCACAGTTGGTCAATGTCATTGGTCGGATGCAGGATAGGAGGACAGTGGTACACATTTACCATGACATGTATGTCCAGAACACATTTCATAAACACTTAGCCTCACTTAGAGCCAAGACAGACAATAAATGTCTCCCTCACTCACCCATGTCCAGGATTTATGCAGGGCCTCATGCAGGGCCTCACGCAAGGCCTCACGGAGGGCCAGAATTCACTATGGGTGGGTGGACTGAAGCCTTGCTCAGTTGCAGAAATTGAACACATAGAGTGTTCAAGATGGGGAATTCTCAAAAAAGGTCCTCCCATAGAAAGGGCCCAGAAACTTCCTCTGAAAGTCACCTTTCCTGCTTGGCTTCCTTGTATACAATTTTTCCCCATGGAGAGAGATCAAAGGGAATTCTGGGCAATTGTTTTCAGTTATTAACTAAATGAAATTGATCTGCAATTATTCTTACAGGTAACTGAACCTTGGTGTAGAGAGGAGATAAAAGGCAGAATCTGGGCTCACTGTGATCTTTATTAATTTCTTCTCTATCATGAATACCTCTCCTATGTTCTTCCAAGCCCTCACCCACCCACGTGCAATAAGGAAACATAAAAGGGAGCAGCGGAGCGTCTCCTCTTGGTGCAACAGGTTGTGTTTCTAACTTTGGGGCTGTGACTTGTTGGAGAAAACACCCTCATGGATATGATTTTATTGAACAGACCCTGAGAATTGAAGCAGAAGTAGTTCTGGCTAGTGTTTTGGGTGAATTGCACCATAAGAGGTTACATTCCAGAATAGCAAACCAACTTGTAAGGACCCAGAAGACAAGAGACCAGGTCCAGGAAGGGTAGATGAGGCATAGAGCATCCATTAAATACCACAGGTCTGGGAAAGTGAGGTCCAGAGCCCAGAAGGTCAGAGAATTAGTAAATCCAACACTAGTAGGCTGCTCTCTTTAATCATTCTGCCCAGTATGACTAAGGAAGGGCTGCCTGAGTTTTCTTATCATCAAGAGAGAGGGTTAAGGTGGGGCAGAAGTTGGGGCCTTCATGGCCATACAGAGAGCATCTCTGAACCTCGGTCTCTTTATCTATTGTGGTAGATCCCCCTCAAGGTGAGCCCTTATCCCACTTGGGACTTAGCCTGGGAATGTGTTGTGCAGTTTCCTTGATGGGTCCTCTGGTCCACAGCACCCTGACCATTCAGGTGCTGGTATATTCGTGTTTCTTGGAAATGATTATATACTGAATATGTTATATACTGATTATATATTGAATGATTATATTCAATATACCAGATATTGAATATACTAGATATTGGTCAAACCAGATATTGTTTCTAATGTTTGACCTGTTATGAGGAGGAAATGGGGACAGGCACAACTGTAGGGAAAGCCTTATCCCTGGATGCTTTGAGGATAGAGCTTGGGAAGAATTTTAAGTGGTCCAGAGTGGGGGAGGGTAGAGCATGGAGATGCATAGGAAGCAAGAC
Source organism: Cynocephalus volans (assembly GCF_027409185.1). NCBI lineage: Eukaryota > Metazoa > Chordata > Mammalia > Dermoptera > Cynocephalidae > Cynocephalus > Cynocephalus volans. The sequence goes on from NC_084472.1 coordinate 57,617,097, forward strand.
GAGATGGACCCAGAGGAAGTTTCTGGGCTGTGGCTGTGAATTAGAGGAGGCTGAGCTTTGAAGAGAGGCCCTTCTCCCCTGCACATGAGGGTCCCCCTGAAGGCTGGAGTTTCTGGGTCAAGAGGACGAGGATGGAGGGAAGCTAACTGCTACCTGGTGGTGGGGACCAACATCCCCGGCAGGGCAGTGGTGAAGGTTATGCTTTACATACATGGCACGATGCTGAGTTGGCCTCAAGAGCCAAACTGGAGAACTCAGAAAGGGAAGCTTGATGCAGCTGGAAAATTCAAACCTCAGCTCCATTAGTACTTGTTTTGAGGCTCTGTGAAAATAAATTAACCTCTCTGAACCTCAGACTCTTTATCTTTTGTGGTAGGCTGAATAATGGCCCCTCCAAAGATGTCCACATCCTAATCTCTGGAACTTGTCAATATGTTACCTTCAATGGTAAAATGGACTTGGCAGATGTGGTTAAGTTGAGGATCTTGAGATGGAGAGATTACCCTGGGTTGTCTGGGTAGGCCCAACCTAATCATGGGGTTCTTATAAGAGGGAGCGGGGCATCAGGTGAGACTGAGAAGGTCTAAAGACAGAGCTGAGGTTGGAGTGATGTGGGGAAGGGTCACCAGCCAAGGAACGTGGGTGACCAGTAGAAGCAAGAAAAGGCAAGGAAATGTTTCTCCCCTTGAAGAAGGGACACAGCTCTACCCACAACCTGATTTTAGTCCAGAGAGATGTATAAAATTCCACCTCCTAGGGCTGTTGTGACAGGTTAAATGAGACAATATATCTAAAGCACTTAGTATGGTATCTGCCATCCACTAGGTGCCAGGAAAATGGCAGATGATTTTATCCTTTGTTTGTAGAAATTATATTATCAGAGCCAGGGTTGGCTCCATCTGACGTACAGCCCATGCACTGCACTGTACTGAAGACAACTTAGGGTAGTTAGAAGTGGATGCAGCTCTTTCAAAGAATCCTTGGTAAAACATTTTAGGACAGCTGGAACCCAAGGAGATGTTTTCAAGTCTCAGAAAACTTTTGAGACTTCAGAGCCCCCTCCCCCCCCTGATAACCTGTTGCATTCTTAGTCTTGTGGACGTGACTGAATCCTGCACCTGCGCTCCACACATCCAGGTCCTTGGTGGCATTTTGCAGGACTGCTTGTGCACTTCAGGCTCTCTCTCTAGGATACTGTGGCAGTGGAGATGAAAAATATCACCAAGCTGTGTGGCTATGACGTGGGTGAGAAGGACTCAGAGGAGGTCATTAACAAATTGCTGGGTGGCTGCCAGAGTGTTGTATAAGTCTGGTGACTTCATTTGATAATTTCCTGATCATTTGTGTTTGTTCCTTTCTAGGTTCCTGTCATCCTCACCGGCTTTGCTTTTTACCTGAGAGACTGAATATATAAACAGATAATGGCCAGACTGTATATAAGAATAGAACTCAGACCCACAACCTGCAGTAACCAGCTCAGGAAACCAGCCCATTATCTACAGTAAGCAGCCCGGAAAGCCAGCTTGCTGTGTCAGACTTGTAGGGAGTCAGAGCACTCTCTCCAGTAACAATCCAAGAAGCCACACAATAACCCCTATAACAATAGGCCCCAAATGGCCAGAATTTGATTAATAACTGACAGTGTCCTTGATTTTTCCTTCTGCTTCCAGTTTAGGACCAACCAGAGAATGCCAAATATGTACCTCTAACTAATCACATAGGATGCTTAGTTTCTAGTCACCCCCCTACAGCTTCCCCACGCCAATGACGTCCAGTCAGGGTGTACCTGAAGCCCTCCCTGTTTTCCAGTGGGCTTTCCCACTCCTCTGCCTGCCTTTGATTTCTGCCAAGATGCAAGTGATGGTGGGTGTCTGACTCCCTTGCTACATAGCAAGCTCAGAATAAATAGAATTTGCTTGTTCGCATTTCTGCATACCATGCAACTAGTGAGTGTGGATTTGGGGTGAGAACATATTCTATGCTTTTGGGCCCTGACAAGTTTGGTTTCATGTGATTGGACCAGAGTGACAATTGTGGCCTCAGGAAGCCCAAGACCCCTCTTGGTTCTTGTCATTTTGGAGTGTGCACGGCTTCCCTAGGAGCAAGAGATGCATGTGATAAAATCGTGACTAAATTCTATTTGAACTTGAATCAGTTATGGCACAACTGGGTGGAATGTAATGAAAGTAATTAGTGAAGGCAAATGGGAAAAGTCCAAAATTGGAATTTTGTTTTTAAGTAACACTTGGGAGAGAACAATTTAGGAGTGAAGACAATGCATTTCCCTATTCCCCTGCACACAGATCTCATTTTAAGGAAAACAATGAGACGGTAAGTTTCAGTGGTGTAGTAGGGAATGCTAGAAGCTAATGTTACTAATCTAAAAGCTATCAGTGCAAGGAAATATCCAGGTGGTTATGGGACAGAGATACTGCAGGGATTCTCTGTAGACATCTCAAATTGTTGCTCTTTGAAAATAAGGTCCACGTGCAGTGTTCTCGGCAGTGTCACTGTCAAGATTGTAACTAAGTTTACTGCAAGGCATTATTAAGATTCATTCTCGTGGTGTGTGCCTGGCTCCAAGGACCACAGTTGATTATTATCCTGGGGGTCATTTGTCATTCTCTCCCTCCCTCTTCCTCTCTGTCTGTAAATAGAAATGACAAGTCAAGTTTCCATAGTGGTGAAGAAGATTGTTGACATTGTAGGTAATCACACAAATTTGCTTCTTTGATTTGATTTCTTAACTTGAATCCTTATGCCGTCTTTGGAGATACGGGGTATTATTTCCCGTAGCTGCACAGCTTTTAATTGTTTGACATAATAAATAATGTTATTTTCCATTTTATGTGGCATCAAGACCCCTTCACATTTGCCATTTTGATCTCCCTTACCTACAGTTCCCTAAGGCTGGTAGGACGTGGTAAAACAAAAGTTACACCCCCATTGAACTGGTGAGAAAGCACAGATCCAAAGAGGCCAAATGTTTTGCCCAAAGTCATACTTTTAGCAAGTCCAGATTCAAACCCTGATCTTCCGGTATCAAGAGCTCACTGCCTGCCAGTAGGATTTGCAGTAGTTTCACGGGACACAATCCAGATCTGGTTTCCCCTTTGAACTGACAGCAAAAGTTTCAAAAGAACTTTTTCAGGTAAGCCTAGAAAAGAGGAGTTGAGGGAATTGGAGAGAAAGTTTTGCTGCCTTAGCGACTTCCTTAGCAAGTGGGAGGTGGGAGGAAACAGGGATATGCCCAGGAAGGCATTTTACGGACATGCTCTTTTGTGAGATGTACATGGAGTCTAGAGCTGTGCTGTCTAGCATGGTGGCCACCAATCACATGTGGCTGTTGAGCACTTGAGACGTGGTTCATTCAAATTGAGAGGTGCTGTAACTGCCAATCCCATGCTGTTGAGAAAATAGAATAATTTAATCAGGCCCCCTCACCTTAGGTCCAGTTGGGGGTGGTGTGGCACATTCTTTGTAAGCAAGTTGTGTGTGGGTGGAGTTAGTGCACATGCACAGTGCCACGACTTGGCTGGCATCAGCCATACTCTCCAACCTACGGCTTCCAAGGACCTTTTGGCTGGTTACCTAGCTCAGAGACCTGTGTGTGAGGGGTCTGGTGACCCAGCCTGGTATGTGAAGGGTTTGTGACCCAGTCTGGACAATGGACTTGAGGGGTCTGTGAGCTCCAGACCCAGCCCTAGCTTGACAATTGTCCCAGTCGGCAGGATTATGGGCAGGTAAAAGAGCTTGACACACGCTGATTTTGAAGACTTAATATAAGAAGAGAATGCAAATTATCTCAACAGTTTTTATATTTATTATATGTCAACATGATATATTGGGGTAAATAAAATATTTAAATTAATTTCATGAGATTATTTAACATTTTTTAATGTGGCTACTAGAAAATCAAAAGTTGCATGTGTGGCTCATATTTGTGGCTTACATTTTTTTTCTGTTGGACAATGCTTGTCCAGAGCTTCTCCATTTGGATGCAGTGGTCTCTTGGTAGGTGAGGGTAAGTGAGGCCAGGGGTCCAGCTGTGGTTCAAGTAGGACAGAGACTCTTGCAGCAGAGGGCAGAGGAAAGCAGGCTGGTCTGCCCTCCCCTGGGAATGGGGCCCTTATTATGCAAGAACATTAAAGAAGCAGCGGAGCTCCATGGGGCAATTTCAATGGAAACATTTCCAATTCTGAAACCTAGTTTCTTTCCTAAACTCTGCCCAAGGCAAAATGGATTATTACTTCCTGGAAATTGAACCAGGGGACTTTAAAGTGTTTCATATTAAAAACCGAAAAACCCAAGTAGGAGAAAAATAATTATATTTCTAAAAGCTTTTAGAACAAATGCTTGCTTGCTCGTGAGAAATAATTTTCCTATAAATATTTCATTCCTCCTTTTTTTCTTTTGTTCTCCAGCTGAGAGTTTCCACATGGATATAGGAGAGGATGTTCCCCTTGGGAAAGAGGATCAAAGCCATCCTGGGCCTACTTGCTGCGGCTTCTATCCCCACCCGCCTGCAGGGCTCTGAGACAGAGCGAGCTCAAAACTGTGGAAAACCAGACAAAGGATATGGAGAAAAATCCACAGCTACACAGCACCCAAGTGGGTTGTTTCAAACAGAAGGTCCAAGACTTGCTGAGAGAGAGAGAGAGAGAGAGAGAGAGAGAGAGAGAGAGAGAGATCTATTTATGGTTTACCTGTGGGAACCTGCCCCCAAACCACCCAGTTTGAAAGACAACATTTAGTAATGAAAATAGCAAGTTACTCCTGATAAATATTTTTAAAAACAGGCAAGACACTAGAATGAGAGTTCCTGAGGCGAAGGACTGGGTCTTAATAATTCCTAAAGCCTAAAGCCCAGTCTATACCTATCTTCTGCACAGAGTTCAAAAAATGTTTGTAGAATGACTGAATCTATTAATCAATCCACAAAATGAGCACTGAGTGTGAACTAATGTGCCCAAGGTGTATAACCAGGAAAACTGAGGAGGTGAGGACACCACTGATAGAAAAGGGCAGCTCAGGAAGGGCCTGGTCTTTGGAGGGGATTGTAAATTTGATTTGGCCCATTGTTGGCCATAGTTGAAATGACAGTAAATATCAGGAGGTAGCTGAAAGAACAGATACTACACTTGATCTTAGCCAAAAGGCCGAGAAGCGCTCCAGGAGGTAGCTGAAAAGAGAGGACTCAAGGTTATCTGTGATGATCAGCAGCATAGAGCCATCTCTTAGCTAGGGAACCATGGCCATATTTGCTGTAATCCTTTTAAGAGATGGCGATATATGGGATGTGTCCACATGGAGGAAATAGGATGGTTTAGGGTTGTGGCTAGAACACTCAGCTTTGAGGAGCAAAGCCTATGGGGATATATTTTGCTGTCTTTGCATTTGGTGACCTGCCATGCAGCAGGGGTAGACTTGTTCTGTCACTGCTGGGAGACCATTCTCCATGGATCGTTCATGTTGTCAGTAAGGCACTGATTGCTTTTTGCTCCAGACTATCTTTTCAGGAATGTTTGTATAGTGGACAGCTTTGGAAGACAGACATGCTTACTGCCCAATCAAAAAGATTCAAGTTCCCTAAACTCAGAGTTCCTCTCCTGTGTCTGCAGGTGACACTTCTTCAAATTGCCCTGTGGGAATGGGGGCTGGGACCCTGAATTAAAATGCTGGTAACTCTGGCAATCGCAATTACTGTGAGTAATAAACTGTCCTTTGTCTCTGACCCAGGAGTCTCATGTTTTCAACCAACATCCATAGAATTGTGGCAGACTACCTTGCTAGCTTGCAAGTAGAAAAAATACTCAGGCCCTTCAGAGTTTTTGACAGCTATCTTCAGAGATTCCCATTCTGGGGTCTATGGAGAAGCTATAGGAGACCTAGAGTCTGTAATTAAAGTCAGAAAGAGTTTTCCTCTAGGAAGTGAGAGAAGAGAGAAGAAATGAACAGGGCCTGCTTGCTTCGGGGATACACTTTTCATTATGTATGAAATGTGTGCTAAGGTAGCATGTGGTTAAGGATACAGAAAGACAGGCAAACTAATGACAGGTGGGGTGAGGTGTGCAATGAGCTACAGTTTTTTTAAAAATGCAAAATAAAAAAAGGGATTATGTCTTCAACGAAAAGAATACAAGTAGGCACAGATAGAGTAATACTTACAGATGATATGGAGAAGGAAGAAACCTCAACTCTTTGCCTTTATTCAGCGAATTATGAAGAGCAAAATTAAAAAGAAGGCATTATAATCTACTTTTGATGGAGAGATATTAAGACAGCAGCACAGGACCCTATTTTTGGTCTTGACCTGTTTTATAATTTTATGAAAGACTTAGAGGTATAGAAGGCTCTCTTGTCAAATCTGTGGATAGCACAAGCTTGGAGGGCTAGGTATTAAGACAGAGGTAAGAATCAAAGGTTGGGATGTTTGTATGGCTTGGAATGCAGGGCAGAGACCAAGAAAATGAAGTTCTACAGAAATGTCAAGACTTGAGTGTGTACTAAAAGAAACCAATTGCAGAAGCTTTCATAGGCTTCCTAGTAGTTCATGGGAAAAAAAGCTGGCATTAATGCCCATCTCAACAGACAAAAGTATAGAACACTGGCTGGAACACAAATGTGGTTCTGATCTGCACTGCTAGAGCTGTGGTTTCCAGATCGGGAAGGTAGTTGCTTGGGACAGGACAGTTGCTGACCGGAAAACAATATTCCAGTTTGGTGTAATCTTCTAAAGGGATCGTGAAAAATAAAGTGCATTCAAGTGGAGCAACTAGGAGGGTGAGGGCTTGAGAATGGCTTTGACATTCAGACTGAAGGAGCAACGTCCTCAGAGACAGCTCTCCATCTTCACACCTGAGGATCTGACATCCAGAAGGAGAAGACTGTTCCTTCTTGCTGTTTTTACATCTTCCGGTGTTTGTGAATTTCTTGTTGAAGACAACAGCATCACAGATAGAAAGAGGCTGGTTCCCGAGTCCCTGCTTGGATAAGAGGAGCTCAGGTAGAGTTGCCCAAGCTGCTTCAGATTATGGCATGAGCATAAATCTTTTTGTTAAGGTACTTACGTTTGGAGGTCTGTTATTGTAGCCTACTTTAGCCTACCTTAACTAATGCCCCTACCTCTCTTGTCCTCATTTTCTACATCAGTAACATGGGGATAATAACACCTACTTCATGGGATTTTTCTGAGGTTTCAATAAGATGATGACACCATAATCATAATAAAATGTTTGCCTCCTACCTCTCTGGCCATACCTTCTCTTTCTTTTGGTGCTGGTTCCTTTATGTTCTATGTGTTGAAGTGTTCCAGGATTCTATCCTCATCTTTTCCCTCCTTCCCCCGGTGACCTCATTTATGTCCATGTCTACATACCATCTACATGCTGATGACTCTGCTCAAAGTTATGTTTTGGCCATATTAAATTGAGACCGAGACATGAATCATACAAGAGGAGATGCTGAATATTCAGTTGAACATGAGTTTGGTGCTCAGGAGAAAGATACAGGATGGGGTTGCCAACATAGGTAGTTTTCTCTTGATTCTCCTTTACCAGATCTGATCCTCACCCACCTCACTTTCTCAATCCTTCTTCAGTTCAATAAATGACGCCACTATAGACACAGTTATTCAGGCTAAAAACCCAGCAGTCATCTTTGAACTCACCAGGGCAGATGGACCATGCCTTTCTAGAGAAGGTCCCTGCAGGGTGGTGTTAGGGGCCAAACACTGCCTTGGAATGATCCTGTTGGCAAGTCCCCTGTTCTTGGTATAAGGTTGACAGAGACCTGAGATGCAATCCTCCACTTGGTGGCAGTGTGTGGTGGGACACCAAAAAATGCCGTCACTCTAAATACATTCATTGCTTTCTCTCCTTTTCCCATAAACATGGAGTGGGAATACCAACCAAATCTGTTTCATCACTTTAAAAATGGGTACAATAGAATCCATGTACCATAATGATTTGTCATTCAAATGCCATCTACAGAAAAAAATACAGAAAACAATTTTTTTTTTTAAAACTTGGAAATTTGGCATTGTTCTTTTTAGTCTTCATATCTATATTTTCACACCTCCCATTTTATCACAGATGATATTTCTTAAACTTAATGTTTAAAATTGATTAGCTCTCATACTTTTCTACATCAAAAGCTAAATCTGTGTACTTAAATGAATTTTAGTGACCTTACGACTTTAGTTTTTTGTTCCTGGATGGAGTAATATTATGATAATGATTATTATTACCCAATTACCTGTTCCCTTGATGCTGACAGAAAGATTAATTTACATACAAAATCCCTTCTGCCTCACTGCATATTTGCCCTTGAGTTTCCAGTAAAGTCCAGAGGAGTGCTGAGAGGGGCTTACAGGGAAAGGGTCTTCCAACAAGTTGGCTGGTGTGCCACCTACAAGAGGTTTGAAAGACATGTATCATACCTGCACATGTTTAAGTTGACATTTAATTTTTATAATTCAAATGTAAATAGTTGCTGAGGATATAACTGCCAATCCATTGTTAATAGTATGAGAAAGAAAACAGTCCCCAAACTGTCTGTGGCAGAACTTTTTTGTATGATGTAATTTATAACCCGTTCCATGAAGTAATTGTGATTCCTGATAAAATTCTTGGGTAATTTCCAGATAAACTTTAATGGGATTAAGAACTGCTGAGAAGTTAGGGTTCCCACCCAGCTATCTCAAAACATGTCACCCAGACTCTCACCATTCTTTTGTTGTGGCACCACTTTTTTTTTTCACTTCTAATAAAGAATTGCTAAAAAAAAAAAAGCCCTCAGAACCACACACAGACACACACACACACACACAGACACAGACACACACAGACACACACAGACACACACACACACACACACACACACACACACACACACACACACACACACACACACACACACACACACCCAAAAAAACAAACAGAAAAAAACAAGAAAGAATTGCTGGATTGGCTGGCTTGGCTGGGAACCTCTTCCCTTGAGGACAGTTTGAAATAGAATTTTGACACATGCTGATTATAAGTTTGTCTAAGTTATTTTAACAACTGATATTTTAAAATAAAATTTTTACATCACTTTTTAATTCTATAGAATGGAATCTAAATACAATAATGAAGTGAGACTCAACATTATCTACATGAAAAATATACAGAAGTTATTTTTGACACCTGAAAATTTTACATGTTTCCTTTTTCTCCTCAAATTCATGATTCTACCCCACCACTTTATCATAACATGATATTTCCTACGACTGACAGTTTACAATTGATTAACTTCTCATAATTTTCTACAACAAAAGTAAGTCTGAATTTTTCTGCCCATGAAGCTTGACTTTTTTGTTCCTGGGTTGAGTAATTATTACCGTTATTGTTATTAACCAATTGATAAAAATGCACAATACATTACAGTTTTGATAAATAATTATTAAATGTTAAACTTAAATTTTATTGGAAATATGCCTCTTAACTCGATGAATGGGGCTACTTTATTCCCTCCCACCCAGAGGGACATGCATACATAAGTAGAAATTACTTTATTGTTAGAAAGAGCTAGGGTTCACTATCAAGTCTATTCTTGTTTTTCATTTTTATGGCTGTAAGCCCTGAGGAGTGTTGTTCATTTAACAAGTCCATTGGTACTGAAAGGAGTTTTGTTATAGTGACACCACTCAACTGAATTTCTGAGTTATATTCTATAATCACATTTAAAGAAATCTATCAGCTGTCCTGACTAGTACTCTTTCAACTTTGTTAAAAGGAAAGAATTGGAAAAACCATTTGCAAAATGATTTGCTTCCTAGTCATTAGAATCTAGTATACCCCCAGCATTTCAAATCATGCCTGTTGGTAACCCAAGAGTTTTGATACCCCAGTGTCATGCCCAGTGGTGTGCAAGTAAGTTGGCTCTCTTGGGGGAAAAAAAAAAAGAGGAAAAGAAAGAAAAGAAAAGCAAAAAAGCTTTGCTTTGTAGCTTTTGCTCATCTCTATGGTGTGAATACTTCCACCATGTCCAATTTCAAGCTACCAACTTGACTTCACTGACATGGAGTTGGGGAGAGATGCCCACAGTCATCTGTTCCAGCCTGTATGAGACAGCTCCAGCACACTACTGCAGTGCTCAGAGTAGGATCAGAAAGGGCGAGCAGTGTGCCTCTCTTCTGAGGAGTTTGACAGATGATTGCAAAAGGGGAGGTGGGTGAGAACTGATCTGATCTCAGGGGTGTTCTCAGGGAGATTGGTTTATGAAGGAGTACCCCCGGATGTTGAGAACATTGGTTATTTTAAATATTCCTGTGCCCGTGCACCCCTTGGAAAGGCTGTGCTAGCTATGGTTCCATGTGCAGCAGCTTAAAGACCACTGATTGTAAGGATAAAGCAGGAGCTTTGGAGTTAGTCAAACCAGGGCTCAGAGCCTGTCTTTGTAACTCATGATGTTTGAGAACTTGGGCATATTGTTTAACTTCTGTGTCTCAGTTTTCTCCTTTAAAATAGGAGAAGCTAGAACCCGCCTTCCAAGATATGAGAACAGATGGTAGTATGTGTATGATGTTGTGTCCAGCAGATGCTCAGCACGTGGATGTTACTATCAGAGTTGTTTTAACTGAATCAAAGAGAAGAGACTTGGGGGGTCGAGGCTTAGGCTATCAAGACCCAAATACAAGTGGGATCACTGGATTCCTTGCACCCTAGGGTTGCTCCAAAGCAAGTGGCTGCTTTGGTTATCTTAACTTCAAAATAGAACTTTGGCTCCTTTCCTTCCCTTTTATACAATCCTTCATCTCATAAAATGCAGAGGCTGGGATCTCCAGTCTATATGACAGAACACACCCAACAGCAACAGTGGCTCTCTTAAGATGTCCATTTTGGACCAAACCAGGAGGGTTAGTTACTAAGAAACAAAAGAGCCTCTTTCTAAGGTAGTTTCACCTGTAAGACAATCCCTTACCTGGTCCCTGAGGGCTTCATTAGAGTGGGGTTCATGGTGGTTCTGCTGGCTTGTTAAGAAGGCTTTTCAAAGTCTATTTAATGACGATGAATGGCAGGGCAAAATCATGTTAACACATTATAAACAATTCCAGGGCACAACCAATATCTCACACTGTACTTTATTTTTTTTTTTCATTGTATTAACTGGACAGACAAGAAAAGTTTAATAGCAATGCGATTTTTTCCAACAACACAAGGTGCTATTATATTTAACAGTGGTCAACTGGAGACTTACTTTACCTTGCTATGTAAAGTATGCTTACCACACACTTTTTGTGTGTGTACAGTGTTGCAGGACATCAGCCACCCCTAAAAAGTATCAATCTTAAAAACAGCCATGGAAGGTAAAAGTATGAAAATCTTGATAACAAAAGCTTTTAATACGGAAACATTTATTGTACATTTATTTTATTTAAAACAAAAATAACCCCAGTAACTCAAAACAAAGGCAAACCTTGGCTGAAAAGAAAGATATCATAAAAAACACAACCACCAAAAGAAAGCTTCCCACTAAAAAAATTAATCAGTGGTCACAACTTCAAATGCTACCTTGGAGAGAAAAATGTAATGAAATGAGCTAGCTGGGGGAGCCCACTGCAGATTTCCCAAAAGGCTTAGGTGCATGGAATTACTGACTATCTCTACCACAGTCATATTTATTAACAACCATCCCAGGATTTTTTGTGTGAGCTAGCCTTTCCCTCTTCCACAATATTTTTGTCTTCTGTGCTAAGCTTGGTATACAGAACAACTTTGACATCAATAGGACGTAGGCTTTAAGTTATTTTTCTGGGGTAGTTGTGATGAATTGGTGCAGTACCATTCATACTCCATCTGGTTTTCTTTGTGCCCAGTGACATTTATATTTCATGATTGTCCAAAGACATGGAACAGAATAATTCATTAGGTAAGGCTAAGGGACCTGTGTTCTCACTTACCCAATTCAGCTTCACATTGTTTAATATAATTACAGTTTTTTTCTGTGTTGTGCATAATAAACATTTAGAAACAGGTCCCTACCAACCAGAATATTGCCATTAAATATCCTGTTGGTTAAAACTGGCAAATTTATTATTTCAATGCCCTTTAGACATATCCAGTTTAGAATTTATTGCACTGCCAAACTGAGCTGGGAATTGGGCTGTGCCAATGTCTCTGGAATCTAAACGTACCATAGAACTTAAAAATGATTTTCATTGGTCACATAAGGTCCTTCTCAGAAGCATCACATTGGCCTTAGTAAAGGGCCTTCATACTCCACAGTTCTGGCTATTCTGAAAACCTCCACGCCCTGATCCAATCTTCGAAATATTTTACTCATTTGAAAATTCTTCCTCCCTCCTTGCAACAAATGTCCTTTGTCCTACAATAATTTAAAAAAAAAAAAAAAAAAAAAATCCCTGGAAGATGCAAATTGAATAACAATAAAGATCTGATTGGAACCTTCATTAGCCTGACAATGTAGAATTGTATTTCTGAAAAAGTGTGTGACCACATTTGTCTGGGCTGCAAAAGACACCACAGAATAAGATCAGAATAGAATTTCAACTGACTCCCTAATTTCCTCAGAATGGCTTATATTTCAAGCCCTTCCTGTTTTTTTCTCTGATTGAGTAGGTGTATGTTACTAACTATAAGTGATAGATAAGAAAGTATAAAAACAGTCACTGCCTTACAAGTACAATTGGAATCAGAGTTCAAGTTCACATTTATAAATTATTTTAGTATAAGTTTAATCACAAATATGGACTATTTGCAATTCTGTTCATTCAGTAGATCTTTGATGTGAAGGCTAGACAGGTGTTGGGATTGCCTTGACTATTTACATGTAATCCTGATTACTTTAACTCCTCTTGATTTATAATCACTTCGTAATTTTTCACACTGGGCCCAAGCTGGGTCTTTAGATGACAAGCAGTACACATTTACTAATGAAATGAAAGTCACATATAAATGGAAGACCACATCTGAATATACAGAGATTAGTGAGCTGGGAAAGAGGATGTTGATTTTTTGCTTGAGCTAAATCAAGGTACTTCCTTAATTATCAATGTGACTTTAATCCAAATCTTAAACCTACAGGAATTTTCAGCCCCTGCAAAATCTTCTGGGATGAACTGTTTGCTGAAGAATATGTCAGTTGTCATTTTGGTCCCTCTTTCAGATACTTGTGCAGTGAGAGCTTGGGAGGACCAAGGAGGTCCTTGGATGCTCTTCTCTTGTGGGCTCTTTTTAGAGCCGTTGACCCAAATTTGGAGAATATGTGTGTTCTATTGGACCTTGGCCAACGTAAAGGGGAGTACTTAAGAGGACTCCGTGTCATTCATAAAGAGGAGTTAAGATTCAGGTGTGAATCCCTTTGCAACCTGACATAGGTAGGGATGGTTGTCTGTTGCCAGATCACAAAAGATTTTGACACCATAAAAAAAAAGGCAGAGAAAAAACGACCAGTTGAGGCTTTTATATACATTCATTGCTTCTAACATGTTCTTAACAAGAAGAAAAATGCAATATCGACTACTCTTAGAGCAAGTGCAGCCACAATACTGTACAGTTCTGGGGTCAGGCGGCCGTGCACATTTAAATTTACTGTAAAAAACAGATAATAACAAAACTCCACAGCAAAAGGAAACCAGCCAAAACAGCCTCCATGACCTTTTTTTTAATATATATACATTTTTCAAATACTCTGCGAATCTCAGTTTGAATAACAACAGTAACAATGAAAGACAAACAGGCTTTATATTAAAAATGTCCATGTTCTTCATTGTTACTTCTGAAGCAGCTTGGAGGATCTCACCCCTTGGAGTGTACTGCAAACTGACTCCATTAAAATGATCTTGGCAGGATAGCAGCACAGGATTTGATATTCCATATTCATCACTTTGACAATGTAAACCTTTCATAAAATAATATTTTGATTAAAAATTAGAATCATTCAAAGGTCTGATCATCCTGTTCCCTGAGACCTGCCAGGGAGGTCTGGCTTCATACCACAGGTTTCCTGCTTTCTCAGTGCAGCATAAGGGCCACTGCATTTCAGGAAGGACCTGAAGGATAGCCACAGAAAAGGGCCCTGCGAAAGGAAGGCAGGAGGTCTCTAGGTGGGTCTGTGCCGAAACAGTCCACGTAAAGCAACTGTCTAAAGGTCTAACCACCTAGCCAGATTTTAATCCTGTGATCATTTCCCATCTAGATTTCCAACTAAATGAACCTTATGAGTTTAACCAAACATGCATGTAATCCTAAATAGCAGGAGTCAACAATTCTGTTGACATGGAAATGCACAGAACTTGGTTAAAACAAAGCTCCTCAGTGGCTCCCGAAATCCAGGGTTTCTCAGGTAGCTGAAACTCAGGGCTTATCTTACCTTCTCAGAAATGCTTTTGAAGAATCAGGAGACAAAAATCTCAAATGGAAAATGATCAATTTTGCAAGCTAATAGTGTAGAGGCCATAACTAAATACAATTTTTAAAAAATCTGAGATGCATGTATTTTTAAAGCAGCTTTTGAAATATCAACCACAGCATTAAACATCAAACATAGTACATTCTAAAGATAATACAGGTAAATGGTACATAATGTGATAATGCCACAAAATTATTCCACAAATGTCTCAAGCCTGTTTCTAAACTTGAAAAATATTTTCTAGTTTATTAGCAGGAGATTCCATTTCTTTAGTTTTCCACCATTGATTTCACTTTTTTTTTTTTTTTCTTTTAGTGCCCCAGGATGGACAGGTAATACCCACACTCCTGGAACTTTTTTTTCTCTCTCTCGCAGGTTTTCAAATAAACCAAACTACAATGACAAGATAATGTTTTACATGTAATTACACAGACATAGGTCAATTAACCCATGACACCTCATTTCGACGCTTCCTTGAGGACTTATGACCCTCCCAAAAGTCATTTAAAGACTTGCTTTAAGCTGTGCAGATGGGCCAGGGCCGCGCAGCCAACGCGCATGCGCTGCGGCCCCCAAACCAAAAAAACACAAAATACGCGCGGTGGTCTCCTTCGCTGGCGTTTCCTTTCGGTGACAGCTTCGCAGCCTCCCCGCCCCCGCCCCTCTGCCTCTTTTCCTTCCCTCCACAGTGAGAAACGTCTTAAGAAGAGCCTCGGCTTCCAGGCCGCACGTGAAGATGGGCCTCCCGGGGCGCCGCAGGCCGAGTCCAGGCCGAGCCCCGCGCTGCGCTCCCCGAACAGAAACGGCGGATTCCGGGCTCGCTCAGCTTCCAAACGCGCCGAGACCACAGCGTTCTGCTGAAACCCTCGAGGAGGCCAGCGAGTGTCCAGGCTCAGTTCCAGGGCCAGGCCTCCGAGGTGGGGACACAAGGCAGGTTCTGCAGACTTGGGTCTCCTAAAGGCAGGCACTTGTGGCGGCCTGACGCTCTGGGTAACGCGCCTTCCCGATGCCCAAAGAGGTCACCAAACGTTCCCTTCCTCGTATTCCAGAGGATTCTGCTTCCACTCAGACAGAGCCAGTATTTTGGGGGTGGTGGTGGGGGGGTGAGGGTGCGTATCCAAAATATATGAATATACACAGTCAAGGCTTAAGGTACTGGATGATATTGTCTAAATTGCTAAAATGCTTCTCGGCACAATTGGTAGCTTAAAAAAATACTTTCCTGTAGTTTAACGGCATTTTTCCCATCGCTGTCCTTCAGCATGGAAATCTTGGCAGGTACCACGTCCATCTGAGGTTCCCAGCTTTTTTCCTCCAACCAGGTATGTACCATGCGAGTCATATGCAGAGTGTCTGCTCCTCAGGCCAGAGAAGAATGGACTTCCCTCCAAGCACCTTCTATTAATCTCACGGCCCCCAGGGCAACAAGGAAAATGAACACTTCTTTCTAAGCTCAAGCAGCCAGAAAACCAGCTTCCCCAACAGCCAGGCCCTTTGTCCCTTTGCCCTTCAGATGGTGAGTTAGTCCAGCCAGCAACACGGACCACAAGTCCCTGTTACAGGCACAGGACATCCAGGTGGAGCTGCGCAAAGCGGTGGTTGGCAATTAATGGTAGGGTTTCCAAAGACAGGAGTTTCGACGGGACTGTCTTAAATAAATAAATCTTTTTTTTTAATTATGTAAAAAATAAATGCTATTTTCCTTTGGCAGTAAATAGCTGATTCGACGTTTTGCCTGAAAGCTGTTTTTTGTGTGTGTGTTTGTGTTTTTTATTTTTGTTTGTTTTTAAAGAGACCACAGCATGGGTGCATGGTATCTTACTGACTGCATATTATCCCTACTGCTTTAGTGAACCTTTTGCATATTTGTTTGGGGTGGGCCTGCTGACTTCACTTGTGGCCCAGGTAGGCACCCAGGGTGATGCAAGCTCCCACCAGGGCCAGGCTGAGCAGAGTTTTCAGAGACAGCCAGGAGAAATCAAACAGGGGCCGCATACTGGGGCCGTACAGCTCCACAAAGGCGTCCTGCAGTGGGGGGAGAGAGGCAAGAAAAAGAAAGAGTATTAGACACAGCACAGAATGCCACCCCACCAGGAGACAGGCTTCCTGCCAGAGCAGCTTGGGCAACTTCAGAAGGGCGAGAAGGGAAAAGAAAAAGGCTTTTTGGAGGCAATGATTTGGGAACCGCTTTTTTTCATTCGTTCGAGAAATATTTATTGAGAAACTATTTAGGAGGAACTAGGCACCTTAGACCTACAGCAATGCATAAAATAGATGAAAAGTTCCCACCTTGTGAAGCTTTTTATCTAGTGGAGCAGGATAGACAGTAAACAAAATGAATGTATCCTATAGTTGACTAGAGAGCAGTAAGTGCTAAGGAGAGAAATAAAACGGCAAAGGCAGTTTTAAAATACTGGAGGTTTTGCAATTTTAGCCAGCATGGCCATTCAAAAATAAAATGTAGCAACGATGATGACTACATGCTCCTTTATGGAGTGCTTGCTGTATGCTAGGCACTGTACCAGATGCCTAACATGCATTATTTTGTTTATTCCTTATACCAATCTTATGAAGTCATTTTATTTGTTCCTGTTCTGAAGCTGAAAAAAAGGAGACTCACAGAACTTGGGGACTTGTCTAATAAATGGCCAAGCTAGGATTTGAACCCAGATCTAAACCAGTGCCCCACACTCTGCTAATGTCCTCGTGCGGCTAACAGTGGCTCTGTGAGAACTCTTGGTCCCACAGGGGTGCTCAGTGGGTAGACACAGGAAGGGTGGCCTGACCAGTGGGATGCCTCGCCTCTGAGGGTGTGAGAAGGGTACCCCCTGGGAAGGGAACCTGTTGGAGGTTTTCTCTTGGTAGTGGCTAGTCTGGACGACCACAATTCTGCATTTGACTCGAGTTGTGAAATTCACAAAGCATGTGGTCAGTGAGGTGCCATTGGACACACATGTCCTTGCAAGAAGACTAGGGCTTCTGTTTTCCATTCCTATCGCTGCCTCTGAAATTGTGTCTGTAGTGTGTTGTAGCAAAGCTCACTCTCTGGATTGTCTTAGACTGAACAAATCATTGAATGCTCATTTCCTAGATTTTGGGGAGATTATGTATCACATATTTGGACTGCTCCCAGAATGAATATTTGAATATATAATTCAGTAAATAAATTCTTTTTACTTGGTGTGATTTATTCATGTATGAAGAGGAAAAAAGACATAGTTCCATAGTACTTTCAACAACTTTGAATCAAAGCACGTGATTTTATTACGGGTAACATACCACGACTTTGGGCATTGCTGTGAGGAGTTTCTAACACTGTTCAGAGTGTTTCTGTCTATCCAGGGCAGGGAATGTCATAGAAGGCCCTGGTATTATCTTTGTCTCTCCAACGCTGTGCATGGTCTCGGTACATTGTAGGTGCTTAGCAAATGTTTTTATAATTAATGATTAAAGTTTTCTGAATTTGGTTACGGTTTGAATTCTGTCTTTGGCCTCATGCTTCATCCAGATGCTTATTAATGTGTTTGTTTGAAATTATTCCTTCTATATGTAACAATCTCTGGGAATCCTGAGGTTGTTTTGAAGTTAGGGTTTCAGGCATTGTTAGGGGAATGTCCCACATGATTATAGATTTGCACGATTATTTTTCATGAGTGCATAGTATTCCATCACACACACACACACACACACACACACACACACACACACACACACACACACACACACATGCCATACTTTAACTCATTTCTTATTTTGGGTGTTTTAAATATTTGCTATTATAAGCAATATTATGATACTAAATTCTCGTTAATAAATTCTTGCCTATTTGTTCAGTTGATTTTTTGAGGTAAATGTCTGGATGTGAACTCAGTTGACCCGTTATCAAAACTGCTTCCTGCAGTCATGAATGTCTTGTGCCAAGTCGTTTGCACTAGTTCATGGGTTGCCCTGTGACCCATGGCACCTTTCACAAAAGGAGGCAACGGCTTAGGGCAGTGGTTCACACTGAGGGGGGGATCCTGCACCTCGGGGCATTTGGCAATGTCTGGAAGCATTTTGGGTAGTCATGATTTGGGGTGGGGGTTCTACTCGCATCTAATGGATAGAGGCCAGGGATGTTGTTCAACATCCCACCATGCACAGGATGGCCCCCACCACAAAGAATTATCCAGCTCCCAAATACCAATAGAGCCAAGTCTGAGAAACTCTAGTTAAAAAGACACTCTGTGGTCACAGACCCCAGAAGAACGAATGCTCATCCAGTGTGTCCACAGCATTGATGGAATCAGGACAAGGCTGATGAGGCAGGCCAGCCAAATAACTGCTTGCCGGCCAGCGGGTGCTCCATGTCTTCGGAGGTATTAGATTAACCTTTACCAGGAGAGGGCGCAAGGGTTTTCCTCTTCTTTTTTCTTTATCATTAAAAATTTCTAAACTTGAGTCTTAGAAAAGCAAGGCAATAGACATACATGAAATGTGTGTTTAGTGTGCTTGGTGCAAAGCTGAGGTACAATCACGATTATTTGTCAAGAAACATACCTTCTCTCTATAATGAGGGATAAACGGAGCGGGAAGGAGAAGGACTTATTTATGAGCAGGAGAAATTGCCTCTTGCAATGAGCATCCCAGGATCCCACAGACACAGCTGCACATGCCTAACAGCCCCCACTCCACGCATCTTTCTCCGAGAGACAGGCAAACTGAAGCCCCCAGCAGCCCAGCCAAAGGTCACTCCGAATTCTTCAGGCCATGGCATGGGGCTGTCTGCTCTTGGCTGGGCCCCAGATTCCTTTACAAACAGTTTTCTGTGGCAAAATCTGAAACAGACGAAGTCCCCAGCCTTTTGGAGTTTCTGGACATGGAGCCATCCCGTGAAAGTGGAGGGAGTCAGGGCAAACTCCAGCTGGCATTTGCTCCCAGTGCACCTGGTACAGAGCAATGAGGCAGAAGAAATGCCTTCCCAAATAGCCCTACCTGCCTAGGCTGGAATCACGCCCTCTTGCTGTCCTCACCCCCTCACACAAATAACAGTGCTTCTAAAGGACCTGATGGGCCATATCTGATGTACACTGTAAAGAAAAACATCATTTCTAGCGTGCGATGAGCTCAACTAGCATCTCTTGACCTGAAGAATGAGACCCCCCCTTCCCGGGGGTCTGGGAAGGGCCCTGGGCTTGGAGGAGACAGCTGCGTGAAACCCCAGCTCTGAGGTTTTATTAATTTATGATCTTGAGCAAAGTACCCAACCCTGAACCTCATTTACTTCACTCATAACCATAAACTTGGTTGTTCTGAAGATGAACGTAGGTCACTCAAAGTCATGTGTAAATGTGGTCCAGAATGGGAACTAGTAAAGTGCTGACAACTGTTCTCTAGTCAGCCCTCTTGCAGACCTACTTCGTACCTACTCAACTTACCCTTCCCTGCAGAGGTCCCACCGAGCCTGCTGTTCTGCAGAAGCAGTTTCCCAGCTCCCTCTAAGGAGCCAGCTATTGGTTCTGAAGATGGTTGGTGATTTCTGTAGAAATTATGAATTAAAGTGTACGTGTTCATGTTCTGGTCAAAGATGGGAATCAAGAATACCATGCCCATTTATACTTCTTCATAAATGATTAGGCAGGTAAGAAAGGTGGGGGGCGAATCACTGAACTGTCCTGAGGTTGACTCTGGTCCCTAAGCTTTGTCTTCTATGATTCCAAAGAGCAAAGGATGCTCTGTGGTTCCAGGGCTGCACGTCCTAAAAGCTGCTTTCACACAGTCTTCTTGCTTTTTCAAACATCCCGATTAGGGTGATTTCCGAAGTCTGTATGAACAGTCTGTCATTATTTGTTTAAGTTTGAAAGCTGTTTTAAATAAACACATGCTCATTTTATGTATTAAAAGCAACAAAGAGGGAAAAAGAAAACCTGGGCCGTCATCCTGTGATCCAGACAAGATCCCACTCTATATATTTAGGAGGCTTTGCATCCCTCGCTCATGTCAGGACTGGCAAGGGCTTACCCGGCTTTAGAGACGTGCACAGATCCCAACGCCAGGTGCCCTTTGCCAGCCCCTCACAGCAGGGAGGAGGCAGACAGGGCCCCACTCCGGTTGCTGTTTTGACCACAGCTTCTCTGCAATTTTAAGTTCTGAGGCCACAGAAGGTCTGAGTCTGAGCTCCACCCAGGGCTGGCCCAAGGTGGCCGGATGGCCAAACTCCCCACCCCAGGCCCTTGCTGCAGGGTGAGAAGTGAGCCAGGGAGGTGTGGACGAGAAAAGACCAGAGCCAAGACTCCTACACTCAGCAAAAGTATCCTCATTCCTCTTGCATTGCATCTCTCCCCTCTCTCCCTTCTCCCTCTCTGTCTCTCTGTCTCTGTCACACACACACACACACACACACACACACACACACACACACACCCCGGACACCCTCCAAAATTGATGGACTCCCACATGAAGGTAAGTGTAGAGACCTTGTGAATTTGGCCACGCGTACCAAAAGCCTTAAAAATATTATCCTTTTATTAGCAATTCCTTCTAATTATTTATCTTGAAAAAATAATACAACACTCAGGTTGTTTATAATAGCCAAAACCTAGAAACAACTCAAAGTCTGACAAATGATCAGTTAAATAACTTATAGCACATCCTTACAATGGAATACTGATCAGCCATCAAAAGTGATAACATATATTCATTGGCAAGGAAAGATGTTCCTAACACAATATCGAGTGAAGCAGGTAACGAAACAGTAAGCAAAACATGATTCCATTTTCATAAAAGCCTAACATATATGCGAGGTGTCTTCAAAAGGTCATGGGAAGATTCATACTATCTCTTAATCCTATTTCTCCACAAACTTTTTGAGGTATCGTTGTATGTGTGGGTATACACATAGAAAAAAAGAATATAAGGAAAAATGCCAAGATGTTAATGGTGATTATCTTTTAGGGCAGGAATGGGTGCAAAGAGATGGCATTTATAAGTTATTACTTTGTCCTTTTCTAATTTTTACACAAAAATATGTATTACAATATATAACAATGACACATGCTAAGTGTTTATTGAATCTGAAAATAAAAAAAAACAAATAGACTCTATAATTCTACAGACAAAAGTATTGCCTCCGGTAGCGAGGTAGTAAGCATCGACCATGGCTGACATCCAGCAAGCCATCCCTGGTGGAAGTGGAATCCTCCTCAGACCCAGGCCCAGAAGAGTTGTCAAGAGCTCTGCCCATCGAACCCAATCTCTGCAATACGAGGTCCAGGCCCCTTAGCTCCATGTTGGTCCTCCGCTATCTTTACACACTGGGGAAATTTAATATGGGTTGGCTGGCTATAAACAAATTAGAAATCCAGCTACATTCCACAATCTTTGAACTGACGGTGAATGCAGGCATTATGCAGTCAATGGGAGATCCTAAGGGGTAGGTACCATCCTGCCCACAAAGAGCTCACAATCTAGAGAGAGAGAATGCCTCCTCTGCACATTTGAACTAAATTAAACCAGTGTGATGCCATTTTGTATCCTGCACAGAGTGGAAGTTCCCATCAGGAGGAAGAAGAAAGTAAAAAGAAAATCAGAAGGTGCCAATAGGAAATCAAACACTGCTATCAGACACCTTTGGTATTTTCTATTTTTTATAGCGTTGTAATTTTGTCTCCATGGGGATCTCCTATCTCATGACAACCTGAAGGTTAGGGAAGGAAAAGAGGAAGGAAAGTGCAAAGCACAGTATCAGAACTTTCAGCTGGAAGGAATCTTAAAGCAAGTTCAGATTTCCTACACTGCTTTAATAATGCCTAATAACGACATTAGGCACCAACCCCCCACCTTTTTTTAATAGGTGAGGTAAATGAAATCTTGACAAGTAAAGCAATTTACACACAGTACGTACTAATAAGCAAATACATGGTGGACAGGGACTGTAAAGGTGGGGTTTTGCTTGCCTTCTGCACTTCACGGGTAGACCGCTGGCAAACAGCTGGTTCTCCTGTCTCCCCAGCAGCTCCTCTTTGCCTCCCTGTACTTGCTTCCTCCCACCCCCAACTTGCCTCTGTGCCCCACCCTTGACTCCATCCACAATGAGCCTCATCTGGGCTTCCAGGTACTGCTGGAGAAAGTCACCTCACCTTGCAGACTGGTGCTGCTCTAAATTCATGGGCTTTGGAGAACTTCCTCTCTGACTCCTTCATGGGCACCTCCTCTTCTGCCTGCCTTGGTGTGTACTAGAAGCCCCCCAGGACTCTGTCTGGACCTTCTTCTCTCTCTTTGGCCAATCTCCTTCACTCTTCTCATCTTAAATAACATCCCTATGATGAGGTCTCTGAAATCTTTATATCCAGCCCCACTTTCTCCTCTAATGGCCAGATTCCTACTGGAAACTCAATGAGTTCTTGAAACCACTTAGCAATTCTTTACCCTTTGTCAGATCCTTTCTCTATTCCTCCTGATGACTTCCAAAGAGCCACCACTTTCCTCACACGTCCTGCTCACCATTTAGCAGCTAATGCCACCCTTCCCTTCTCTGAGAAAATTGGGGTCCCTGGCCAAGACTCACTACACTACTAACTTCCATCTCTACCCGTCTTCTGCCCTTCTCACCCTTCATCCTGATTCTGTCTCCCATTGCTTCTGGAACCTTCCTTCATCAGTTGTCCCTGCTCTTGACTACAATTTCAGCCTCATCCGTCTTTCTGTCTGATTTTCCTTGGCATATAAACATTCAGATTTCCTCAAAATGTCCATGCTGATGCGTGCTCCACCCTAACCACGATCTCTCTCTGTTGCCTCCCAGACAAGCCACTAACCCACACTCATTGGCCCACTTCCCATCCGTGTTTTAACCTGCTCAGGTCCGGTTTCCTCCTCTATTGTGTCTCTGAAACTACCCCTACAGAAACCACCAATGCCCTCCATGTGGCTAAAATCATTGTATGCTTTTCAGGTTGTATCTTCCTAGGTCCTTTTATGCACTAGGTACCCAGATTGCTGAGTTTTCCACGACTCTGCTCTCTTTGGTCTTCCTCCTGCCTCCCGGAGAACTTCCTCTGTCTCCTTCATGGGCACCTCCTCCTCTGCCTGACTTGGTGTGTACTTGAAGCCTCGCAGGATTCCGTACTGACCATTTTCTCTCTCTTTGGTCAATCTTCTTCACTCTTCTCATCTTAAATACCATCCCTAAGATGATGTCTCTGAAATCTTTATATCCAGCCTCACTTTCTCCTCTAATGGCCAGATTTCTATTCCAATTGCTTTGTGAGATGTCCCACAGGAAGTTACAATCAACCTGCCCAGAACTGAAGCTCTCATCACTTCCTCCACCAAGCGTGCCCTCTTCTTGCCTTCCTTGTGCTTGTGCCTTCAAGGAAACCTATGCCTCGAGAGTCTCCTAGATATTTTCCTCTTCCTCATCCCCTACATTCATTCATCAGTAAATCCTACTGCCTTAGGTTGGGTTCCCCAGAAGCAGACCCTAAGACAAAGATTTGAGTGTAAGCAGTTTATTTGGGACATGATGCCAGGAAACTCTAGTAGAGAAGTGGAGAAGTGAGAGAGAAAAGGGAAAGCAGCCCTGCGCGAATTACCTTTCCAAGCAAGTTACTGTTGAAGCAACTGGAGCTTAATCGTGCTGGGGAAATCTAGGGGCCAGTGAACATGCCCCTCTTGTTATCGCATTGAGGGGATTGGGACTGGGGTATTTATACACCACCTCTTGCCATTCGTTGGTTGAAGGTTGCTCCTATGGAGGTGTCAATACACCAGCATTTCCAGCCGGTTCCACACACAGGCAAAAGTGGGCTCTAGAGGCCACAGGAGGCCCTCAGGGAAAGAGATGCAGATGCTGTGTCTCTTGTAGCTGGAGGTAAAGTTAGTGAGCACTGAAGTGGTAAGGGCAAGCAGATAGGACAGGGCAGTTTATACACCACGTAAATATTTCTCTATGCCTAATACCTTCTCTCCCCAGGATTACTGCTGTGATTTCCAGTCTGATCTCTGTCTTCAGTCTTGTGCCCTGCCCTTAAGTCTGCACTTTGTATTGCAGCCAGAGTGTTCCATTCAGAATCAAATGTATCACTTCCATGCTTATATACAAATTTTTAAAGTCCAAGCGTCCCAACACTCTGGTCCCTACCTAGCTTTTCTGCCTGGCTTCTGTCACTTTTAAGTTAACTTTTGTTCATATAGTGCAATTGTTTTCTGCAGGCAACTTTCTCTAAATCCCTAGGTTGAGCTAAATAAGCCTTGGCTGTTTTCTGTTCATGGTATTGCATGAAGATCATCTGTTTACATGTCTATCTTCTCTATTCAACTGTTAGCACCTGGAGGTGCAGGACCATGTTTTATCTCTATCTTTGGATCTCTGGAGCATGTGTCTGTCATATATTAGGCACTCACAAATATTTGTGGAACTGAAACTGATTTCTTTTACTACATGGCAGGTTTTCCAAACATATCCTAATAGGTGAAATTTTTTAAGAGGGCAATATTTAAAGGCTAAGTAAATGACAGGCTTGCACCAAATTCAGTGGGCTTTTTTATTTGTTTGTTTGTTTTCAGCACCCTCTAGCGTCTTCCTTCCTGCGACTGACATTCAGCCAGTTCACAAGGGCATGATGTACTCATCAGCATCATGTCTGACTGGTTGGTGTCCATGCCATACTGGTTGCTAAATATTTTGAATATTACCCCCTCCCATATGCACTGTAAATCTCCAAGAGAGGAAAAAGCTGAGCAGCATGTCCAAGCTCACTTGTGACTCCTGCTATGTTATGAGTGTTATGAAGACATACTTTGAAAAATGCTGCCTAGAGGTAAAGGAACAATAATCTGGGACATTGGCAAGAGGGGCAGCGTTGGTGTCCATTGCACAGGGGGAGGTGACCAGAGGTCAAATGCTGTTTCTGGACATCCATGTAAACATAAAGACCACTGAATGGTTCCTCAGCCTAGACTCTGCTAAGGGGATGTGAGACTCATTCCCAATACTATCTGTGACTGCTGCAAACCCAGAGTCCACTCATACACAACTATCAGGCGAGAAAGAATGTTGGGAGAAGGAGAAGGAAGGAAGTGAAGGAGCAAGGGAGGGAGAGACATGCACAGCAGAGGTCTCCATGAAGCCAAGGAAGTGGCGACTCTCCTGACCCTAGACTTGGCCAGGAGCAAAAGGGGAAGCAGGCAGCCCTGGGCTGCTGTCAGTGACCAGCAGAGCACACGCGAGGAAGTGAAGACTTGTTTCTACCTGAATAAAGCAGCTGTTGAGGAAGTGACTCTATTTCCCCCCTTATCATTGGTTCGGCAGGATTTCCTCTGCAGCCACATTGTGCTGAATGAGTCTGGAGGGTTCCGCCTGCAGAAAAGAGTGGCTCTGGCAGTTGCACCCGTCTGTCCCCTGTGACTCTTCCTCTCTCACCCTCCTTTTGCTCCCAAAATATTGATTCCGGGTTTGGGGGAAGAGGAAAGGGAAAAGAATAACCCTCAAACATATAGTGAAGGACACGCAGCTGTCTGGCCTGGAGACTGTGAAAGACACGCTAAGCATGAGAAGCACGGCCACGCTCCTTCCTACGGGTTTTCAAGGGCCACTCCCCAAAGCCATGGCCAGGGAATGGGGGTGATCTTGGAGGAACTTTGGGCCCGGGGGAGGAATTAGTTGAATCACAGGCCAACGACATACAATGAAACCTAATCTAAGCATCATTTGTATGTAACTAGAAACCTGCTAGAGAAATGGCTGGAGATGAAAAACCCAAATAAAACAAAAACAAAACTTGCCCGCCTACCGTGGTTGGTCCAGGGAAGTTTTGGCGTATTTTCTCATGCAAATTTAGCTGAGGATGCAAATAAGGCAGAGGCCCTTAGGAGCTAGGGAGACTGAAAAATGAGAAGCCCAAATGGTCGCTTTCTTTCTTGAATAGGGCACAGTTTGAAAATAATTTGCAAAGGTGTCTGATATTGCAGAGAACGTGCAGCCCTGCAGCCAGGGCAAGGGATGTTGGCCACGTCCACCTGCTGGCGGAGATCTCAGAGCACTCGTTAGTCTAATTATCTGGGCTGGGGTAGGAGGTGCTATCAAGAGGGAAGCACAGAGACAAACACTAGCTATGCAAATACTTCAGGGAGTAGCTCAGCGGCAACCTGGAGGCTCAGGTCCTTCCTGCAACGAGGTATGATTGGCCCAGTGCTTCAAAAGATGGACAGGGAAATGAGCAAAGAAATGCATTTATAGCAAAATGTGCTAAAATATGTTAACAAGTGTGCTATTTGATTCATGATGTTCATGCAATAAACCATAACAAGAGAAACTAAAGGCCATATCCATCCTAAACCCTGAAATCTCATCTTTAGTTCACTTATTTGTTTAGCAACCAAACACAATTTTGCAAGGTGCTGAGGAGTCTTAAAGCTAATTTAGACATAGACCCTGCCCTCTAATAACTGCTCGGTAATATTCTAACACCTTCACAGAAGCTTTAATGGGCATGAGAGTTTTCTCGATATATTTAAAGCACTTTGTTCATGTAGGCACATTTTTCCTGTAGTGCCCTGGCTGGGAGAGAAGAGACTGATGCTGTTATCCTCATTTTATAGCATGTCTCTGGAGGCCCCAAAGGAAGTGCCTTCCTCAGGATCTCACATGCACAGAGTAACTGCCTTCCAGTGTTTGGGCTTTAAAACAAAGTGTCTTTATTTTTATTCCTTACCTTCCTCTTTCCATAACCTTCTTTTGGCCAAAGCCTCTGAGTGCCTGCACTTTCTGGTGCTCAGCCCTTCCTTGCTTTGGGCTTATGCTATTTCACTGTTTCGGGAGGAAATATCACATTACGATATTGTGTTGGGCATGAAAGTATGTTGAGCAAAAAAACTTAATTATTACAACCCAACAATAAAAAGATAACTAACCTAATTTAAAAATGGGCAAAGGATTTGAAGGGACTTTTTATCAAAGAAGATACACAAATGGCCAGTAAGTGTACAAAAAGATGCTCGACATCATTTGTTGTTATAGAAATGCAAATTGAAACCACAATGAGATATCACCACTTCATAACCATGGCTATAATTAAAAAATGGACAGTAACAATTGTTGGCAAGGATGTAGAAAAACTGAAACTCTCACACATCGGTGGTGGGAATGTAAAACATTTTGGTGGTTCCTCAAAAAGTTAAACAGAGTTACCACATGACCCAGCAATTCAACTCTAGATATATGCCCAAAGTAACTGAAAATATATGTTCAAAGAAAAACTTGTACATAAATATTCTCATCAGCATTATTCATAATAGTCAAAAAGTGGGAATGACCCAAATGTTCATTAGCGGATGAACAGATAAACAAAAATGTACTATACCCACACAATGGAATATTATTCAGCTACAAAAAGGAATGAAGCACTGATACCTGCTACCAACATGAATGAACCTTGAAAACACCGTGCTGAATGAAAGAAGTCAGGCAGATAAAGGACACATATTATATGATTCCATTTATATGGAATGTCCAAAATAGACAAGTCCATAGAGACAGAAAGTAGATTGGAATGACCGCTAATGGGTACAGAGTGATGAAAAAATTCTGGAGTTAGATTCTGGTGATGGTTGCACAACTTTGTGAATATGGTAAAAACCAAAGAATCGATCTCTTTAAAAGGACTTTTATGGCATATGAATTTTAAAATGTGTATTTCTTACATTATAGGAAGAGGGGAACTCAACTATTTTCTACCATATGGAATTTGACAGAAGAAAGTACTAGCTTGTTCTGTAACCCTTACTCACAAGTATTTGGGGGAATGGGACTATTTTTGGCTAGAAACTTTGCACCATTGTCATCCTCCAAAAAAACCCCCCAAAACAAGAAAACAAAATGAACTGTGTCTTCACCCTTTCCATGCACCCGGCGGGGTGTGACTGGTATATGCTAATGCAT